>NC_134044.1:29189416-29514891 GCF_965140245.1 Athene noctua
GGGTTTCTGCAGTTTGTCTCTTGGTTGCAGATAGATTAATCACAGCACAACAAAAGAGGCATATCCTGCTCTCCTAGACAGCTGCCTCCCTCTTCAGCTTAGCCCTCGCTTGCATGGACAGGAAGAACGTGAGTGCGAGGCAGACTCCTTAAATGCCTCAGACTTACACATCCTGAGAAATCAACTCTGTCATTTTTTCACCTCATGCATTGATTGCTGTAATGCTGTTTCTTATTCTCAAATCATCCAGAAAGCTACATGCTACTAAGGAGGGTCTCTGTGCATGTGTCTGTGTGTGTATAGAGGAAGGACAGGGGAGGGTGAGGTTTGGGCTAGTGATTTGCAGTGGGAGGTGGGGAGGAGTGATGGGGAGGTGGGAGTGGTGCTGTAAATCCTTATTATAGATTTCCCACTGATACCGTTGAATGAACATTATTTCCACTATAAAAATAAAATGCACAAAAAAGTTCCTTGAATAATATCTGGCAAGTTGTTTTGGAAAGTTCAGCTAGGTAGCTAAGCCATCTAACTTTAGGCCCCTAATTCAGTTAAGACTAATTAAGACAGGGTGCCCAAGGGAGACAGATGTTGTCAGAACAGGCTCTTGGTTTTGAACAGTCCCTTGGTGTCATTTCTCTCGTTTTGGTCACTGAGAAGCTTTAGGAGATCCCTATCTTGATCTGATTTAAGCAGAGCGAAAACGCTTTCAGAGGTTCCTGTGAGTACGAGCTGGAGAGGTGCCTGCTACTGCTGGCTGTCCTGTGGGCTGGCTGCAAGGGAACGTTAAGCGTAGACTCCTCTAATAAAGTGTGTGTGTCCCTAAGCTGTGGCTGAGTCACAGTCACTTGGGACTTCACTTTTTATACTGAAGTGTATAATTATAAAACTTGTTTTTCTACTCTTTAAAGTCATAAATACCAGGTTTCTAAAATACCGTAAGGAAAGTTCTACAAAAGTAAAATAAGTTAACAAAGCATAATTGGCTTATTTATACTGGATTCTAACTTGAAAAACTGGCATTAGATAATGGTCATTCTTTCTCTTTTCAGCGATCAGGTGGGGCCTTAGCTATCCCTCTGTGTGCCTTTCAAGGAACTGTATCTCTTCAGGCGCCCACGGGGAAAACGCTCTCTTTATCCACATACGAGGTAAGCACTGAAGGGCAAAAGATAACACCCACGTCAAAGAAAATTGAAGTGTATCGATCTAAAAGTGTTGGTCACGAGCCAAACCCAGAGGAGTCTCCTAATACCTTTGCTGACACAAGCGTTAAAATTCACCTAGAGGTACTTGAAATTTGTGACAATGAGGAGGCCCTGGACACTGTGTCAATCATCAGTAATATCAGCCAGTCCTCCACGCAGGTAAGGTCTCCATCCTTACGTTACTCACGGAAAGAAAACAGGTTTGTCTCATGTGATTTAGGGGAAACTGCCTCCTACTCCCTCTTCATACCGTCAAACAATCCTGACAGCGATATCAACATATCAATTCCAGACACTGTGGAAGCTCACCGGCAGAACAGTAAAAAGCAGCATATGGAAAGAGGTGGCTATCAGGAAGAAATACAAATGTTGAATAAAGCATACAGAAAGCGGGAAGAAGATGGTAACAGCAATTAAAAGGCATTTCATCTAGACATTTAAACTGGTTTGACAGACATTGCTCCTCTTGACTCAAGTTACCCGAGCAAATAAAATGTCAACTGGTTTTTCCTAACATAGAAATGAATTTTATTTGGGTACACTGTTAAATAGATTAAAACTTTTAATGATATATGGATGGGATAACAAATACTTAAGTGCTTTATAGCTTTGCATTAGTGAATTTCAAGTTATTTATATACTTATTTATTTGAGGGACACATGTGTCTAGAAGGAATCCTAAATGAAGTCCCAAAACCCAGCTTTGGCTGCTTGTTGACACTGGGTGTCTGTCTGTGGGAGCCTGTGGAAAATGAGGGAGCAGCTCCACAGGTGGGAAGCTATAACAGTTTTGGCTGACCTGCAATTGTGCTCTCACTGATGTGCCAGACTTGAAACATTTACCTGAAAAAATGTAGCCCAAACCTAAGACTAGCTCATTTAGCTGACTAGATAGAGGATTAAAAGAGGTTTAATTTTCTACTGCTCTATACATGATTCATATGTAATACATATGTAAGTGGCATTTGTACAGACCTTTGAATATGGGTGTCTGAAATGTAAGCATGCACATTTTGTAAATACAACACTGTGAAACGTAGGAGTGTTCTCATGGTTGACATTTCTTTGATCAAATGTGACAAATGTTGATTCATTTTATGCCAGTTACTCTGGAGTCCCCTTTTTTTGCCTCCATGATCTCTTACCAAGTTAAGAAGTTTCCCAACGTGACAGAATATTTGCAACTCAGTCCAGATAAAGGCAGCATTTGAAATGTTTGAGGAGCTAGGATGTCAAGATCAATTTGAATAGTTCTTCATGTCTGAGTTGTCCCTAAGCAGGGAATAGTTTCACAGTGTCATGTTCCTCCTCAAGGCCCATATGAAGTTAATACATTTCTCAACACAACCACGAGAGCGGGTGTACTTGCATGTAGTTGCAGGAGTCGCAGTGGCTCGCAGCAAGAACACTGCTGTTTTTTCTGTTATGTGTGTTCTGTCAGTACCCTGTCATCACTCTGCTTTGGATGGACCCTCATGCTTTAGCTCTGAGTCAGGAGCTGGGGGTTACAACTGATTTGTGACTCCTTAGGAGAGGGGAAGGGAGCTATGCAGGGTGGTCACACTTCGGGGCTGAGCTTAGACATTGACCTCAAGAGAGTGGTCTCGTTACTTAAACCAGGTCCCACCCTGTATCATCCCCAGGAGGAGCCTGTCGATCTACTGATTTATAAGGAACCTAGAACTAAGTCTAAAGTCAACCTAAAACCAGTGAATACTCGAATTTGTGTTAAATTCAGACAAGCCAAGGCAGAAACAGCGAATGGAGTCCTCAAGTCTTACATTAAGTATGCTGCATATGCTTTGAATGCTAGTGCTCTTCTTCTGAGGGCTTGTCGTTTGTTTCAGTTAAACAGAGGGAAATATGCTCTCAGGACTTTCAGCAGTTTGATTAAAAGTCACACTGCTTCTTTAAGGAATAGTTTAATTTCCAGTGGTATGTGTGACAACATGATCATTTAGTGTCTGCTGTCACCCTGTTTTCCACTCAGCAGGAACATGCAAGGGAAAATAATCACAACCCTGTTCAGGATTCCTTTAGGGGTTATGAACAGACAGAGCAAAAGGCCCAAATACTGTGTTTGCATTCAGCAGTTGGTGTGGAGGCCCAAAAACAAGCAGAGGACTTGCCTTCTCATTTCACCACCATCAATCAGGCCTGCCATTGCAATCAGTGGGGCCGGGCTGGTGTGACAGTCATGTAGCACTGAAGAAAATCAGGGTCGAAGACTGCAGGTTGTTGTGACAGAGATGGATCACTCTGCAAGTTGTGCTTTCCGCGTGCTGCCTTTCCAAGGTGAAAACAAGGGCTCTCGTAAGATTGCCTCAAGGCTCTTAGTTCCACTCAGATGCTGTGTTATATTTCAGATTTAACAAGAAACTACAGCAGAAGAAACAATCAGTGGTAAGTCTATTGAATAAATCTGTATCCCTATACACAGAGCAGAGACTCATTCTGCTGTCTCCAAGTATGCTGCTCTTCTTTGTGTTCTGTAGAAGGAACACAGAAAATATCTGTATAGCAACAGACACACTTGATCCAGGTAAAGGTAGCAAAGTTGTGATGGAGGATGCAGTCCATCACAGCTTTAGTTTGGTCAGGTGTTCTGTTTTCCCTGGAAGTGAGTTGGACTGTTAGCAAGATTACGTGCTGATGTGGTAATCTCTGATGGAGATATTTCCAAAGGGTTCAAATTTGGAGGCATTAAAATTCTGCATAGTTCTGACCCAGAGCTTGACCTGATTGTAGAGTGTTGTCTTGCTGCTCAAATAAAACAGAGATTTTATTTAATGAATCTGTAAATTTGATTATGTGCAAATGTCTGATTATTTTATTTTTTTGCTCTAAGTGACTCACATCATTAAACAATTTAAAGTGTCTGAAAACCCAAGTTGTAATTACTGAGTAGATACCAGCTCCTTGCACAATGCACGGGAAAACTTGCTGTTTGAGAAAATTTGCTTCTGGTTTGTTTATTCACGTAAGTGTTAAGGTGTCTTCATTTATCATTTGGACATAGTTTTTAAAACAGTTCTTTTATAGGAGCTTTTAAGGAAAAAATTTTTCTTCCTCCTCTGTTGTTTTTCCTCTGTCTGACCTTTTAATGTATTTCAGCAACAGCTTGACATTTGGGGGCAGAGTGTTTGTCAATGCCTATTTGAAGGTGAGTTGAAAGAGACCTCATCTCTGCTCAGACACCACAGCTACTGACTGGAAAAAATCCCTTGGAAAATGTGACTTGAATCGGCGCCCCGGCCCGCCGTGCTCTCAGGACATGGGTTGTTGAATAATGCAAAGGATAGAAAACAAGAAACTGGGTAATAATTTTTGAGATCGTCTTCGGTAAGCAGTATATCCAGTGGGTCAGAGTTCCTTTTGGTGGCACTCATGTACACTGGGAATAACATTACATTAACAGAGTTACAGAAAAATAAATCTGTAACATGCGGGGCCAGGCCTAAGAATCCCAAATGCCTCAAAGGATTGTGCTTCTTGAAATAAAAGATAGAAACAGGTGCTGAATGTAAATTTTCTGTACTAATCTTGGTAGAAAATATATCTTGCAGTTTCAAATTACATTCATTTCATAACAAATAATAAATGTTACTTATACATTATTTTACCTTTATAGATTTGGGGTTGATGCATAGATTCTGCAACATGATTTCACTTCCTGGTATGTGTCACTATATTGACTTCCAGGATGAGGGTTTGAGTGTTATGTTCCTTTCTCTTAATGAATTTTTCAGATTTAGATGTCTTGGAGCAGAATAAATTCTGCTTTTCTAGACTCCAGCATCAGCTCCTGTAAGAATTACAATACCCATGACTGTATACTCCTGTACGTTGTACACTATGTTTTATAAAACAAACAAATTGTAAAGACATTCAGTCCCTGTAGAAACAGTCTTTACTCCTAGAGACAGCTCTGGTGGCTGCAGTACTACTGGTGTGCAGCAGCAAGATTTACTCACTGGATTGAGAGCTGTGAGGTGGGATCCTCTTCCGTCGTGTCTCCCCCTTCTCAGTGTTTACCTGACAGGTCTCGTGTTTCCTCACTAGGGATCTGGCTTCAAGGAATCTGACTTCAAAGCCCTGAGAGGAGAACACTTTGAGCCTCCTGCTGCCTAGAGACTGTTGTGTACAGAAGCGTTACCTCACACCGTGACAGCGTGCTCCTGAAGGGGCTAAAACCTGAAAGTGAACAGTGGTTAAAAGCAGTTGAAAAGGCCCAGCAATATGCAAACCTCTGAGATCATTTCAATATATCTTTCCATACATATTAGAAAATTATATGAATAGTTGCATTTTTACTATCTTGCCAACATCTAAATCTACAAATCTACTAAAGATAACGGAATTTGTAATGTTTCCTTTAGAATGTGTGATTTTTTTCACAGTGTTAAAGAGACATGGCTGAAATGCAGGAGCTACACACATGCATCTGGAAGTTCCCTCTTGCACTAAAGTCCCATTTATTGCAAATGTGTGCACTGCCTAGGTGTCCAGATACACCATCATGGAGAGATACTGGATCAAGCAGAATAAATCTGATAAGTCACCTGAGTGATTCAAGGTAACCCCAGAACATTTTTCTCCAGTAGTTTTAGGGAGATAGAGCAGACAAACCCAGATTTCTGGCAGCTTGCTCAGGCATGCAGGACCGACCACGAGACGCAGCGGCGTGTCGAGGACAAGTGGCACCTGAGCGTGGGCACGGACACTGCTGAGGGGACAGAGCGAAGCCCTGGCCGTGTACGTGTGGTCACCAGGGGCCTTTTCATTCCCTGGTTTCAGGTTAGCATCAGGCACCTCTCCATCCCAGCATACAGAAAATACAGAGTAAATACAGAACTGGAGATAGTAATTGCCCTGGTTTATGGTCACCTACGGGCTAGAGAAGGCCTGGCAGGCAAGCTCACCTGCATGTGAGGAATGTCGTGCCACTGATGGGAAGGTTCATACCTGAGCAGCAGGAGGTGTTCCCATCTAGTGTCCTCCCCCCTCCACCCTTTCGGAAGGATTTGTGCCATTCTCCCTTGTTTGGCCTGTAGAGGGATGCCAGGGATATATTTCAATAGGGGATCTTTTAACATTTCTTAGATTTCTGAAAATTTATTTTGTGCTAATTTTCTTTGGCTCATTTTTACTCCCTAGTTGGTTGTCGCTGTGAGACACTTGAAGAACGCTGTGAGAGGACTTAGTTTATGTAGGATGGCAAATGCAAGAAGCCATGGAGTGTGCTTCCCTAGCCTGTGTAAGCCATAGATGCAGAATGAGAAGTAGTAGGGAAGAAATATATTTCCTATTAAATTTCTCATTTCTCTCCCATGCTCCTTCCTGTAATTTGCCTTTCAGATGATTTTCCTCAGTATCCTCCAGTCCTTGTACTGCCTGTTCTTGGTCCTTTCCTTTTCCCTCTTTTCTCTGGGTAACCTCTCCCACAGTTCAGCTACTCACTGTGCTGATGACTCAAGAGATGTTTCTCTCTATTCCTTACTTGTCTCTATTCAAACTAAAACCCAAGCTTCTCTCAGATTTCCTTGTACCTGAAATGGAGTGTAACTAAAAAACAGCCACATGATGTTTCTTGCACAGCCCCTCTGTGCAGGCCCGTGCCGTGGTGCCGTGCGGTGTCGGCACTCTCTGGGCGAGTCGGGTCTGTGCAGGACGCTGCGGCGCACGGCGGGTCGCGTCCCCAGCGCCCTGCAGTGTCCTTGGAGGGACGGCCCCGTCAGCCACCTGCCACCATCACCGAGATGGGCTCCGGTGCCTGCCCGGCCCTTCAGGTCCCTCACCTCTGGAGTCTTTGAGTGAAAGGCTACAGAAATAGCTCTGGCAAGGCATTGGGATTGTGGTCTGCATGTTCTAAGGGCATGGAAATTAGCGTGGAAAAGGGTAAGCCTAGCAGCAAGACAAGTGGCTGCTTGAATGCATAAAACATCTTGTGAGGGGAAAAGAAAAAAAGAACATAGAGATCTTTACCTCGAGCACTTGTTATTTCTTTACATAATCAACTGCTGGGAGTTGTTGGACTAAGTGTAGGTAAACTGTAGGCAGAGAAAAAAAAAGAGAAAATTATTTCCTTTGAAAGCAGCAGTCCTTTACCCAACAGAAGTTTTAAAATCCGTGCGTAACACGGTATTTCAGAGAGCTGAACGCTAGTCATTTTTAAACTAACGTAAATCATACCAACAAAGAAGAAAAGGTGAAAGAATAATGAGAATGAAGAAGGATTTGTCGCTGCACAATGGTATTCAGTGAAACAAAAAGAACATTAATTGTTGAAAAAGTAATAATTCTGTGAATAGCCTTGTCCAAGTTAAAAGGAGTGTTAAACTCCAGAGAACTCGGACAAGGTGTACACACACAGCAGCAGGCAGCCAGCAGGGCCAGAACCGGTTGCTACTTAAATCAGTTATTGTCTTTCTAAAGGAAAGGCGGGAACCTCAGGCGCAGCGGTGGGGACCAACGTTTGGCGTTCCCTTCAAATCTCTGCAGCCCCGGGAAGGGAAGCCACGGTTCGATGTGGAAAGGGAAGCGGGAGGAGCCGTCCCCGCACGAGGAGCTTCGGGCCGCGCTGCGGTGAGCCCCTCGCTCTCCCGAACCGCGTCGCGCCTCGCCCCGGGGCTGGGGCGGCGGCGGCGGGACGCGAACCCGCGGCCGCGGGCGGCGGGGCGGAAGTGGGCGGGGCCGGAAGCGATGCGGAGGCGGGGCCGGAAGCGATGCGGCGGACGAGGCGGGCGCGGGCGGCCGGTGCCGGGCGGCCATGAGCTACGAGCACCGCCGGGACTGGGGCCGCGGCCGCGGCGGCGATGGCGGCTCCTCCTCCCCCGCCGCCGCCTCCTCCGCGGGGGGACACGGGGGCCGCGGCGGCGGGCGCGGGCGCCACCCCAGCCACCTCAAGGGCCGCGAGATCGGGCTGTGGTACGCGCGGAAGCAGGGCCAGAAGAGCAAGGAGACCGACCGGCAGCAGGTGGGGGGCGGCCGCGGGCCCTGCCCCGCCGGGACTCCTCGGGGCCGGGGCCCTCCGCGGGGCCAGGAGCCTCTCCGGGGCCGGGAGCAGCCTGCGCGCTGCCCTGCCCCCGCCGCCGGCCGTGGGGAGAGGGGCCGCGGGGCGCCGGGCCGCGGGGCGGCCTCTGGCCTGGTCGAGCCCTTTAATTTCGGGCGCGGCAGCAGCCGGGGTGGCCAGAAGAGGCCGGACTCTCCGCGCCCCGCCAGCCCCGGCCCGCTCCCCTCCGCACTGCCCGTTTCGCCGGGCCGCGAGGGCCGCGGCGCCTTATCTCAGAGATGGGGACGGTTCTTAAACGTTCTGTGATTGTGTCTGTGCGGGGAAATGACTCGTAAGGAGCGACTCAGAAGTTTCTGGTCGTGCCAAAGAGTCTCGCTGATTTGATATTTAAGTGTTAATGTCATCTCTCTAGATACGCTGAGTGCATATTGATAAAAATGGATTTTTTTTTTTTTATTATTAGAGAGCTGTTGTGCGTATGGATGAACGCAGGGAAGAGCAGATTGTGCAGCTGTTGAATACTGTCCAAACTAAAAATGAAAAAGAACAAGAAGCCATGTCCTGGTGGTCTGGGGATGAAGAAGGGTAAAGAGAAACTATTAATAATGCTTTTGTTTAAGTTAAACAGACTTCCCACAAACTGGCAGGAAGAGAGATCAGAAAATATCTGCATTTAGCAAGTGAATGAGGTCGACGCATACACTCAGGTTTTTCCACCTGTGGTGTCATACTGAACCGGTTGTAACCGCTGCTGTAAAACTCTGCCAGGTTATTGTTGAGTTCGGAGCATTAAAATCATAAAATCCTGTAACTGATCTCCACGCCTACTGGAGAAGATACGTGGAATTTTTACGCTCCCCTCGCCTCTGGAATTACTCTTCCAGAGTGGCATTTGCCTTTGGTTTTCAGTTATTGTCCAGTCTTAGAATGTTTTCTTGGCCTCTGTGAAATAGGGTCCATTCTTGACACTGAAAGGGTTTTAAATAATAGCAGCAAGATGGGCAGCCGCATGTGTCACTCCAGGCCCACTGAAATGGGGTGTTGGGGTCTCTGAATGATCCGGCTCCAGGGCAGTGGTTGTGATGGTGGGTGATGCAGTAATTCTCTGGAGATGTTCTGTTGGTTACTTTTATCTGATACAGAAGAACATGTTACACTTATAGATACTGATGTAAAATTTTTGATGGCTGGTAATTTGCACACTTTAATTTGCCCACTGGTTGATGCTCAGGCAACTCGTGAGTGTCATGTCTCAAAACCAGATAGAGGGTTTGCCTGGATCAGTTCAGTGAACTCTTCACGGTGGCCGAGCACATCTTGGATAATCTTTGAAGTTTCTGTTCCCTGCACTTATTTCAGACCTCCAGAACAGCCTGCAAAAGTGAAACCAGATGCTGAAAAAGCTCCTGTAAGACAGAGACCAGTATTGGAAAAAACATTTCTTGATCGGGATGTGGAATATCTCTTTGAAAAAAATGAGCAGGATACTGATTTAGATGAGCAACTTAAAGAAGACTTAAGAAAGAAGAAATCTGATCCTAGATATATGGAAATGCAGGTGCTTTTCTATGTGTTAAGTATAAAGCTTTTGTTTGTGGTGTTTGTTTTGGGGTTTTTTTAATTAAACTAACCTGAAAACATGACTTCTTGCAATTTATTTACTAAGAGGTTGTCATGATGGTGCTTTGGCTAAAAATTGTCTTTTGAATATGCAAAACGCATATCTGTTGGTAGGACGGCAATTAAAAACCAGGCTTTCAGTGACAATTTCTGATTGCATAAAATCTCCAATTTTAAGCTTATGCATTGGTTGGATGGGTGGCGTTTTCTGTCTGTTGTTTAATGAATTGCATCCCTCCGTTTATGTCTAAAACTGACAGCACAAAAATGGGCTCTGAAGGAATTGCTTCTTAAAGTAGTTTATGTTGTTCTTGTAGCCATACATACATTTGTCAGATAAAACAGTTTTACCATGAACAGGCGGTTCTCCCTTTGATTCAAGGCCCTGCTCTTGCAGTTTGTGTGTGTGTACCTCTTCGTGTGCTGAACTGTTGGGTTTAAATAATTTTGTAAAATGTAATGAAACTGAAAATGTGCATGGGATTAAATTTATTTCTAGTGGGCCTGTGTTTATATAACTATTAGCCAAACAGTGTGGCCCATTATTTCAGTTTACCCTCCATCACGGATGAAATCTGGTGCATTACTTCAGTGTTGAAAAGAGGTTTAAAGATATGCGCTGTTGTTTTCTTTTTCCCCAGAGATTCCGAGAGAAACTCCCTTCATATGGGATGAGACAGGTAAATGTGTATTTGATTTGAAAGAATAATGAGTTTGTGTTGTAAAATAGAAGAAAACAGTTGTGGGACTAACAGGAAACCTTTGTTGCCTTTTATGAAGGCGCGTGGCTGAAGTTACTCTGGGGCCATATATGGTTGTATTGGTGGGCAGCAGCAGTGGTTGGGGCAGCATTATTCATGGAAATGGTATTGAATGGGAGATACATTTAAGTGCTTCTTTTTAAAAGTGTAGGTCTTCTCTTTCTCTGCCAGTTAAACTTCTAGAACATTCCTAGTTACTTGGATTTTGTAATTCACCACTGTAAATTGTCATGCTTGCTTTTTTCTTATATATATAAACCTGTGGCCATTTGCTGAACATTTACCCAATTTAGAATGGAATATAATGCTGATTTAAACCTTTTTTTAATCACAGACTTAACAGCTGCACTGCTGGCTCTTACTGCCATTAGTTTCCCAGTAAAGTATAATGGCAGTGATAGGAAGGGTTATTAGTGTATTAACTGATGTTAATTCTTCATTTGGTGTTGCCTGTATGAAAGAGAAATTGGATATTCTGTTATGTTTTCTTTTGCAGGTTCAGTGAATGATTAGGGAGCTTCCTTTCTAAAGCTAATGTATTTGTCATAGCAGGTTCCTTCCTGTTAGTATAACTATTTTAAAAAACAAGCACTGCCCTTTACAATCCTTTGGATTGGGAGTGGAGGCTGGGAGCGTAAGAAATCTGTTCCTGTCAGCATAAAAAAATGTTAAAATATTACACTGCAAATCCTCAGTTAGTGCAGCCTTGGAGTCCAACAGGGAAAAGGCTTGTTTTCAGTCACCAGAGATATACAGAAGGCAAGTAGGAGGGAAAGTGTGTTCTAGGCTTTTATTTTAGTTCTTTTATGTTGTTTTCATACAGGATCTTAAGTATTTAAAACTACTATTCAGATTTTATATGCTTTAAACTTTACACATGTGAAGTGTAAATGTGCAGAAATTACTTCTGTGTGGTTTAAGCTAAACTTTCTTTTAAAATTATTATTAGGAGAAGCAGATGAGTATCTGTTTCTTTATTTGCTGTGACACTTTCTTCTAAGTGCACTGCACAGTAGTGGACAATTGTCAATCCTTCTAAAATCTATTTTGAACAATAATACAATAAATGTTTTCTCTTTGTTTGGAACCAGGAGCTTGTAAACCTTATAAACAATAATCGAGTAACTGTGATAAGCGGTGAAACTGGTTGTGGGAAGACAACGCAAGTGACACAGTTCATCCTGGATGATTACATAGAGCGAGGGAAGGGGTCTACGTGCAGGATTGTTTGTACCCAGCCCAGGAGGATCAGTGCTATCTCTGTAAGTGCCACTTTGACAAACTGAGTAACTTATTTCTTGTGATTATTTTTTTCCCAATAAATCTGAGGAAAAATTACTGCCTTACATGGAATCATTGAATGAAAATATACTTCTTGCTGGGCCTAGGATCCACGGGCAGGCTTATGAACTGAGCGTACAGTTTGCTAGATTATTTGAAGTCAAGATTCCAAACAACCAGATAGGCACGGCACACCTCTAAAGGAAACTGCTCTGCCATCACATCTGCTCCTACTAAATTTAAAGCTCAACAGAAGCTTTCAGCCTGCAGGGGACAGTAAAGGTGGCTTTTTTGTGAGTTCCTTTCCAGTCGTCTTAGATTCTATTGCAAATAGTTTTGTTGGTATACACTAATTTGATATTTTGTAAGTTTTGGTCTTTAATAGACCTTCCCTGAATTTAATCATGGTTTATATCTGTGATTTTAATGGATTTGGGCAGTGCAAATGTGAATTAAGGTAAACGCTAATGTGGTGTCAGGCCCTTTAGAGGTGTATTAATGAGCCAGAAAGCATTTGGCTTTTAAGTGCACAGTAATTACTCTTCTTGATAGTTAAGTGTCAAACAGTTATAGAACCTTACTTCCCGTGAGGAAAAGCTTGCCCGTCTGAAAGGGTGAGTGTTTTGCTAATGCCTAAATGGTTGTCTTCCTTTAAAATATTTCCTGGGTTACTGACGGGAAACACTGTTGTCAGTGGAGGTGAAAAAACGATTTTTCAGGGTGTTTCTTTGTTGTTTATCATCTTGGTTCTAAGTTTTTCCTGCTGGTGAGTAGCTACATCATAGAACAGCCTTGTGGGATTTTTTGGAAAGTTTTCCTTAATGCACCATTTTGATTTTATTTTTTTAAGGTGGCTGAGAGAGTTGCTGCTGAAAGGGCAGAAGCATGTGGTAATGGCAAGAGTACAGGATATCAAATTCGTCTACAGAGGTAAGAGAGGTTCCCTTTGCAGTTTTTGTGCATTCACGGGCAGTAGTATCTATTGTTACAGAGGCAAGAAAATGTGAAAAGTAGTTCTTAACATAGATGGCTGCTTTCATTCTGCTATTTTTTCCAAGAGGCGTTCATGTGAGTATCTGGTACAGGGAAGAAGGTTTTTGAAATTTAGCAAAAAGTTCTAATATTATTATTATTATATTTTTTGCAGTGTGTAACAGTGGCTAGCACCAAGTGTACTTTCTCTAGTAGGTCCTTTTTTCAGCTCTTCTGAAAGGTTCTGCTATAGATAGAACTAAAACAGATGTTCCTAATCCATGCATTTCAAGGAAAAATGGGAATGCTAAAGGATAGAATGCTGTAAGCCATATTTCTGTGGAAAACTATGTATTTGCTACACTTGAGTAATCCCACTGCACTCAGGTAATAGGTGCATTGACAAGATTTGTGGACCTAGTGCCATAGAGCAAAGGTGTTACATTTGGAGTCATCTGAAATTTTAAAAAATACTTGAAATGTTACCAGCAAATTATGGACTCTGTTATCACTGAAGAAAAACTGCTGGTGAGAGATGATAGCTTAGTCCCTTCCTCATCTAAATTTGAGTTTATAGAATCTCATTTATATTTTTCTTTACTATTTAATCAAGAATGTTATACTGCTCTATATGTATTTAGCTGTGGTCTATGCTGAGCTTAGATAGCTGCAAGAATTTAGGGTCAGCAGATAAATGTGCAAGTGGTGGAAAACGATGTCTGCAGTTCATTCCTCATCAACAAAAATACTGCAACTGTGGCCTGATGCCTTGTTCCTCCAGTTGAACTGGAAGTGAGCAAGTTGGAGAACGAAGCTTACTTCATAATGTCTGTAATGGCTGTCTGCATTTTGATTTTAAGCTTTGAAAGCACTTTGTAAAATACAGAAGAGAACTGAGGAATTCTTAATCTATCTCTTTCAGTCGGTTACCAAGGAGACAAGGTTCAATTTTATACTGTACCACAGGAATTGTCCTACAGTGGCTCCAGTCAGATAAGTAAGTTTTATTATTTAATAAGAAACAGGATACAATTATGAAATGACTTGACTACTGAGCTGTTTCTAACAGTCTCAGCTCTGGGTTTTTTAATTTTGCTCAAAACAAATGTTTAACTTCCTGATCCTCTGTTTTAGGCACTTGTCCAGCATTAGTCACGTAGTCCTTGATGAAATTCATGAAAGAAATCTTCAGTCAGATGTTTTAATGAGCATTATTAAAGACCTTTTGAATATTCGTTTGGATCTGAAAGTAATACTAATGAGTGCTACTTTAAATGCAGAAAAGTTTTCGGATTATTTTGGTAGGTGAAATACACTTCTTGCGAATTTTCCTCTTAAGCAATTTAGGCTTCTACAGTATAATACAGTTCTTAAATTTTAGGATTGATTTTCATCAAAAGAGGTAATGACTTTAATTCTACAAATAGCTGCCAGCTGCTGGAGATGCTGATTCCCTTAGTTTTATCTCATCATGTGCATGTGTTGCTTCTGTATTTACTTTTCAGACAAATTGTGGAAACAGTATCTCCAGAGTGTTTTCATATTAAATATTTACTAATATTTACCATATTATAGAAGTCTTGGTGTCAGTGGGCAACCAGATTGAAGCCTTTAGCTCTTCAGTCTTCCAGCTTTATCCTGTAGCTGGAACCAGATGAACATGCTGGAGAACAATATACTGCTTGCTACCTATGCTTCTTGTTGTTTCGCAGTTATTTGGAATTGAATTTGATGTCTTCCTTGAGAATTATCAAAATAGACAGAAAAACCCTATAGACTTGGCAACTCTGTTGCAGGAAGAGTGAAGAATGTTTATTTCCTCTTATTTCATTATGGTGTTTTATTTGCTGTTTAAAAACTGAGCCATGCCTTCCTCGACAGATAATTGCCCGATGATTCACATACCTGGGTTCACTTTCCCTGTGGTGGAGTATCTTCTTGAAGATGTAATTGAGAAGTTGAGGTAAGTGTATTTTCTGGACACCATTATGGAGAGTATATTGGGGGTTTTTGCTTAGTATGTCTTTCCAAATAGTATCTTGGTATAAACCTGTGGAAGAATTAGCCATGTCTTTCAATGGAAATCCTTCCAAGGGAAGTGCAGTAGCTCTTACAGTAATTAAAAATGGCACCCAGCTACCTGAAAGTGTTGGCTTGAGGAGGAAAAAAAAACCCTTGTCTGTCTTCCGATACGGTGAATTTTCAGGGTACTAAACCGGACTAGTCTTTGTTCAGAGCTGGTTTTTTTTCCTTTTCGTGTTTACTAGAGATAGTACCAGTTTTTATAAGTAAGATTTCATTCAGAAGAGAAACTTAAGAATCTTATTTACATGGAACAGCTAAAGCGTGGCATATTTTCCGTAGGTTGAAAAAGTACTGTGCAGCTGGCTTGAGTTTCAAAGTTTAATGACGTTTGTTACTTAAATTGAAAGGTATACTCCAGAAAGCACAGACCGTCGACCACGGTGGAAGAAAGGCTTCATGCAAGGGCATGTAAGCAGACCAGAAAAAGAAGAAAAAGAGGAAATCTACAGGGAACGGTGGCCAGACTATTTGAGGCAGCTGCGGGGCAGGTTGTTCTCAAGTTGGTCTTTTGTGTTAAGTTTTTGGACGCTTGTTAACTGAGAAACATAAATTAGTGCTGTATTCTGTTACTGTGCTTTTATTAATGATGTGATAGTCCCTGCTGTGGAAAACAGTAACGGTGGAAGTGCCAGTACACTTGACTGGCAACCACTGAAGTGCTTTACAGTCATCACAGAGCACTCACTTCCTTTGCATCTGCAAACTCTAAGAGAACTCAGAGTTGTCGAGTCACTTGCTATTGAAAAAAACACACCACACTCTTTTTCTCAGAATATTTTATTATTCTTCTAGAGCAGTTTTAAACCAAGCTGGACAATTTTGCCTCTTGAGCACCTAGTAGAGATTGTCCACTTAAAACCATTCTTTTGATTGCCAGTATTTGACTATGCTGGTAATCTGGATAAGATGGTTAATTGGATAGCCTGGCTGATTTATTTCAGAACAGCATCTTCCTGTTTTTCTCCTGTCTTATTTGTCATCTGCATTTTGGGACTGACTATATATCCAGCTTGGTAACAATAATGGTAGTTGACTGAGTTTTATCTCCCTTTTCTAAGGGAAAAGTCCTCAGTGCTGTGTCTGCTGTAGCCCATGCTTTGCTCATCCCATTTGTACCCCTCCTTCCCTTTCCCACCACCTCTTTTGTACCAGTTGGCAGTTCTTCCACAGTGGGAGCTTTGACGTCAGAGGGCTGGGTGCCTCCTGCACCGCTGAGAGCCAGCTAATTGGAAGGGTCAGCTCAGTTTGTTTAGGTCCTACCTAATCCCTGAGGAGCAGAGAGCTCACATGGGTGTGCCAAGTGCAGTTCAGTCCTAACATGGTCATTCTTAAGCTTGCTGTTGTAAACTGGCACTGATCACACTAAACTAAGTCTCGAGAGTGTGCTGGAGGTGCAGTCATTGAACAGACAAAGGGGTTGGTCGGTCCTGGGTTACACAGGTGCGTGACTGCAGAGCCTCACAGCAGAGACGTGAGCACGTGATGTGTGTGTTGACAAGTTACTAATCACACGCTGTCAATGCCTGTAGGTATTCAGCAGGTACTATAGACGCCTTGGAAATGATGGACGATGACAAGGTCGACCTTGACCTTATAGCAGCACTTATCAGACACATCGTTTTGGAAGAAGAGGTATGCTTCTCTTTCCTATCATCACCTTTTAATGGCTGAGTTGTTGTCAGTGGCTGTTGCCACTAGTTGGTTAAGCTGATAGTTTTTTTGGCTTTTACAGATATAAAGAAGAAGAATTTTTTTTTTTTCTCTTCTGAGAAGTAATCTAACAGCTTTAAATACCTAATTACTATTTAAGCCCTGAATTTAGAATGTGCTTAGTTACAGCGTTTATTGAAATGATGGCACAGAATCCATATTAAAGGGGAGCCCACATCCAGGCATTTTCTTGAATAGGGGTTGGGGGTGTTAGTGAGAGCTACATACATAAGAAACTTGGAAAACTTACAGTTACAGTGATATGCTCATTTATGTCCCTTCTGAGCAAGGGGAAAAAGAGAGCCTAGATTCTTTTACTGTCTCATTAATAAAATGGGATAGATACCTGAGGGTTTGGGTGCCATTTTGATTCAGATCGCTGCATTTTTTTTTCTTCTAGATGAGCTTTTAAATAGGCTTTCAAATTAATTATACACCTTAGTTATTCGATGGAAAGTACTAGAATTGCAAATTAAACTTTTAGTTCTTTCTGTGACACTGTGTGTGTCGAAGGTAGTATTCTTTGTAGCCTGTAGTAAAAGTTGCATTTTGTGACAACAGCTGTAGAAGACTGTCTGAAAACCACTTTAGTCTATGACTAAACCTCTGTTCTTATTTCCTCAGCAGTGGGAGGGAGGGGGCAAGAGCCATATGTAGAGTTGATGTTCACTGCCCCTGCACGGGGCAGTTGGCTTTAATGGTTTTTCTGCCTGACATCTAAATATGACTTAGATGCTCTGAAGGCTGAATGTTTGTACAGCCTAACAAAAGTCTAGTCACATTTACCAAACACACAGCTAGGAGCTTTCGGTTTGTCAAGATGAGTAGTCAATACAGATGTGTTATCTCCAAATGTGCTTCACCTTGTTATTTAGTAATAATGTTAGCAGAATGTTAATGTCAGAAGGATCCTGTGCCTGAAGCAGTGATGAATGTGACGTAAGAGTAACGTCTGTTACCATAGGTAAAGTGTTTGTAGGTTGTCATAACCTGAAGTTATATATTTGTGTTCAAAAACATCTGTGGAAGAGCTGACACCTTGGCTGATTCCTTAAAGACAATTGTGATTATTAAAAATATCAACTAATTTAATATATCAGTTGATCGATCATTTAAGCTGTGGATGATAATGATGAGCTGCTGTTTCTTATTTTGTTCTTCCTGTGTTGAAAATTATACACTAGTTCCTGTTTTATTTGCAGCTCAAATTCTTGTAGTGTTGACTTGACTGTTTAAAACACAACAGGGGAAAAGTGTTTAAAATCAAGTTTTATTTAGATAAACACATGTAGCTAACTCTTTTACAAAAAACAGTCTTAAATGTTGTTCCAAATTTGAGTCAATGGGGCTTCAAGTATCACATATCCAACACGCAGGCGTTAGCGTGCCAGTAGCTGGTTGTTTGCATAGCGTGTGATTTGCTCTAACCTCTTTTCCCTTCACTCCTTCTTTTACATTTAGGATGGTGCAATTCTCGTGTTTCTTCCAGGCTGGGACAACATTAGCACTTTGCATGACCTCTTGATGTCACAAGTCATGTTTAAGTCAGGTAAAACCAAAATTCTACATGGGAATTGTAGCAGTAGCATTCATGGCAAACTCCTAATTTTTGCATGCGATGGCTGCTATTGCACTGGATTTATTTTTTTTTTCTTGTATCTCAAAGTGATCGCGGTGTGTTCAGCATTTTTTGCATTTCTATGGTACCTTCTGTCTGCTAACAGTAATAACTTATTTTCCTCAGTGTAGAAGTGAACAATCTGAAAAAGAATCTTGACCTGCACCTTTTCCCTTTTGACCTTTCTTGTAGCTATGATAACTTCCATCCGAAACTAAACTCCTTCATTCTGTGTTCATTTCCTCTTTCCTTGATTCTTCAGCAGCTTCTGTCTACTGCTTTGCTGATAGTTCTTTTAAATCTGTTTATTCCTAGAAGCTTTTTTAATGGGATGCTAAAATACTCTCTGCCTATCTGGTACACTTTAATTTGTCCTGTTTGCATAACTTGTATTTTCATCTAACTTGTCTAACTGCTCTTGGCTATTCAAACAGTTGTTTTACAGTTCATGTCGTGTGCATTCTGGAGATAAAGAACTTCAGTTTATTGAAAGATTGAGGAGAGTGTCAGTTTAATAAACCTGAGCAATTATTAAATAATTTCAGAATTTAAAAATGGAATATGATTTACTGTATATAACTTCATATATTTTCTTAAACTTGTCAAGTTGTCATAGCATAATAAAAAAAATTCCTTTATACCTTTTTACTTTAGAATTTGTCATTATGATACATATACCTGTGAATTCAGAATAAGAAAGAGCAGACTTAGTTGCACCGTATCTTCTCTATTCCACATAGTTGATTTTTCCTGTAAAATTAAAGTTTCTGTGCTTACACAGTATCTTTTACTGATTTTTTAATTTTCAGATAGGTTTATTATCATACCTTTACATTCATTGATGCCTACTGTTAACCAGACTCAGGTATGCTTTTCTTTTATTGTAATATTTCACAATTACAAAAAAAAAGTATTATTAAGCATATGTTTGGTTTTGGCAAACATATAAATGGGCCGTGGATAATTACAGGTTTTTAAGAAGACCCCACCAGGAGTAAGGAAAATCGTGATTGCTACCAACATTGCAGAGACTAGGTAAATGGCTAGCTATACAGAGCGGGGGAAACAAACACAAAAAAAAGCTATACGTTTAACAAACTAAAAGAAAGTGATGATTTAAAGTATAAACCTGTTTAATGTTTCCAAAAATACGTTTGTTTGTACCATTCATTTATAACACTATCTTTAGAAATGTTCATAGACTAAACAGGACTCTTCCTTCAATTGTTTTAAACAGTTAAAGCATGGATGTCACTGTAATGACTCGCCTTTGTTGTACATGATAAATCTGAGCTGCCTGTCCTCTCTGCACACTTCATAACCTCACGTGGTGACCTTTGCCAGACCTGGGAGGATAAATCAAGCTCTTTCTTGAACTGCTTAGTAACATAATTCTTGAGTAAATTCCAAACACAGATTATTTTTTGTTGGCTCACAGTTTGGCAGGGGTTAGAGAGGCTTAAACCCCTTTCAAATCCTAGGTCAAGCTGGCAAAGATGAAGAGTTGCAGGTTTTTTTCCTCTTGTTTTAAACAGCATTACAATAGATGACGTCGTGTTCGTTATAGACGGTGGAAAAATAAAAGAGACTCACTTTGACACACAGAACAACATTAGCACAATGGCAGCAGAGTGGGTTAGTAAAGCTAATGCCAAGCAGAGGAAAGGTCGAGCAGGAAGGTAAGAATAAAGGGGATTGCTGGAAAAGTTTTGTGTTGTCAAATTTCTGTCAGTCTTGAAGTGCTTGTGTGCTGAAGATCCTACCTTTGTCATTCCTGTGTTCAGGAGCAGAGCTGGCACAATGTCTCTTGTTCTTGTGGGAAGAATGGCTGCTTTGTCTTTCTAGGAAACTGAGTCAACTCCTGCTGCATTTAACTCGAGAGTTTCCCTCCTTCTGCTGGAAGAAGTCATCCTGCATTTTCTTTTTAATTTTTGTTGGTAGTATTTGCCTTCACACCTGACTTACGAGGCTATAATACATTAAAGTGAAAATTGCCCACAAATTAATAGCACTTAGCTATATACCAATTTTTTCCAAAATTGTCTCTCCCTCTCAAAATACCTTGTGGAATATTTTCTTTCTTGTTCAGGCTTACATTTCTTCTCTGGCCTCTTGTAACTCCTTTTGAGGAGTTGATAGGAGGTTTCTGTGTTCTGCATGCCTTCCTCCTCTTGAGGGGTTTGTGTTTCAGAAGGCTGAAATGGCTTTTACAAGCTGTTTATAAATACATACAGTCATAACGTCACAACGTCATAGGAAAAAAAATTACAATTGTTTGTTTAAATAATTCCAGAGTTCAGCCAGGCCACTGTTATCATCTATACAATGGACTACGTGCTAGCCTTCTAGATGACTATCAGTTACCAGAGATCCTGAGGACACCCTTGGAAGAACTCTGTTTACAGATCAAGGTAAACATACGGATCTTCAGACCTATTTATTATCTATGTTTCCACTGGAATAAGAGGTTGAGAGATTAAGTTAATGCAACTGTGATCCTAGGGTTGTCTTCGAGTCAAAATTCCGTTACACCAGGAGCACAATATATTTAGCTAAGAATTGCAGCAACTTTTTGCAAAATGCGTACTTGTCTCTAGATGCATCAAGCCCAGGAAAAATAAGGTTGTCTGCTGTAAGAAAAAGCTGAAGTCTCTTAACAAAAATTTGGATTGTGCTTCCCTCCCTTTCCACCCGAATATCATTCACCCTGAGAAGCTTCAGTGAGAATGCCAGTGAATCAAGGGATGTGTTGTCTTCAAAGAATTTCACTAAAAATAGCTTTAGACCTGATGTGAGTTTCCTTTTTGGCAGTTTGCATTGAATTCCTTCTGTATGCATAAGGAATACTGTGTATGCATACTGCATGAAGGGTAGAGCCTTATGTTTCAGATTTCATCATTAATGCATTTTTATTTTTGTCCTTAGTTCTTAATGAGTGAGACTTTAACTCAAGCTGTGAGTTATTCACACTTTTTTTAATTAGTGTGGTCACTGCTAATTTTAAGTAGCTATCTTTCTCCAGTTGCGATAGGTTTTTGTTGTTTGTTTTTCAGATTCTAAAGCTTGGTGGAATTGCTTATTTTCTGAGCAAACTAATGGATCCCCCATCTCGTGATGCTGTAATGTTGGCCATAAATCACCTGATGGAGCTGGTAAAGTATCACATAATGTACATGTGAGGAAAAATCTGTTCAGAAAGATGTGACTGCACTGTCTGTTATCCAGCAGTTCTGATTTTACAGGTCTTGACACTTGTGACATCTTCTCGTGTTGTGCAGACCCTTCATATATCCACACTGGCCAGAGAAAATAATTTCACATAACACATGGTGTTTATGAGCTGCTTAAATAGTTCCTGAGGAACTCTTTAAATCACTCAAAACATGTACATGCACTTTGCATTTAAGTTCCCTACAGATACTGATTTAACTGACTGCTTCTGTACCACCCTGCTCACAGCTGCATCCACCAGCCTTCCTACGCCAGGCGGGTCAGTGAAGAGTTTGAGATACTTTTTCTGTGGGCAGATAAAGTTCTTGTATATCATTGCCCCTTTGGATCTGGGGAAGGAGAGACTGATGACGTATTTGTGCCACTGACTTCTTGCCCTGATGTTATTTGTATAAATCAGTTGTAGCAATAAGTGGAAACATCTGATTTAGATGAAGGGCAGTATTTAGACTGATGGCATGATCCTGTAGAGGCTTAGATAAAGTTCAGCTCTATGCTTGGTGTTCTGTGGCAGTGCTGTATAGTAGCAAAGGGTAGAGTAAATAAAGACAGGTGTTACTGAGGGTGAGATAACAGTCTAAAAATAAGCTTGATGAGGAGAATAGGAAGACACTCAAGTGTTAATAATTCTTCATACTTTTGTCCAGAAAGACACTGAGCCCTAGTAAACCACTTGTAACACAGTTGAAGGCAGCTGCTGATTCCTCAGATCGAATTGAACAGTTTCTCCATAACTTGCCTGATCTCAGCCAGCTGCCTGCTCCGGCCCATACACTTTCCTTTGTTCTCTTGGTATGCTAGTGGCCATTTCAAGGAAATCCTCCCCATTTCAAATACTGTGTTTATTCTTTCTGTTTTTCCTCCTTTTTCTGACAGAATGCTTTGGACAGACAGGAAGAACTGACTCCACTGGGTGTCCATTTAGCACGGTTACCGGTTGAACCACATATTGGAAAAATGATCCTCTTCGGAGCTTTATTCTGTTGCTTGGATCCAGTGCTCACAATTGCAGCTAGCCTCAGCTTCAAAGACCCTTTTGTCATTCCTCTGGTAAAGTTTCTAAGAGGAGGATTGCATATACGATTTTAAGAATCTCAGAAGGATATCGGGACTTACTGAGATGTTATAGTTTAGAACCACTGTAATCTTATTTGCATGTTCATTACATTGTTATTAGTAAAAGATTGCTTTCACATGCTATGAAGTATTGTCTTTGCCTACAGAATATTGGAAGTAGCTTTAATTTTCATGTATGTTGTATACAAAGTATTGCTGTATATATGTACTTTAATTAGGAAAAGAGAATTGTCATGTCAGTCATGAATATTTTATAGGTTCTAATTATTCTTAGGGCAAAGAGAAAGTAGCAGATGCAAGAAGAAAGGAACTGTCAAAGAACACTAAAAGCGATCACCTGACTGTGGTGAATGCTTTCACGGTGAGCATGTTTTAATGTTGTGGGGTTTTCTTCTGGAAGTTTAATTTGGGTAATATGGTTTATCCTAAAGAAAAAACCTGATTGGTTTATGCTCTGTAGTATTTCTTTCTTGGCTTCTCCAGAAACGTAAAACCAAATCCATTTTCACCCTTCTAGTATTGAGAAATATTGTCTTCAGACTCAATAACCTGATTTCTTCTGAGTAAGTCTGTGAAAGAGACAGAGGAAACAAAATGTTAATAGTTACCTTGCTGAAGTCATTCATTCTAGTCCTCCTGGCCTCCACAGGAGGCTGAAGCTGACTTCAAAAGTGCTAGAGATTTAACTGTGTAGTGTTGGGGTGAGGAGGAAATAAATGCCCTGAAATGCAGTTTCCACCAAAAGCTGTTAATAACAAATGAAGGTCTGGTGAACTCAGCTAGATTTCACTCCTCACCATGGCAGAAGGAAGTTTTTGATTTGAAATGTGAAGTTGTTTTTTTCTACCCTGTGCCACATATACATAAAGAAGTCAAAGGATTTACTTTCTGTCTTGTAGAGAAAAATGTAATTACGTTAATTGTTGACCTCCAGTTTTTGCTATCCTTAATTTTTTAGTATGTGTTCACTTACCAATGCCTTTGAACTACGGTTTTAATTTTTAGGGCTGGGAAGAGACTCGGCGTCGTGGTTTCAGAACGGAGAAGGACTATTGCTGGGAGTATTTCCTGTCTTCAAATACTCTCCAGGTAGTATCCTGACAATTTAAAAGGGAGGATCATGTCTGTGGGGAGAAGGGGCCTTTTGTCACAGGATCACTCTGGGCCAATTTTTGTTGTTTCCTAGATGCTGCATAACATGAAAGGACAGTTTGCTGAGCATCTCCTGGCAGCTGGATTTGTGAACAGCAGAGACCCTAAGGATCCCAAATCTAATACGAACTCAGGTAAACAGTGGAAGGAAGTGGAAAATTTCTAATAACTGAAATCTCAGTTTGCAGAGCTGCGTTATTTACTCTGCTGTCTTCTGCAGATAATGAGAAGCTGCTGAAAGCGGTCATCTGTGCTGGCTTATACCCCAAAGTTGCAAAGATCCGGCCAAGCTTCAGCAAAAAGAGAAAAATGTAAGGGTTTGATTTAATGTCAGTTTGTATTTGAGGTGTTTTCTACATTAGGTGGTTTGACAAGGTGAAGCAAGGGCTTGAGTGCATGAATGAATCTCTTCCAGCTCAAGTTGTGGATGTGGGTTACTTCATTTGAGAAGCGTCGATGAGAGCATGGGATGGTTGACCTTCATTTTGTTTAAGGTTTGGATACCTGGTGGTCTGAAATAATTCATGTGCTCTTACGTCATGAACAGTGTTGCAATATATCAGTAACACTGCTGCTAAAGGAGTGCTGCCAGCACCTTTGGCCTACAGCAGCAGTTGGAACCTGTCCATTCTTATTACTTGGCATGATAGAGCCAGAAATTCGGGTCTGTTGATTTATCACTTCTTATATTATCAGACTGTTTCTTCTTAGTAACTGTTACACACAGGAACAGTGCACACATCAGAACATAGATAACCTTCTTTCTGGATGTGATTTAGGGCAGAATGAATGGTTGAACATTTCAATCAACTTCAAATGAAAATGAAATTCAAATGAAACTAATATGCCTATAACTAGAAAACAGCAAACACCACCACCCCCAAGTGATTATTTCTGTGAAAGGAGTAAGAACAGGTAGTCAAAATTATACTTTACATTGTGCGATTTAAACCCATCTATAGCTGATGCTGCTGGTCAATTAATGCTCCCTTTTAAACCCAGCCCGGTGTGCTGGGGTCGCCCAAAGGCTGCACAGGTTTACAGACCTGCTGGAGGTCACTGCGTTGCTGTACATTTGCCACAGGGTGGAGCTCGGTGTAAGCCAGCTGCCCAGGAAGGCTCAGTTTTGTGTTCCATTAAGCAAGAGATTTGTTACGCTAAGCCCTTGGCTGAAGGGCCTCTCCTACCTGCTGTTTCTGTTTCAAAACACTGAACTCTGCCGTCTGCAAAATACTTCTGCACGCAGGTCCGCACCCAGAGAATTGCATCTCTGAAACGTGGGAAGGAGGAGAACAGTTGTGCTTCGTACATACTCGGCTTGCTTCCTGCTTTTTATTGCCTGACAGCATTATCATGTTGGAAGGGAAGTGTGGGTTTGGGTGGTAGGCATAACCAAAGCAGTTCAGTGTTACCGCTTGAGTCAAATTTGCTCAAAGGCACGTGGTACACCCGAGGTACCCCGCTCCGGACTGGTTGACAGTGGCATAACTAGTCCCTTGTTAAGCAGTGTCAGTGTGAAACGCTGAGAAAGGAATTCAGATAAGTAAGTTCCTTATGTGGTTTTTCCAAGAAATTGCTTGAAACTTGGCCTATGTAACCAAATTCAGTAACAGAGTCCTTCATTTGGAAAAAGAATGGCATTTGTTTTTCCTACTGGAGGGTATCACGGAGTCTAAAGGGGTAAATTTGACAAGGAATTCAAACTTCTTGAATGTAGAGGGAGATGTATCTAAAAATACATACCGTGGGTTCAGTTGTAATCTTTTGGGAAAGCAGTTAAAGTTCCTTCCAACGTCCGTGTACTCTCAGATTTTAGTACGCTAGGAGAGAATTGTTTTTTTTTTTTTAACTTGGAACATGATTGTGCTGAACTTTCAAGAACTTATTTAAATTCTAAAATAAAACTTTTTTTTCTTTTAAGGGTGAAAGTTTGCACCAAGACAGATGGAACAGTTAATATTCATCCTAAATCAGTTAACGTGGAAGAAACAGAGTTCCATTATAACTGGCTCGTGTACCATTTGAAGATGAGAACTAGCAGTGTATGTGAAGGGTTTATATTTGTGTAATTTGTTTTTGCAGCTCTCTAGTAAAGTTGGATAGAGGTTCAAAGGGGATGTGAACAGTGCCTTTGTTTTGAAGCCTTCCTGTCTTGGGTCCGTGCTTCTACATGCCATCAGATTATGCTCGTGATAATGGGGTTATTGTTCCACAAATAACTGACTTCTGGGATTTTGTGGGCGGGATTTTGTGGGCGGGGGGTTGGGTTTTTTAAGGTTCTGGCAATAGCAGGTGTAACTCTTCTTTGTCATTTCAATCCAGTGTAACACTTCTGAACAAGATGAAACTTCCTTTTTTTTGCCCCCTCTCTGATTGTTATGGGGTAGTTGGTTTGATTTCACCACTTTGTGTGAAGGACTGTATTTGGGACTGTGTTTACTCCTGTTCAATCGGATTTCATGTAACTTTTCCAAGTGGGTTGCTTCATATATATGTCTTGCAAATTTATGCATGGCTCTGAATAACGATCTTCTGCAATTCTGTTCTGAGTTTCATTAAGGGTTACTGATGTCACTTAAGATGTCCTGGAGGGTGACTGGGCACTTTTGTCATCTTGCAGATTTACTTGTATGATTGTACAGAGGTGTCTCCATACTGTCTCCTGTTCTTCGGAGGAGATATATCCATTCAGAAGGATAAGGATCAGGATACCATCGCTGTGGATGAATGGATTGTTTTCCAGTCTCCAGCAAGAATAGCACACTTAGTTAAGGTGACTATGTTTGATAAGAATGTATATGGAAGACTTACTGTAATGCTGATTCTTCTTAGAGATAGCTTTATTCGATATTTCTGTGTACCTGCTGATTTACCCTAAAGGGAGGGAATAATGCTTTAAATGTACTGCCAGTAAACGGTTCAAGTACACAAAGTAAACGAGAGATCTGAAGGTGTGTAGATGAATGCAAATTAAAACATAGTGGTAAAAATAACATTCTAAACAGTCTGTATTACACAGTAGGCTGGTAGAAGTAAACAGTGATGTACTCCCTTATCTTTGGCCTCAGGAGCAGGCTCTCGGGTTTGTTTATTTTTTTGTTTCCGGTGCAGTAGCCTGACTAATGAGGCCGTGTGCCTGTTGGGGCATCAGGAATGTGGCCGTGATGTTCTTGTTCAGCCAGTGCAGCCTCTGCTGAAAATTTCATGGGGATATTGAAAACCTGTAGAAGCTTCAGAGAAGAGTCATAGAGTGGATTTAAAGGATTTATGAACATGTCTTACAGTGAGAGATTTGAAGAGCTTAATCTCTAGTTTTCCACAGCAAAAGCTGTAGGATCACTTGATCAGTCCATGAAATGTCCTCGTGGGTATGGAAACACGAGGATGGGGCACCTCAGCTGGCAGTAATAAGTTCCAGTGGAAGGAGGAGCTGAATACAGCTCTGTTTAGTATTAGATCCTAGAAATCATATCTTTTTAAACCTAAATATTCCAATCCTGAAATAGTTAATGGATGTATAAGCTGTTAAAGGCCATCACGTGCAGAGATGTTCATCTGTCACAAAGGGTAAAACTGCTAGTTTTTGAGAAGCAGCTTTTGATTCTGAAGATAGCAATGTTGACATGAACTGACAGGAGAACAGCAGGTGTAAAGGTTAGGAGAGCAAAGGGCCCAGGGGATTTGAACTTACTCTAGTAACGTTGTGTGTTGCTCTAATTGCCTGTCTCTTTCTTTGTTTTTTTTCTTCATTCCAACAAACTCTTTACAGAACTTAAGACAAGAGCTCGATGATCTTCTACAAGAAAAAATAGAAAACCCACATCCCGTGGACTGGAATGATACTAAATCCAGGGATACAGCGGTACTGACAGCTATTATAGACTTAATTACAACACAGGAGAATGAAAGTGCGAGAAACTATGCTCCACGATTCCAGAGTGAACGCTATAGTTGACACACTTTCATCTGTATCGATAAAGCCAACATATTCCCCTTTTTTTGTTTTTTTTATAGCATTTATTTAGCTAGCAGAAAAACTTTTTTAGGGTAAGCTGGTAATTCCCTCATACTGAAGAGCGGTGTTATTTCAAAATAGTTGGTAATATCTGTATATGCATGGTATTCTGTGTTCAGTGTAGCCTTTTAAATAAGAGAAAACGCAATGCTAGCAATGTTAGATGATGTATGGTTCTTGTCCTGCTGTAGCTTTTTTTTTTTACCCATCAGGTAACAGCTATTTTAAAAACCTGCTAAAATACTGCTTAATAATACTTAAAATGTTCTTGCTATTGGTAGAAACATCTCAAAAGACTTTTTTTTTTAATTGGGGGTGGTGAGTAATTTACTTACTATGTTATTCCAGCTGTGCAGCAGTCTTCTCACCAACACTTCCACAGAAGGTAATTATAGCTTAATTAAACTAAACTTGAAAACACTTGTTAAATTTGTACTGTGGGAGGAAACAATCTTCAGAAATACTCTCCTCTTCTGCCTTTCATCCCATTAAATTAATCTTTCTTCACTTTATGTGCCCATCCGTCATCAGTACTGACTAAAATTTCATGTTACAGGAAACATGGTTAGGTAAAAGTCGTGGTGGAATACACTTTAAGGTTTCATTGCATTCTAATTTTCTTTTTTAAAAACAGTCCATGTATGGGTTATAGTATTACATTAAAAGTCTCTTCTTTAAAGTGTTATTTCATCTGTTCTTAGTTCTTAATGTTTTGAAAGTCATTCTGTTCTGAGTGCTTCCAGGTATGTAACAACATTGTTCAGGATTTCGAGTAGGGTGACTCGTTTTGAGAAATACTGTTTTGATCAAACTGCTGTTTCCTTTAACTCCCAACACTGGATTTGGGGTTGGTCTCTGTTCCTTGCTGCTGGGACCAGGGGCAGGAGATGGAGCTAAAACTGAGGATGGGTGTTGAAGAAGGCACTGAAAAGTGCTGGCAGTTTACTTGGCAGCCCTTTCACCTGCACTTTGCAGCTGTAGCTGTGGTTATTTCTAGATTTTTATCCCTGAGGAGCAGAGCTCCTGCGTATCAATTTGTTTTCTGGAGATGTAACGCCTTCTCCCTTCTTGGAGTTGGGTTTTGTTTCTTGTGCCTTGGAAAAAAAAAAAAAAAAAGATCTTGACCGTGGATTTATGAGCCTTAATCCTGAAGAAAACGGCTCAGGTGAAACTGTGTTTTCATGCTGAAATTAAGTCTGAAGTGACCAGACGGTGCTTTCCATTAGGTTAACAAGGAGGACGCCAAGCTCATTATTCACACAACACAGCTGTGAAAAATACATAGTTCAACCTCCCTCCCCCGCAATCAGTTGATTATTTTACCTCCAGGTGCTGAGGCCGGTCTTTCACTGAGGGGGAGGAGGAACAGCCTGGCCTGGGGGTGGTGGATGCAGGGTTGAAGGGGAGAACGAAAAGCTCCGGGGCTGGCGGGGGGGGAAGTCGGGCCCTGGCGCCGGCCGGGAGCGGTCGCTCCCGGCCGGCGCCAGGGCCCGACTTCCCCCCCCGCCAGCCCCGGAGCCGCCCGCGGTTATGAGAGAAGAGCCGGTGTTGTGAGAGCTGCGAGGATCCACCGGAGGCCGCCAGAATCCGCCAAGCGCCCGGGGCACAGGTAAAGCGGCCGGTCTGTTCCCCTCAGGGCGGGGAGCTCCGCTGAGGGCTTCACCGCGGGCTGACGGTGAGCCCCGGATCAAAGCGGGAGGGAAAGGAGGTTAAATTAGTGATAATTTGTGGGGAAATGGAAGTGAAATGACTTGATGGGAGTGCTGGATGTCGGGGTTTTGGTCTTGGAAACACAGGGTGCGAGAGGGGCAAGTGGTAAAGGAGGAAACAAAATGGCGCCCGGGCCTGAGGGAGGTGCTGGATGAGGGGGGAGTGATGGCAGCGGCGCCTAGCCAGCAAAGTGAGGTGCTCTGCTCCACGTCACAAATTTGTAGGTTCGTGAGGGAGAATTGGCAGAAATTTGTTGTAGGTTCGTGAGGGAGAATTGGCAGAAATTTGTTGTAGGTTCGTGAGGGAGAATTGGCAGAAATTTGTTGTAGGTTCGTGAGGGAGAATTGGCAGAAATTTGTTGTAGGTTCTTGAGGAGGGAGAATTGGCAGAAACTTGTTGCAGGTTCTTGAGGAGGGAGAATTGGCAGAAATTTTGTTGCAGGTTCTTGAGGAGGGAGAATTGGCAGAAATTTTGTTGCAGGTTCTTGAGGAGGGAGAATTGGCAGAAATTTTGTTGCAGGTTCTTGAGGAGGGAGAATTGGCAGAAATTTTGTTGCAGGTTCTTGAGGAGGGAGAATTGGCAGAAATTTTGTTGCAGGTTCTTGAGGAGGGAGAATTGGCAGAAATTTTGTTGCAGGTTCTTGAGGAGGGAGAATTGGCAGTAGCACTGTTGCAGGTTCTTGAGGAGGGAGAATTGGCAGTAGCACTGTTGCAGGTTCTTGAGGAGGGAGAATTGGCAGTAGCACTGTTGCAGGTTCTTGAGGAGGGAGAATTGGCAGTAGCACTGTTGCAGGTTCTTGAGGAGGGAGAATTGGCAGTAGCACTGTTGCTGGTTCTTGAGGAGGGAGAATTGGCAGTAGCACTGTTGCTGGTTCTTGAGGAGGGAGAATTGGCAGTAGCACTGTTGCTGGTTCTTGAGGAGGGAGAATTGGCAGTAGCACTGTTGCTGGTTCTTGAGGAGGGAGAATTGGCAGTAGCACTGTTGCTGGCAGGGTTGGATTAAAAATCATGAAGAAAATAAGAGCTGGTAAATCGTACTGATTTCATTTTCCTTGTTCCTGGTTTTTGCAGTACTTAAATGATGGCTAAATTTCTACTTAACACACGGAGGGGTAAAAAATAAGGTAGCAGTAGCATCTTTGGTTGAACAAATCAGGCAGCAGTTCTCTCAAATCTCTCTCCCTCCTCTGCCAAATTGTGGAGGATTAGGTGGGATTAGGGCCACCACCAGAAGTGGTGCACACAGTGGTCATGGATTGGTGTGCTCAGATCTTGAGGGGAACCTCAATCCATCCCACACCTACCAGTTTGATGCCAGTGCCAGCAATAGATGCCCAGCGCCTGGAGAGGGATCCCAGGGCAACAGGGGAGTGGCACAAAGGAGTTCCAGTAAATCAGCTTCACTGGGGGCAGAAATTAAATGCCTCTCCACAAATGCACTTGGCATCGGGAATAAAGGAGAGGGAGGTAGAGACATGCACATGCCTGCAGGGCTAAGATCTGGCTGACACTGGGGAGCCGTGGTGGGATGGCTCCTGTGACTGGAGAGTTGGAATGGAAGGGGACAGGCTCTTTAGGAAGGACACGCAGGGGAGATGATGAGGGGGGGTCACCCTCAGTGTTGGTGCCCAGCTGGAGCACAGGGAGCTCTGCCTGGGGATGGGTGAGGAACTGACTGAGAGTTTATGGGTCAGGATTAAAGGGAGGGCAGCGATGGGAGACATTACAGTGAGGTCTGCTAAGGCCACCCAACCAGGAAGACTGGGTGGATGAGGTGCTCTCTAGAATGATGGGAGCAGCCTCATGTTGACAAGGTAATGTCCTCACTGGGGACTTCAACCACCCTGATACCTGTTGGAGGGACAACACAGCAGGGCTTAAGCAATCCAGGAGAGTTCCTGGTATGCGTTCATGATAACTTTCTTCTCCAAGTGATAGAGGAGACAATGAGGAGAGGGGCTATGCTGGACCCTCAGCAATGACATGGAGCTGTGTGGAGTGGTCAACGTGCAGGAGGGAAGGGATGGCATCCAGAGGGACCTGGGCAGGCTGGAGAGGTGGGATGTGCAAACCTCATGGAGTTCAACAAGGGCAAGTACAAGGTCCGGCCCATGGGTTGGGGCAATCCCCAGCACAAACCCAGGCTGGGTGAGGAGAGGATTGAGAGCAGCCCGGAGGAGAAGGACTTGGGGCTGTTGGTGGACAGAATATTGCCTGTGAGGCAGCAACATGTGCTGGCAGCCCAGCAAGGCCCCATGTGCTGGGCTGCACCCCGAGCAGGGTGGGCACGGGGCCAGGGGGGGGATTCTCCCCTCTGCTCCGCTCTGGGAGACCCCCCTGCAGGGCTGGGTCCAGCTCGGGGGCACCAACAGCAGGACACAGACCTGCTGGAGCGGGGCCAGAGGAGGCCACGGAGATGCTGGGGGGGCTGGAGCCCCCCTGTGAGGACAGGCTGGGAGAGTTGGGGGGTTCAGCTGGAGAAGAGAAGGCTCCGGGGAGACCTTAGAGCGGCCCCCCAGGGCTGAAAGGGGCTGCGGGAAAGGGGGGAGGGACTCGTCATCAGGGGGAGGGATAGGACAAGGGGGAACAGTTTTAAACTGACAGAGGGAGATTTAGATGAGATCTAAGGCAGAAATTCTCCCCTGTGAGGGGGGTGAGGCCCTGGCACAGGCTGCCCAGAGCAGCTGTGGCTGCCCCCTCCCTGGAAGGGTTCAAGGCCAGGTTGGACGGGGCTTTGGGCAACCTGGGCTGGTGGAAGGTGGCCCTGCCCATGGTGAGGGGGTGGCACTGGATGGGCTTTGAGGTCCCTTCCCACCCAAAACCAGTCTGTGCTTCTATAAGTAAAGATCATAAAGTGATGTGACTAATGTGTAAATAACGGTATTGGCTATACTTTCCCAGCTGTACTTAAAGCATGTAGCTTAACATATTTTACTGAGGCAGAAAAGTATCAGAAACCTCTGTGATCATCAGAGTTTGTAAATTAGCCTTTTCCATATGTCAGATGTGCTGGTTTTTGTTAGGGTAGAGTTAATTTTCCCCGCAGTAGTGTGCATGGTGCCGAGTTGTGTGTTTGGGATGGCACAGGGATGTTCGGGTATTGCTGAGCGGTGCCTGCGCAGCCTTAAGGCTTGTCTGGTGTCTCGTGCTGCCCCACCAGCGAGGGGCTGGGGACACAGCTGGGACAGCTGACCCCAGGGACAGATCCCCCCAACCATATTGCTCAGCAATGAAAAGAGGGGACAAAGGAGGGAAGGGGGTATGTTGGGAGTTATGGTGTTTGTCCCCCCAGTTTGCAGTTACGTGTGATGGAGCCTGGCTGCCCTGGAGTGGCTGAGCATGGGCTGCCCTGGGGAGTGAGGGATGATCCTCTCTGGCTTTACCAGTTAAACTGTCTTTACCTCAGCCCAGGGGTTTGCTCACTGCTACCCTTGAGATTCTCCCCCCCAGCACACCAGGGGGGAGCGAGCGAGTGGCTGCTTGGGGTTTAGCTGCATACCAGGGCTAAACGGGGGCACCAGGTATGAGGTGATCGATGAGGTAATGCTGCTGTAAGGCTTTTAACTTTCTTTTTCATATGGCTAGCCAGAGACCATGAATGTTTCTCTTCGTAGTTCATAGTGCACTTCATGAGGGCTGTTTCTGCCTGTGTGTTACTTTCTAACATCTTCTGGAACTCCAGGTTATGGAAGGAAACAGAGTTCAGTGATGGTAATGAATTCCTCCAGACCTTTGTGTTATCTCCAGTTTGCCTAAATGACGTAGTAGTTACCATACAGCTGTTGAAAATCAGCTGTGACCACAGCAGAGCAAAGAGCAAGGCTAGCTCTGGGTAATTCCCAGGGAACGAGGCTGCCTCAGAGGGAAGAGATCTTGGTGTCAAAACTTACTCTAGGTGTTTTGCTAACACTTGTGTTCTGTCCGCTTGTTTTGACTTACTTTAGAAACAGGATATACAGGGGGGAAAAGAAAGTTTGTGTGAACATATTCTATAGATACAGGGTTTAAGGTATGTGCATGTAAATATGCTGAAAAGATGTGTTTCATGAGGTTGTGTAGGCTAAGTGATGCTGCTTCTTTATTTTCAGCAAATGAGCTTCACATAATGGTGAACAAACACTTTTTGATGTGAAAGTCAGGAAGGATACCGCATTATAGCATTACGTTTTATAAAGTTCAGTAGATGATAATGTTCTGTGTATGTTGCAGGGATATAAAGAAATGGAAGAGACAGTACTAACAGCTGTTCTTTAGTTGTGTTGTATCTGAAAAGGTTGAAGTCAGGCAGGGGTTTGCTGCCAGGGGCCTCGCTGGCCTTCGGGAGCCCACAGCCCCTGCGGGGGTGCTGAGGGTGTCCCTGTCCGTCCCCCCGGCAGGGCTGACGCTCAGTGAGGGCAGGTGTGTGCCTGGGGTTTAGTTCTCGCCCACACAGGTAACCCAGGCACTGGCTGGCCATACATGCGGGCCTTCTGCCCACCTTACACCAGGGGCTGAGCTGGGGTTTTTGTGATTGCAGCATGTGAAATGAAACTTTGATTCAGGGAACTGAGAACCTTCTAGGTTTCGTCAACTTGCTTAAAACCTGATTAGAAGAGTCCTGTAAGGAAGCAGTATAAACTCTAGGCCCTGAAAAAATGAAAGTTAATTTTACTGCAACAACCTCCCAGCTGTATTCTGTCACTGCTGGGCTGTTTAATTTAAAAGGAGATACTAGTGTCCTGTCTTCCTTGGGCAGGAGAGAGGGGGTGTGCACGTGCACATACTGGTTAAAGTGATGAATTATTTTAGATTATTCCCTTTGCAATAGGAGTGTTCATCTTAGAGCAAGTCAGTGAAAAGATGACATTTTCTTTGCTAATGAAAATACTGTCGATTTGCTAGCAGGGTGAAAAAATTTAAAAATTAACCTTTAGCTTTTGAAAATGTGTTTATACAAACTTTCAGGTAAATTGCTTGCCATACTGTCTTACGTTTCTCTGACCTCTTTGAACTGGGATGGAATTTAGAGGGGAAGTCAAGAGATTTTAACTGGTGTGGCCTCTCATCGGGGTGTGGGTTCCTTTTCCAGGCACAGGCTGATGCTGCACTGAACAGAAAGTGGGGCAGAGGATTTTATTTCTGTGCATGGGAGAATTGTGTAGCACAGGCTGGAGCTGTACAGCTTAGAGAACACTGATGGCATCAGCTGCTTCCCTGGAAAACTCACTGCCCTTTGGGAAGTGCTGCTTAAGCAGCTCACAAAAGGCCACCTTTTTTTTTTTTTAAATATTGATCTTTTTGTTCAGGCAGCGTGGAGGTGGACAGCCTGGTGCAGGAGAGGACAGTGCTGAGGCACTAGTACAAGCCATCATCTTCCCTTGTACCCAAACACCTGGGTAAGGAAGTTCTGTGTTTTAAATAACTGAAATAGTCTCCCAGCACTTGTTGTTAACTTTTTAACTCATGTGGTTGTCTACCATAAGACCTGGATCCCTTTCCACTTCTGGATTGCTCTGTAGCAGAGCCTTGTTCCATCCAAGTCAGGTTGTGCAAATGTCCTAGGGCCAGGCTCTTAGTGGCTAGCTGAGGGCACTGCAGCTGGCCAAGGTGGGGAGACAGGTCCTGTGAGAGATGAAAATCATTTATTTGCTGAGAAGGGCTCAGACACTGGAACAGGCTTCCTGGAGAGGCCTTTCAAGAGGTGTTTGGACCTTATGGTCAGCTCTGCTGTGCCTGGACCAGAGTTGCTGTAGGTCCTTTCCAACTTTTTTTTTAAGGAAAGCAAAGGTAGCTGAAGAGCCTTGACTCTTCCCATCTCCTCCTGCAGTTGCTGAGAGAGGAGATGCCCTCCTCAGCCTGCATTTAGACCTCTGCTCCAAGTTCAGGGGCACAGGCAGAAACTGGAGCTGTGCCAGATGAAGTAGGACACATGATGGTGCTATTTATCTTCACAGAACAGAAAATTTAAAATTCCACAGGTTACAGAACACTTAATTTCTTTGACAAGAATGACATTAACAACTTGCAGTTTAATGGTATTTCTGAAAGAAAAACTGAAGCCTTTTTTAGTAAGAATTTAAAAGGATTTTATTGATTGTTGTCCTATAAAATTATAGAAGTCTTTAATTCCTGAAGAACTGTGTCCAACAATATGAAAAATGTCTTTAAAAAACATTACAGCATTTTTGGAAAAACTAGGTATGAAAAATATATACAATGCATTAAAAAAATCTGAATAAAATTAATGTCTGGATTTATACATTCAGTTGTGTTAAACATCTGTCTGTGTACAATAAAATTTGTTAAAATATTAGCAGGTTTTTTACTATGTTAAATAAGTCTTTGTTCAATTTACAGCTTCTCATTACTATTTTATCAGTCTACTTATAAATTAATGTACAAGGCTGTATAACCACTGTCAGACTGTCAAGGTAAGTGTTTTTGTACAAAATCATTGCCTTCCTGCTATATTTTGTTAGAGATACATCTTTATAAACATCCAATTCATTCACAAATTGAATCAACATATTACAGTATATAAAACAACATACAGCCCCTTTAAAAAAAGATGGGGAATGCAGCAAGAAAGCCTTTGTACTACAACTTTTTCCCCTCATTTTTATAGTGTGTTCTACCCTGCTGAGTTAGCAGCTGGTCCTTAGAAAGGTGAAGTTTATAATGCAAACTGTCACACCTATACTTTGCACTGAAATTTACCTTCATTTTCAAGTGCATTTTGTTCACACAACATTAAGTGGTTGTCTGCTTCTTCTCTGTGAAATTCACAAACTAAACTGCAGATGCAAAACTTGAGCAGGTGCTGTGTGTAGTGCAATTGTGAGGAGTCTTCTCAAAAGCAGAGAAGAGCACGTGTGGAGCAGCGCTGCTGCGAGCTCCTCTGAAGCAGGCTCTGGGTACTATTTTATCTATCACTCTCTGGCCCTCCCTCTCCTGCCTGAAGCACCCACTGCAGTCACATGGGAATGGCAAAGGTGACAAAATACCGAGTTCATGGAGGTATGGCATGATCTGCTCCCAAGTGGTGGTCTATTACCATTTATAGAACCTGGCACCTTAACAAAACTCTACAGATCTCCCTGTTTTTACCTGTGGATTCAACACGATGCTAACAAACCCTGAAGATGTAGGTAGAACTGAAGTTCAGTTGAACTTTTTGCCTCCACAGAAGGAAATAATCATCTCCTCTGGTACAGAAGAGCAGAAAGACTAAAAAAACAACCCGCCCAGAGTAGAGTATTTCATGGTTTTGGCAGTCCTCATCAAAACCCATCTTCTAAAGCACTAACTTCATATGAAGACCTACTTAATCACAAGGAAAATGGAAACAAAATGGACCCATTTCCAGCAGTTACACTCCTTTAAAATACCTGTGATAAAATGGATCCGAGAATCAGAAAACTGACATGCCTATTCTGCTGAGTTTGGTACCTCTTTCTCACGTTCAGAAATCCTTGCAGCACTGCAGCACTAGGAGGAGAAGTCATCTGAGCTGCCCCCACAAGTAACACACCATGTCAGAGACCACTGCCCCTCCAGGCACTGCTCTGGCTTCTTCCCCAACACGGAGCAGAGATCTCACTGCATCTCACAGAGCCTGGGACATGGTCCTCCCCGCGTTGCTAGTTCAGGTCACAGACAGATCTTGACACAACATCCCATTAACATGCTCTGGTACTGGGAATGTAACACTGCAGCTTCCCCCAGTGTTACTATTTGCTTCCAGCCCAAGGGCTCAGGCAAGTTCCTGGCGTTCAGTCTCCTACACAGACTGCTACACCAAGTTCTGCTTCTGAAAGAAAGTCAAAATGCTCAAAAACAGATGGAGAAAGAATACATGAAGAGGCAGGGATGGAGGAACTGAAGTTGAAACTGAGATGTGAGTCAAGAAGGATGCATGGCCGATCTCCAGTGCCTAAGAAACTACTTCTAGTTGAAATCCGCTACTGGTGGAGCCAGGTTTCAGTTCAGAGCTCTCACACCAAACAGGACGAGTATCCAAAACATCAGTGCTCTGTAAATAGATTTTTTGCAGTGGTGACCCCCATCTTCCATGCGAGGCCTGCAGGGCGTGCAGCCGTGCCCCCACCGACCACCGTTAGTGCAAATCCTGTAGGACAGTGTGGAGCAGCAAAAACCCTCCTACACGTTGGTTTCAAGTCCGAGCAAGCGGCCCATCCGCTCCATGTTCTTGTCGATCGTGGCCCGACAGGTGATTTCTTTAGCACACTCCATGGGAAACCAACCTCTTTCGCCATCCCGCAACCGTTCCCCTTCATACCAACCTGCAGGGGGAGCGGACAAGGGGTCACAAAGGGGTTTTCAGGGGTAGAGCCACCAGCAGAAGTGCCTGTGTTACACCCCAGCTGACACAGGCACCCCTGCGGGACACGCCGACCTTCTGGGGAATAAAGGACCAGGTTAAGATAGGTCTGGCAGACTGGGAACAAAATAGCATGGGAAAATAAATACTGTACAAAACGTGTGATAAATTTTTTATATTGTAATTCAAATATAGTTTGAAATAATATATAAAGAATATAATATTACAGTCTAAAGACAGCAACACAGCACAGCTGCTAGATCTTTGATTTCATATGGAGTACTGAAAAACATCTCCATGTTGGGATTTATCTATATAAATTGTAACAGGCAGTGAGTTCCTTTGAACAGCCGTTGCCTGAAGAGAGGCCATCCTTCAGAGACCCGAACCGAAACGCTCGCGTCTCTCCTTTATTCCCTGTGCGGCCGATGCTGTCAGGGAACAAATCCTCCAAGCTGGGTTCACCTGCAGCCGTGACAGACAGATGGCTGCTGACAGGGGAATTTTCACTCACCATCACTGACTTTCTGATAAACCAAAACGACATCGGCAACTTGAAGAGACAGCTCATCCGACTGCTTTGCGGTGTAAGTTCTGACGATCTCTACCTGAGTCAGAGCTGGGGGAGAAATAAGCCAGGCTGAATTAAACAATGCACGTAACAGAGTGTCTTTTACATTAAAAAATAGGTACAATTTATTTTAAAAATTGCCATTTTAGAGTATGCTCCTCCCCAAAAACCAAAGGAGGCAGCAAATGCTGCAAATGGAAATTACTTTGTGACACGGAACTCCTCAAAGCTGCCCTGGGCACAGGGAGAGTCAGCGGCTTCACGCACAGGACAGCAGCCGAGCCCGGAGAAGAAACGGCCGTTCCCAGGGGTAGTTACAGCCCCTTGCTCGCGCCCGCCCCCACTAAGGGGCAGTGCATTCCCACTCTCCTGCCAAAGCTCCCGGAAATCCTGGACTTGGAACTTACTCGTCCGGTCCGTTTTCTGCCCGTCTCTGTCCCGTCCCAGCGCTGTAATCCAGCGAGCTCTGTCACTCCTGCAGACACCAAAGCAAAACTCCTGTTTCCCAACTCACACTCTCGGTAATGGTTCAAGATTCAGTATTTAAATTTTCCCTCTTTCTCACTGGGTAGAGAAAACAAAACCAAACCTCCTTTCTCCTCTCAAAATACAACTAGAAGGTGTGATAGTACTTCTATTAATACATTATTCACACTTATTTAACTATTTTAAACAGGCTGGATTAGGGAAAAAAGCTGTAAACATGGAACCTACTGGCATGATGTCTTATACACCTTTATTTTAATTATTTTTAAGTAATGCAGGTAAGCTTCTCCACTAGTGTCTGTGACCAATACTTATTAGTAATCTTATTTTTAAAAAAATCCATCTGATGTACAAAGCATCTGATAAATGCAATAGAGCAATTTTAATATACAATACCAAATGGTTTACTGTAAAAACTACCTGCACTGTGCACTCAGAATGAAAAGGAAGAAAAAAAAAAAAAAAAAAAAAAAAAAGCTGAAGTTTCTCTGTGCTCTCAGGATAACACCTTCACGTTCCCGGAGGTGTCTGTCGGTTTGGGGAAATCTGAGAGCCAGCACAAACAAGGAAAGACCCAGTGAAGCCCTACATTAGTCATCTGAATCTCACCTTATATAACCAAGGCAAAACACGACCAACCTCAGATCTCTGTAGTACCTCTGAGCAGAGCAGAAAGAATTATGTAGGTTCTAAGTGTTGAACAATAAATCACAAAAGTGCAAATTACTGACAACTGCTTTTGGAAGGGAGTGGAACAAGCTACAGTGATGTCAGACAGTAAAGGAGAAAGAAAACTAATCCTAAATCAGCCCCGTTAGCAGCTGAGCTATAACGAGTTAATCATTAGCACTTTGAATTTTGACAAATCCAAGTTTGAACTTGATTCCCAGAACAAACATTTCAGTGAAATTAGATTTTCTCTCATGTTTGCTGAAGGGCTTTGCTATCAGTACAGATCAGATCAACACAAGGGAGTTGCAGGGTTGAATTTTCCTATTCCCTCTCCCCTAAAAAAAAAGTTTTGTCGCTATCTCTGGATAACTATTGTTTTTAACTAAAAATAATGGAAAACATCTGCCTTCTGCTGAGACTTGATTTTGGGAAAAATCTGACATCTGAAACCAGAAGAAAATTCTGTTTGGGAACAGCATTACGGTGTTTCAAGAAGTGCCAGAAAACGGGACATTTACGCAGATTACACAACTCCTCTAGGGTATTTGGCATTTAACAAGGAACTGATTATTTTTTTTGATGAAGAATGGGTGTTGTGATTTAAAGATGGAACTACTGCCCTTGTCCTGCTAAGATGTGGTATGTGTTGGTCTCGTACAGGTGGCCAAAACTACAACACATGCTACTTTAGACACTTCAGTCATTAAAAGTAGGTGGCACTAAACTTGCTGTGTTTCAACCAAAATACAAATGTCTGTATACAATTTCGCATGAGCTTAATTAACTTTTTTTTTTAGAAACAGGTGTTATTTAGACTCCTATTCTCCTTTCCCTGTAACCACTCTTAGCATTTAAGTTTGACTTGTGCAAAACTCTGTTCAACAAGCACTTCAAACCGCCCAGCCTGGCCTTCCTATTGTAGATTCCCTTCCCATCCTTCTCACAGTTGAAAGTTAAGTTTTGCTGCATCTTTTGTATACATGATAATACTCCATAAAAATATGTTATTTTCAAATAAAGTAATTCTTTTCAGCATCTTTTCCTCTGAATGACAGTCTGCTAGACTGCTATTTATATTACAAACAGTATACAGCAGATCAGTAAGAACTGCAGAACAAAATGTCTTTTCATAAAAAGCCCAGACAACTAAAAATGTGCTGCGTTTTTTTCCCAATAAAAATGCATTTCCAAACAAGTCTGAATCATCTGCTTACTTTATAATGAGATCTTTAATAGAAATCATTAACGATCTATAGTTTCTTTCAGGGTTATTCTAAACTTTGAAAGCAAACCTAAAACTGTAAATTTTTCCAGGCTGGGATAGGTCTGGAGCGCTCTGTTTCATGTCTTCTGTCCCGCCTCCAACTTCCACTAGAACAGATAACATCTTTCACTTTTGTGAAGGGCTGTGTGGAAGTTAATGGCACCACAGAGAAGCGACAGCCTCTTGGGTATTTACACCCGAAAGAACAAGACGCTTGTTGTTGGCGTTTCTGAAGCGGAACACTCTCCCGACTGCCTGGGGAGAACAAGGAGCAGCTCTATCCCAGCGCAGCCCCGCCGCGTCCCGGGGGCCCGGCCGGGCTCCTCCCGTTCCCTCAGCAGCGCTCCCACTGCTGCCCTTGCGGCCGGCAGCGCGGCCACGGCTGCTCCAGGACACCCGGGCACCCGCCCCCCGCCAGCGCCTGCCTCGGGACACGCTTCCCCTTGCCCGGCAGGAGCCCGGCATTTCGTGCTGCCCCGACTGGGTGGTGTGGGGCAGGCGGCCCGCCGAGACCATCGGGTGAAAAATGACTGGAGTTCTCTTCACTTACTGAGTGTCTGTGCCCAGGAGCATCTCCACCTTCTCGGCGGCGTGGTTGCTGAGCACAGCCAGCCTGAAGAGGTGCACGGCAGAGCTCTGCCGCGAGTACAGCATAGCTGAGGCGTTCTTCACCGGAGAACAAGTCAGGTCCTCGCTCTCACACTGTTGTACCACCAGCTGGTCCCTCAGAGAATAGTCCGTGACGTTGTAACTCTCCTCGCTGCAGAACAAAAACGGGGAAGAGAACCCCACAAGTTTGATGTTTAATTTGCCATCAAGTATGTCTGAAAGCAAACTCAGCCACAGAATCTACTTTTATCGACACAGTATTGCATGATTCTTCTGACACTTCAGCTCTTCTTTTCTGTTTGTCTTTCAAAGCTATCAATTTTCCAAAATACAAAGTAGATCAGTTTTTAAGCCCCACGGAGTTTCATTTAGTGGCACAGTTAAATGACTCTGGCACTCCTGAGATGGCGTAAGCTGAACTTAACTCCACTAAATTCGAGAACAGGCACAACAATTGTATAGAGCTGCACTGTTTTATTTTCTGCTATAGCTTCACCTTCACATGAACAACAGACATTAACTTTACAATGTTATAGGAAAAGTAGTAAAATTTCCCTTTCCCTGGGCCTGTAAAACTATGGGCATGCACACTGCTTCCAGATAAACCTTACTGATCTTCATTTTAAATACGGGACAATCACCTGTACACTCCTTGTCCACCTGCACGTAGAAGGTCTGGTCCAAAACTACTTTACAATATTCTGAAACATAACCTTAGTCCACTGTGTGAATTTTAAAAATAGGCAAAGGCTTGTCACACACTGTTGGTCCCACAAAATGCAATGTACAATTTACCTTCTGGAAAGGACACTGTAAATAAGTACACCAGCTCTAAGTGACATGAGTAATGATTGGCTACACGTGCTTAATAACTCCCTGAAAGCAGATAGAAAGAATTCTAAGAATTATGCAAGTTAGAGGCTTTGCTTTCCTCATCGCTGGAACGTAGGGTGGAGAGGTGGACAAAACATTAGACAACGCAAACTAGGACACGGAAGCGTCACTGATTTTAACAGCACAAAGGCTCAAATGAAAATATGCACTCTTCCCTTTCCTTTCTAAACAGGAGAATCACTTCTGCTAACCAGGACCATCCTGAGGGGAAGATACATCAGAGCCAGGAACAGTTACTTAACCCTTCCAACCCCTCATGAGGTATTTACGAGGTGTGCTCCAAGTGCAGACTGTCTGGGCAGTGTTCTCAGCACTCCTGCAGGAGTTCAGCCTGTTGTTACCCTGTCTTGGCTGTGCTCCTTACCCCTATCAGACAATACTGGAAACATTTTTATTTTTTTTTCAAGTGGAAAATAACTGTGCATTTAAAGTCGTGAAACATCGTTAAAGAAACAGTTAGAAGGATCTACATTGCTTACTCAAGAAGTAGCAACTAATCACCAGAAAAGAGAAGGCAGCTGAAAAGGCAGCTTTCTGTTTCCACTGAAGCTTGCGAGTGTACTTCCCCAAATTGTCTTATGTGTGTTTGCAAGTTTACCAGGATATATCATGAACCCAGGACACTGATAAATTAATTACCTCAATTTCATGTACACTTGTAAACTTCTCCAGATTTTCTGTCCTACACTGGTGCAACAAGACAAGACAGAAAAGCAGGGCTTATGTAGGCATGAAGTCGGTTCTCCCTCCTGGCCCATACGTTGCTGTGTGACAAATGTTGCAGTAAATCAAATACATCAGGTTTTAAGGTGCCACTATACATACTCCACTTTAAAGTCAAGTCTATTAGACCTCCATCTTGAGCGATGAAAAGCTATGCTAGAGCCTCAGATTACTATGGTTCATTAAAATAATTTAAACTGAAAAAATACTTGAGAAGATTAGTTTTGTTGCCAGAGACACACACAAACCCGAGCGCTGAACCGATACAAATCGGATCCCAAACACCTGGAACGGACGTGGAGGGTGACAGACCCCTTGTGGCAGGTGCAAATGAGGCGAATCCATCCTTTGCATTTGCTCAAATATTGTCAGAAGATGGAGAGATGATGACTTAACATCTGGTAAAGTATATTCTACCCGTTTTGCAAACTGTCAGAAAAATACCTGTGACCGCCTTGGTAGTTGACACAATGCTCTTTGTAATGCTGCTGCTTAATCCTTCAGAAAAGGAATCACTAAAACACGAACTGAGCAACATGATGGCTCAAAGCATAAGTTATTGCTGGTTTCTGTTACTCACTCACACAGCATTAGAATTTCTTTTAGGGTTTACAGATCACCATATTTGTGGGTTAGTTTTTGCCAGCACGTCTAGTGTAAAAGCAAAGTTCTTATTTCAGCTACGTGGGGGATGAGCTGGACCCACCAAATGCTTTTAGTGCTCTGTAAAAACACAGCCGGGTGAATTGTGCTGTTACACCGGACCTCCTGGGCCCCAAAGTACCAACAATACAAAAAGGTTTGGGTCTAATTGAAGGAATTTGACATGAGCACACACAGAAGCTGGGAGGACCTTCAATATTTCATCATGCAGAAAGCTAAGTTTAATTTCCACACCTATAACTCAGGGATGCCGAAAGGAATCTTAACTCAGGTGTGTTCTGCGTGTCCTTGTCTTCAGGGAACGGCGTGCACACAGCCCGGCCCTGAAAGGCAGCCCACTGAACTGTCCTGCGATCGCCCCACGGCAGCGCAGCCTTACGGCCGCCAGGGGAGAGGGAGTAGCGGTGGGGATTTAGGTTTCACATTCCCCTAAATCCAGCTCGAGATTCAAATTAATTCATTTACCTCAAAACGATGCTACTCATCACTTGAGGACAATTGTTTCAAGTGCCATCTGTAGCAGCTGAGGGTTCCTACTGAAGAAAAAACCATTTTGTATCTAATATTTATCAGGCTCTCTCCCGCTTTCTTTTTCCTTAACATACATACTCTGAAACAGGGAAAGGTTGGTTTGTTTAGTGTCAGACTTTTTTCAGAGCGGGGAGTGCTGGTAGTGAGGTTCTTTTGTTGTTTTTCTGTATTTGTTTTTTTGCTTTTAAAGAAGTCATTTCAGTATTTTAGTCTGGGCAATCCCTGCTTAGCCAAGGGCAGAACTAGCAAACCCACCTACAGACGCTGCTGTAGTGATTGGAGAATCTTGCATCTGAAGGAGAAACGTAGTCTATACAACATTTGCATAACGAATAATAAATGGGGCTTCCTTACTAATTAATCAACGGAGACAGACCTCTACAAATCCTTCCCAACTCTTGTCTCCGTTCAACAGGACAGTCTGACCGAAGGCCCCGGGAGACTGACAGAAACGGGTCCTTTTCAGTTGTGTCCATTTGTTTAGGGCGTCCTGGGAGAGGGACTGTGCAGATCTGACCATTAACATGAATGTTCTGTTCAGTGTGGCTTCTGCGCCTATTGAGGACATTTGGATTCCAACAGCTGGAAACCGTTACAAGTCAAAAGCCCCAAAGTTTGGGTAAGATACATTGTTATAAAAATCGCTTTTATAATCTGGACAACAAGTCATCACATAGGAAACCAATAAACAGTGTAACAACACAGATAATAGAGTTTTCACACAGTTTTCCCAACTCAAACATTTACTTAGCTGCCAGCACAGTAACATGTGAACAGCAGGCCCATGAGACAAGCAGCACAGGGTTTAACAAAGTTTAAAAAGCGCCATGCAGCTGATGTGCTGCTGGTGATTTAACAGAACCATTTCAGCATAAGATTTGATAAACACTGGACCTCAGAAACATCTCCACATCAGCAAGACAGCTGGTGAGAAAGCGATTCACTTTTCTTTCCATCTTTATATTAAAAAAAAAAAAAAAAAAAATCACTGTTCACTTGAGTAATTTTCCCCCTCCATTTTCATTTAGCTTTCTCTTTGCTTAAATATCAGCATTTTCATCCCAGATTTTGTATCATGCTGCATACTTCAAAGTTTATTTGAACACAGTTTTGGACTTTCACAGAAGGGTCTCTCTTAAAAATAGCTGGTATTTGGCTTAAGTGGCCAACCCAGATACAGAATACCTGCACTTCAAAACAGTTTTAAGCCTCAGGAATAAGGTTTTTCTAGCAAGTATTACCTGATAGCAACAGCAGAGGATGTAATCTGCATCCAGTTCAATAATTCTAAACCTCCCCTCAAATCTAGTGATAAAGACTTAAATGGAAACTGCTAGAAGTTGTATCCCAGCCCAGCAGGGGAAGCGTGGAGGGGAATGAAAATCCCTACTTCTTCATCCTTCCAAACTTCTCCCTTTGCTGAGGCATCAAGGATCAACTTCCTCATTTTTTTGACAACTGGAATTTCAACTGTGTTTGCCAAAAATAAATCCTAACCAGCAGTCAGTCACTTGTCACTTCTAAGCGCCGTCCGACAGAGCAGTATCAGAACTCAGCTGACTTCTTCATTCATTTGCTCTCTGACACAGCCTATTAAAACACACACGTGGCTTTACAAGTGTTTACTGGACTGAAACCACGTTGAGCCCAGATTTCCTCCCGTTCTGTGCTGCAGGTGTCCCAGGCCCACCCCTCTTCACATCTCCCTCATTCCTCCTAACAAGCACGTGGCCAGAGCACAGGTACACGTGCCGTGGGTGCAATCGCGGTGGCCAGGGGCCGTTCCAAAGGCCAAAGCTTCACCCTCCACTCTCCCCAGGGCGAGCACACGCAACAGTCACGGAGATTTTGAAAGACAACAGTGACTGAGCTGGTCTGTAATTCAGGGAGCTGAGCACAAAGGCAACTCTGCATTGGTGAAGCTGCTCTTACCTCTTCTTCTTGGTGATAATGAGGACGTCATTGAAGAGGAAGAAGTACACCTGCTGTTTAGAGGTTCTTTTAGAGAAGAGTCCAGTGTCTTCCACGTACGCTGTTAACTCCCCTCTTTTCACCAGCCATCGTGAAGAGGAAACCAATGGAAATGGCTACAAAGCAAGAAAATAACACTTTAATCTTTCAGAAGCAGAGATTTTTTAATAGTACTATATATTTTGGGAAAAAATGCTTGAATAAAGTCAAAGCTCAGAGATCATGAGCACAAGCTCAAAATAGAGGTTATCAAGGTTTAAGGTATTTTAATCATTCATGTAATACACAAGTAATAGCCTGCAAATACCCGAAAATCACTCATGCACATGACGTAATTGCTCATCCAAGATAAAAACAGACTCGACTGGTCATACTTGGGATGGCACAGACTGTGCAAGATCTCCTAAAGAGATTAAAAATAAAGAGACTGTCTTCCAGGAATATGTCAGGTTTTGTCGAGTTAGCATTCCTTCGCTGAGCATGTACGAACACCACATTCTCCTCCAGGTACCTCTCAGCTCTTCTACCTGATCGGTTGGAAAGAACAACTTCAGCTTCTTGTGTCAAACATGGGGCTACTGCCCACTGCGCCTCAGGGCACCCTAAGGGCAGTTAAAATGCTCTCGGCTGTCTCTCTGAGGGCGTGCTGTGTACCATGCGCAAAATTAAAAAAATGTAAAATCCTTTACAAGAGAAACACACTGTACAATCCACTCTGACTGTTCTGTGAGTATGTTAAAACAGACATCAACAGATTATGGAGATGGCATACAAGATCAGATTGGTCCTAACAGAACATTGTTACTGAGAGGGGTTTTCTGCCATTAAAAGGTAAGTGAGGAACACCCAGAGGCTTAACAACCACATGTGGAACATCCATCTTCTGCTCTGAGTACACCGAATCCACCACAGCTCTGTGAAGGACCACGTAAAGCAGGAGGTGATGTGCTGGGTTTGAATTAGCTGTCCATTTTAATGCCAGAACAGTCACAGTTTGCTCATGGCATCAGAAATTCACCGGTGGTTGGAAGAACATGTCTGAAGGTTTCTGAGGACATCGCTTCGGGTATCCACTTGTGCCAGGCCAATTCACAAGCAGTGACCTTCCTCAGCATGAATCTCACTTTTTTCCCCGTCTTCCATCTCAACTCCAGGCTTTGTTCATCCAAATTATTCCCAACTGTGAGAGAAGCAGACCCTACAGAAAGACCTATTGTTTCAAGTGAAATAATTAAATTCTTGTTTCTACTCTCAGTGTAACTGGCTTCTGCTTCTCAAACTTCACCACCTCCTTCGCTGCTGGTGCAATGCAGTTTTGGTCTGGCGTGATTAGGCTAATGAAGACGACTGCTTCTTCCCCCTCATTTAAAGCACGTTTCACATGCTCGTAAAAAAATATTTCTTCATTCAGTTTGTCAGCTGTCTTCTCCACTCTGCATGGGTTGTCTTTTTCTATCTTTTAATCACTTTAGCTGTCCTTTACTCAGCTAACTTCAGCATGTCAATACTTGCCCCCCAGTACTTTGCCAAAGCCAAAACACGGTGCTTTGACTGCGATCTTGCTGTTGGAAGAACAAAGTATTAACTCCCTCATTTTATGTGCAGCCAGCCCTTTGGTTATGCATTTTTGAGGTGAGATTTTACCATGACTCTGAAGCGGCACACGACAGAACAATTTTTCCAAAGATGCTTTTTCTGCCACCGTGCAGAGCTCTTCCGCGTGCCTTCCCTCGGGAGGCAGGTCAGCCCTGCGAAGCGTGGCAGCCCTCCGGAACTGCGGCCAGCTGGCACAAATCAAAGCAGCCTGCAACTTTTTCTCTTGCCCCAGGCTGTCTGACAGCCCCACAGGGCCAGAACAGGCAGGGATCAGCGTCCACCCGCGCCCAGAACTGGAAAGAAGCCTTGGTCTCACCGGAGCCCCACAGCAGGGACCTTCCAAGCCCCTGTTCTCTCAGAGGGACTGTTGATAAATACCAACACATTTCACTTACCTGCTATGATTCCTAGGATTTTTTGCATTCGTGCCACCGAGGTAATTTACTGAATTGTGACAAAATTCCTTTGGACATTTCTTCCCAATTAATCTAAGCTCACAGACTCTGGTTTGACTTATATGACTTTTTTACAGGTTTCTAGTGCTGTATTGCCCGTGAGTTTATTAAATGTATTTTCTCCTGTATTCTCCAATTTGAAAATGCAGAATTTTGTTTCAAATACATATTTCATAAACATATTTTTATCCAAGTCTGTTAGTGACTCAGAGTATGTCAATCTGGTTATAAATCACTGTAACTTCACGTTCATTAACTGTCACTCAGATCAATGGCCAACTTCACCTTCTATCAATCCAACCTCGTTCCTCTCTCCTAGGCCCATATCATGTCATTTTTCCTTCAGTCACTTTACTAAAGACACCTCACAGGTTACAACAGGCCAATTTAGCTCAGTGCTCGGATACGACGCCCCCAGAGGAACTCCCAAGCTCCGTCACTCAAATCAAATAAAGTTCTGTATCAACATTTGGCTTTAAAAAACCTGGCGTACTTTCAGTCAAAACTCTGCTGGTTCAGTATCTTCAAGTAGCATGAAAATGGATTTAAGCAAATGGGCTTTTTACATTTCCTGAAACGCCGTGGTGGCTCCACGTGACAGCACAGGAACCTGCAACGTCAGCCCAGACCCTCAGTCGCACCATCGCGCTTTCTGGACTTCACAAAATTGAAAGACTTTGGGCTAGATGGTCCTTGAACAAAGAAGTCACAAACAAGTTTGTTTCATGAACACAAAAGCATGTTTGCAGAAAAATCCCACAATTTTTCGGGTGCTAAATATGAAAAATTTCAATATAGACTCTTCTGAATCTAAATTACAAATTAAATTCTACAGATTAGCCATGGACAAAAGTGACACGTTTAAGCAGCTTCTCTTGTGCTCCCATGAAATGCTACCGTAAACAAAAATCCCCAAACACTGTGAGGCTGAGCAAGAACAGAAATATTTTACCTAATTTATAATGGTTATAAACCAGAATTACAGCACTACGGTGATTGTTTCACAGACAAAAAGTACTTTAAAAAGCTTTCTATTTGAGGATGAACTAAATACTCCTCTAATCTGAACTCCAAGTGTGTTTATTACATTTCCCTAATTGACTATATTCCAGAGGCAGCTTGGTTTTACTTTAACATTAATTTTTCCTTAATTGCCAGAAGAGTACATCATGTATACCATCTCCCTTCTATATAAAACATGCTGTCAGAGGACTTTAAAATGTATTGAAACGTGGCCAAAGCAGTCTTCTACACGCCAGCTGGCAAGCTCTCAAACCACAGATAAGGTCTAAACCACTAAATGGTTATATTTAAGATGCACAAAGGAAAAAAAAACCTTGTATAAAAATACAGAAAAACAAATACATAAAGTTGCTGTTAGTCCCATGAAAGCGGCGGCGGCTGCCAGCTGCAGCACGTGCAGAGGAGAGGGACACGGGGCCTCCCGGTGCCGCGGAGCGGGGACCGCCGAGAGGAAACCCGGGAAGCGCGTCAGCACTGCCGGGGGCTGCTCTGGCTCCCAGACCAGGGATGAGGCTGCAGAGCAGACGGCCCGGCCTCCACACTGCCCACAGGCTTGAGACTTATCTCCACAGTTACTCAGCAAATGCAGCGATGGCGCTTGTTAAGAAGTGTTTTATTGCTGTTGCTGTTGTAAGTAAATATTATTGTTCTTTTCAGTTTTTAGTCAATGTTTGAGAACAAAAATCATTTAGCCAAACTGGAAAACATTGTTTTGGAGACAGCATTTCCTCTGAGACTCACCAAGATTTTTAAAAACGTGAACCTCTACTTACCACATGTACGTTCATCAAAAAATCTTCTCACAAATGAAAGAATACTCATGATGTATCATCATTTATAGAAATGGTATTTTAAGAAACATTAAATTCGCCTGAAGTAATACCTTGAAAGTACCATAAACCCCCACTATCCATGACTATTTTTTTCCTACCAAAAAGACCAGTTGTAGAGCCCCCACTCGCAGTGGAGAAAGGCAACAGTTCTCACACAGAGGAGGAACAATGCCGGGCCTTCTGCTCTTGTTTTATGTGAGGAGGAAAGAGAGGGACAAAAAAGCCCTTCAAACCCTGACAGGCCAGGAGGACGGAGGGCAGAGCAGCGTCAGGTTCTGTGCGAGAACTGTGACAAAGCCATCGCACACAGTTACCAACTCCCTAGCAGTGGGGGCGGTGTCACCAGGTGCTGTCACTGCACAGGGACAGGGCTTCATCCACAAAGGGAAACCCAGAGACTGGGCAGACCTCATTCTGCGGTAATTGGTTCTTTTTAAAAATATATATCCTGGGACTCTTTCCCCAAGAAGCCTGAACCTGAAGCTCGCTCTGCTGGGTTTGATGCCACAGGCCGTGGCCACTCTCTGCGCTTCCAGGGCTTCATCTGCCCCAGAGCATGAACTCGTCCTCCTGGCCTGAAATGTCGCCTCAGTTTTACAGCCTGCGCTAATTCCCTTAGAGCTGGCAATGAACCTGTCAAACTCATCGTGCACTCAAAGCTATTCCTATGCTACACGATTTACGGTCAGAAATATCACCATCCTACCTTGATTTTAAATTCCAGCTGGGAGTTAATGGTGTACATCATCTCTGTCCGTTCCATTTTCCGAGCACCTTCGTTGCATAAACGCACCAGCTAGAAACGAGGCATTTATTGAACAAGTTTAGTGTTCTCGAGACTTGTACTACAAACTTTTGTTCCTTTATAAAACGCATTTCTGGGGAAGCATAAATACACACAGGAACTGATATTTTCAGGCTGGGGCACAGACATAACGTTTTCAGGACCAGACTGAACGTGGCCCTGAGTGACCGGGTGTGACCCGACTGCCTTGAGCCTGGACTGGATGACAACCCGAGATCCCCCTCAACCCGAACCACCCTACGATAATTGTTTATTCTTCAGGGAATTCCTGATGGCACTAAGGGTCAGCCCACAGTTCTGACTGAGACAGTTACAGCTCTGTGATCCAAGAGCCTTCCAGACTGCCCCGTCTTCCCCACACCACCCCCACCCCACTCGTGCACAGCAGGAACTCCCAACGCAAATGTCACGGCCCCGTTGTGTTTAACTGGGGCAGAAAGCACCCCGGGAAAAGCCTGATTGCAGCTGGCCACCAGCATGCAGTTTTAGAGCATGCTACAGCTTTGGGGGAGCCTGCACAGGGGGGAGGGGAGCACATGAAAACGGGGGGCAAAGACGGAAGGGCCTGGAAACACATTCCCTTAAGCCCACAACGCCATGGAGCTCCCAGCACCAAGGGGCTTTTCTCCTTCCATAACCCAGCGCTTCACACGGTTCCTACAGAAAAACCCAACTGTGTTGGCAGCACTACAGCGTTGCCGAGCTTAGGAGATTTCTCTAAGCCATAAGCAGAGTAATTTAGGCATAAAAATGATCCCTAGTGGCCTTTCTTAAATAAAACAATTTAGAGTTTTTATGCTTCAGTGCTCTCCCTGTTTGCATTATTTATGGATGAAGAACATCCATTTTTCCCTTGAAGTAGGCAAGAGTGTTCAAGGCCCAAGGTAATGTCTAGCCCCCAGCACGGTGAGAAGGACTTTTTGTTTTAACAAAGAATGCCCAGTACTTCACGTTTCACAACAGTCTGTGATGCGCTATAGCTTCTGGAATTCTGAGATCCTGGAGGCAAACAACAGCCAGTCCTTAGATCCTTAAGCTTTCTTTTTGTACCACAATGTTCTGTTTTAAAGAGTTGTCCATTTCCAGGATATAAATATGAAATACAAATATATATGAATAAATACAAATATATACCCCACCAGTTAAAGAGAGTGGGTAATCTGATTGCTCAGGCTCAAACGAAAGGAACCAGAAGTTATTATACCAGTAGGTGCTGTTGCAATTGCCAATCTCTGCCTGGAAAATGGACTTGTGCTCTTCTGCCACCACTGATTCTTGGCAGAAAAGCATGACTACAGGAGAACAACTCTGAACAACTGACAGGTGATCTGGTGAACTTGCAGTAAAAGAAGGAAGAATGCTTAAATTTGCTTAGAGGAGTCAGACTTTCTGTTCTCCACTGCCAGGACAGTGGTTTGGCTTTTTCATACGCATGCTCCACCATACAGCGCTCTGCTGGAGTGTCTGGCAGCCAACAGAATAAATTTGTCCAACTACACAATGAAACAGGTGAACAAAGTAATAAACATGAAAATAAATTCTCAAGCGACTAACAAAAACCAAAAGCAGCCACTTCTCACAGTGAACTTTTGAAGTGACAGAAGCACGCAGTGCAATTTAGGATGGAAAACGGTCAAAGCAGACAGAACACTGCGCCCAGATTAAACTTCTGAGAACATACCTTGCTCACTTCTTTCAGAGCTTGCTTGCAGGTCTCGTATTTTGACGAATCCTTGGGAGTTTTCTGACAAATAGTCTGAAATAAAATGTCAGCTACCTCAGAGGACTAAGCAGCACAGATTGGAACAAATCTGTTCTGTACCTGCAGTAAGGGAACGGCCCCAGGTAATGCTGTCTGACCTTGTGGAAGGTATTTCCAAAGGATTAACAGAGATGGCTACAACGTGTACCGTGGGAAAACATACATAATGCTATTATTCCATGAAAACAAGAGCACGTGGAAGGGATGACAGCTGCAGCGTCCCAACAGAGGAAGTGCTGGGAAGTAATGAGAAGTAAATCCCATCCATGAATTACATGTGCCAGTTTTACCTACTGACAGAGCTTATTCTTATGAGTTGGAGGTGAAGTCCTATCAGAAACTGGCATTTTGAATCTAGGACACACCAGTTAAATCACTTTTTTTGATTGAGAAACAAAAACATCATAAGATATTTTACATTAAATTAGTCTTTAGTTTAATTATGTTCCCTTCTCTCTGAACATACTTGGAGTGCTACTTCGGGTACCGAAGCCTTAAAAATCAAATTCACTTTGAAGTCTTAAGGTTTACACAACTGTTTCCAAGAAAAACAAAGGCACAAACAAAGCAAAACTGAAATAGTGGAAAACTTGAGAACTGAGTTCACTCTGCAGGGTTATGCTGTGACCCTCTTAACTGCGAGTCGTAACAACCTGCTCCTGAAAGTATTTACTGCAGAAGGACCCTTATGGCATCTACAAGACTACATATGAAGTCTTGTTTTTTCAACTGTAGGGTTTAATTTTAATACTAACACCAGTTACAATTTCGGTGCTAGGTTCCTTCTTGGTTTCAGAGTCATTTTGACCCTTTACTGTAAAACTGTTCTATTAGAATGTCTGAATATTTAACTTTTGAATGGGGGATCAGGAGCAGGAGGTACCAGTCACAGGAAGTGAACAAATGCTACGGTGCTTCATATCTACAGCCCCACACCTGATAAAAGAAGGTATGAAGAGACTGGAATGAACTGGGAGCTGAACACGAAAGAATGCTAACGTTAAAAGAACGTGCATCAAGGAAAAGTAGGAAAGTAACTGTGTTCTCACATCCATCAGTAAGGGAAGCCGAGTGACTCTCTGCATGGGGAGAATGAGGAAAGAGATCATTGGTAAGTTCCGGCAGTCCTCATGGGACTCGATTCGTGATAACACCTCTTTAAACGCCGGATTGGTGGCTCTGGGGGAAAACAGAGGCGAGAATTAAACGGTTGTGTTTTACCAAAGACTTGTGAAAGTTGCTAGTTGTTAAATAAATCATTAATTCATTAATAAGCAGGTGTGATTTGAAGGAGTTCTATCAACTAGGCCAGTTTCCCCGCGGGGCCTGGGAGGCACCCAGCTGCCAGGCCCCGCTCGGTGGGAAGCTGCAGGCTCTGCCCCAACACCACAGCCTGCTACTCACACCCACCACAAAGCGGGGGTGCGATCACATTTTAAAATCGGTTCTTACAGTAACTTCTGCAGTGTGCGCTGCTGATAGACTTCATTGGTGCAGTATTTCACATAGGGATCAAACGTTGAGGAGGTGTGCTTTTCAACTATATCACTAATGTCATCGATGAAGATGTTGTTCTGATGTCTTGCTTCAAGTTCTTTAAAGAACCTGTGAAAAAAGAGAAGCAATTACTTAGTTTTACAGAAAAAAGCCGACTTTTCTCTCGCAACGTTTTACGCTTCACCTGACACAACCCAGACCTCTATAAGCTAATGACAACTTGAAAGGCTTGTGAAAGGGTGAGATCATCCTCCTTTGGCAGAACCAGGCGGGAGCCCGTCAGCGACGCCAGGCAGAGGGTGGCGTGTCACCTGGCAGCGCTCACAGCACCCCCCAGCACGCACTTCCCCTCTCCAGCTGCCAAAACCGAAACAGCGCTACTGATCTGGTTAGACCAGAACTTCTAGAAACAGGCTTGGAAAAGAAACAAACAACATCAAGCACACATTAACACATTTCCTCTTGTAATAAAGGAGGGACAATACCAGAAATGGATGGTGAGAGAAAGTTGTGAGACTGCTAAGCTAAGAACAAAGTAATATATAGCAGCCTGAGCTGGACAGGGTGCTCACGCACCGTGTACTTCAACCTGCACCGAAACCAAACACAGACTGGGAACAGTGAAAATGGGAACAGAAATCCTGAGCTGACCTTTTCCCCTAAACATGTTTGTTCTCAGAACTTCCCTCCCGTTCCTCTGTTCGATGTGCCAGTGCCTTTGGCCTCTGGAAGCTTTCCACTCCTTTTTGCGTTTCTAATCTTACCAGAAACCAAAAGCCTTTATTTGTGTGAAGCTCATTAGAAACATCTTACTGTTTGGGGTGTCACACAGCTCAGCTATTGCAGGTCACTGCAATGACCTACACTGCCAGCAGTGCAATCCTTAAAAATCTGGAAGCTGCTGAGAATCTCTCACATACTCGTCTTGCCTGCAGCCTTTACACATGATGATTCACTAGAGGAACCCTGAACTCCCTAGAGTAAATCAGCCAATAGAAAAATTCTCATCTACCACAGGAAAATGAAATAAATACTTGGAACACATGATCGCACGTCAAGCTAAAACATTTTGAAACATGTTTTATTTTGGCCCTTTATTACATTCTCTCATAATAATATTAACACTGGCTCTTCATAATCCATCACCTTGCAGCATTTCATTTAAGTCACCACCAACATCCTCCACAGTTTCTTTTACAGACAAACCTCAAACATGTAGGAAGAGCAGAACAGGATGAACAGAACCTTATCATACAAGTGTTTAACAACATGGGTTAACTAGAATTAAGACACTTTCAGGTGTGCTTCAAAGAAGGTGCCTGAATTGAGCGCTTGCCTGATTCTCACAGTCAGAAGAATCAAAGGTGAGGTTTTCTCATTTTGCATTTTTTGTTTTTGTTCTTTGAAGTTCTGACACATTAACCGCAGGTTGAACTGACTGATGTTTATCAGTGTAATCACCTAATGAAAACCAGGACACTGCCTACAACTAGACACAACGCTGTCTACTGCAGCAGCGATTTCTCCTCACTCCCCCCGTAAGCGGTGCAGCAGTACTTGAACAGCCTTGCTGCTTTCGGCAGGGAGAGTCCCGCAGCGTCCTTCTATCCCCCACCCAGCTTCTTTCAAAGCACAGAACAGTTCCAGTGCCACTGACTTCTATGACGCTACATAGTTGGGTTTTTAGTATCCAGAACAGCACTCGCTGGCAAAGCATACGAAGTTGCTGTGAGATCTCAAACAATACATGAACAAATACTAAAGTTAACAGTTGCCTGAAATTTCACTGGGGTCCAAGAAGGAAGGGGGGGGAGGAAAAAAAAAAAAAAAAAAAAAAAAAAAAGCATCTCCAAGTCTACAATTTCTCATGAACCACAACTGCCAGATTCAACCGCTGACCACCATGAACTGCAGACGACTGGAATTAATTTCTGCTCTACTCAGACACGTTTATAGTTGGGAGAACTCTGTGCGCTGCCAATTTACTCTGCTCAGGAAATTAGGAAATGCCCCATTTCTTTCTGCCATACGTTATGGCATGCTGACAAGGTGTTTGACCATGCTGGACTACAACTCCCACTTTTAGAATTTATCTGGGGCTCCACTAATGACATCACCACTCACAGTCACTGTAAGGAACAGTAACAATCTTGGATGGTAGAAGATTAAAACAAAACCAAACAAAAAACAAAACACCAAACAGAAGAGAGGGACAGAGAGAAGCAGCATACCCAAGTCCCATCCCCAACACGTACTGCAAGCAGAATCCCCTCTGGAAGTCACGCACTGGAGTTTCAATCAAAGGTTGTTCTTTTTCTGCATCCAGTCTGCTCATTACTACATGCAATCAGTGAATCAGACACATCATAAAAACCTTTTACTTAAAATTTTAGGACATATTCTGTCAAAGATCAGTACTGAGGGATTGAGTGTTCAATTCAATTTAACCAACTATGAATTAGTCGTGCTGTGTGACTTGACTTTTTTTGCTTAATACCAGAAGGGTTTATTTAAAGCATTTGTTTCTGTTAACCAGAAGTTTTCTGGTTAAAGCAAATTAAGTGAAAGTCAAACAGCATCATAAGACAGCATTTGATTCCTATCATCTTGCCCTTATTTGTTTAAAATAAACGTCCAATTTTTAATACTCTGAAACTCCCCCTCCCAAAAAGGACACCTGCCAAATTTAGAAATGCAGGATGAATTCATTTCCGTTTTTTTCTTTTCCTCCCCCATGTGCAGACCCTGGGCTAGATCGCACCAACACTGGAGCCTGGCCTGTCCTTATGAGTTTCCTCCGTAATGCTGGTGGCTCCTGTTAAGGGTCTGCCCGGGTCCTTAGGCAGCTCATTAACAAGCTGGTAATCACACCAGCAGCAATGTCTGATACTTGCTCAGGCAATTCTCTTAAGCCAGTTTTTCCTACCCGCTGCCATTGCTTTCCTCAATGATCCCCACGACCTCCTCAGCAGCTCTGGTTACTTCAGGTGTATAAGCACGAGTGCCCAGCGGTACGTGCCCAACGTCCCGCCCTGCTCCACACAAGTCACCTTTGTAAGGCCTGTGCTGTGGCTACTTAACAACTGCCCAACTCCCAGGCACACCGCGGAGCTCTGCTGAAACAGGCACCACAAAGATACACAAAGTAAATGTCCTAATATCAATCATTTTGGTCAATGTTTCTTCTCACCATTTACTCTCCCTTCACCCCTAGGTAAAAATATGAACTGAGCAGGACTCACATTCTTATGAATACTGTATTTTCCTATCTGGATATTCCAAATTAGATTGCACTGGATTAAAAAAAATAATCCAATTAGGCCAGGTAAAAGAGGTTTTTAACTAGGCAGGCCAAATTAGCATTAGGAAAACTATTATCTTACAGAATCAGTTGTTAACCTGGAGCAAAAAGCATGCAGAATCAAACCACAGCACGTAAAAGGAAAAGGTCAGGAAGGTCAGAGCTACCGCAAAACCCCAGTAGGTTTCCCTGCAGCAAGGGTCACTGCAGAAGACCAGCGATGGCAAAGCCCTTCTGGCAAGTGCAACTGGGAAATAACCGACCAGTGAAGATCCATCCGAAACAGCAGTAAAGGTGGAACACCAGCTGTCACCAGAGCCAGGTGATCAGCACCCAAGAGAGCAAAGAGGAAAAAAAATTCTGATCCAATTACCATGCAATCATTTTATTCTGTTTGCAGAATGACAGAACACACATAATAGCACTACCAGGCTGGTGGGAGGGACAGACGGCATCAACCATTGTGGTTTTCTGTATGGGTTACATACCAGCCATAGAATCAAGGTTTTCAACCATTTATCTGGCCTTTTCCTACTGCTTTCGGCACTAATTTTTAATCTTCTCCCAGGTCCACATAATTCCCCATCACTAACTGTTCCGGACAGCGCTGTCAGATGCCACAGCCACGGAAAATACCAGTCCATTGCTGTCAAAGCCATTCTGGATGTGCAAGTGAACTGCAGGCTGGCTTGCAGAGCACTTGTTTGAAGTTCATTATTATTATCCTTGTTTAATGTTTTCAAAGTTAAATGACCTACATGTCTGGCACGAAGAAGATTATAATGCAGATTTAGCTTCAGAGCGATGTTGCTGCTGACACTCTACCACTATCCAGTAACAGAAAAAAGCCAATGGAGTGGAAGCAGGAACAATTTAGCTTCCTCCTCTTGGAGATAAGGGAACAGGAAAAACTAGTACCAATTTCAGATAACTTCAGATAAAAGTAATAAAAATTTCTGAGTAGCCTATCCAGATCTGAATATTCACATCAGGAACAGAATCTTAACATCTGCATCACAATTTTTTTTTTTTTTTTTTTTTTGGGGGGGGGGGGGGGGGGATGGGGACGGGACATGACACGACACAGGGATGAGATTTTACATGGTAAAAATGGGAAAAATTACAGTCTTACTTCCATAGAATGTTTATGCTGAATCACAAATCAGAGCCTGTAGCAAAAGAATGGCTAAAAAGAGAGTGATTAAAGTGAAGGATTGCATCCACAGATGTCTGAAATTAATGTTTGTTATGGGAGTTACCACAATCTAAATAATGGAAAACAATACATACAGATTATATTTATAACATCAAACCCTTCAAAGCTAATAGCCCATAAAAATACCTTCTATTAGGCAATATCCACTGAGCAACTACAAAACCAAACAAGAGGGAAAAAAAAGACCCCGACAGCCTATTCCTTCACTCTGCAACAAATTGGAACAACTTCCAGCAGGCCTACCCACAAGTAACTGAACTAATGGCAAGCCACTTGCCTTTTTGACTATTTATAGTATTCTGGCAGAAATCCAGAACAATAAAGGCCATGGCAACCTTGCCAATATATTCTGTTACAGCCAGATTCTTGAGGTAGTGGGGAAGTGCTCACAGCATCTAGCTCACTGGCATGCATTTCAGAAAAACAGATCTTGATTCAACCAATTAATACCCACTGACAAATGAACCCAGCAAAAACACAGTGGCACTAGAAATATAAATCTTTTTGATAAATTATGAAGATGTCACAACAGCAGTCTTCATTTTCAAAAACCTTTCCCATGCTGAACACAGCAATGCTTCTTACAGCACTGAGAAGCAGCAGGATGCTTCTCCCTGTCTCCCCGAGTCTGAGAAGTCACCTACATTCTCATTTGTCACAGGACAAAGTGATCTCTTGCATGTCACAATGAATTTACACATCATTTTGTGAAGCGTTCTAGCAACAGGGATGAGGCCACTCCCATATAACACACTTGCTGGAACGGCCAAAGTAGCAAACAGGGCAAAGACCTCGGCGAGCGACCGGGCGCGTAACTCCCCCAGGCTCCACAAACCCGGGGTGTCGCCCGTGACCCCGAGCTTCCCACTGTCTGAGGGTCAGCACGACCAAATACTGGTGGTGTTACTATTTGCAAGAGAACTCATCCATCTTAATATCCAGGAAGAAAGGTTTTTAACATAAAAGTATGAAGTGTACAAAACCACAAATCAAGTATTGCTCAGTCCTGAGGGAAGTGTATCAGCCAGGGAACTCTCCACCAGGGTCTGGAAAGAACAGTGATTTAGAGAGTGCCCAGGAAACTCTCCAGAGGAAATGACAAATTCCAGACTTTATTTCAGATGAGGAATTCCCCCGCCAGGCTCCTGCCCCCCCTCTCAGAGCCCAGCGGGTACCTCCGCGGGCAGCCCTGCGCCAGAGGGAGGCCGCAAACACTCCCAGGCTCTTCCTCCCGCGGGCGCCCGCGCCAAGCTGGCGGCCCCCTGACCTCCACGCCCGCCGGCGCGCAGTGCACGTGTCCTGCTCACCGCGACGGCGTGCACAGGCGTGCACAGCCCCGCGTGGGGCCGCTCGGAGCAGAGTGGCGGCGCCCGGCACGGGAGGGGCCAAGGGGCAGGAGGCTCAGGGGCTGCTGGAGCCCCCTCTGCGCCAGCGCAGGCTCTTCAGCCGCTCTCCTACGCCTCTGCAGAAGCGAACCGGAGCAGCAAAACATCACACATAGTTAAAAGTGGGGAGGAAGTTGCTGTTCATAAAGCTGCTTTTCCTATAAAATGCACAAATAAGCGTCTGTACACACGATCTCCCCATCCGCAGGAGGGGTCACAGCGTGGCTCGCGGGATGGCAAACCCCCCCGCGGGCAGGGAAGCCTTCCCAGCTGCGAGCGGTCACAGACCAGCCTCCGCAGGCCGCAGTAACGGGAGCAGCGCAACACAACTCGCCTGTCTGCAGTGAAAGCTTTCACCTCCTGAATCTGAGGTTTAAAATCTCATTTAAACAAAGCACACTGACCCAGTGATACACGAGAGGAGCCAAGGCAACATACATCTATCCTCCCACTGTGACAGCCTTGTAAACACGGATATTTCTAGGATTGCTAACAACTTGGTGCCTTTTCAAAAATATACATAAGCAAAAGGGGCAGTGGCAGTTCTCTGAAACCAGACTGACCGCTTGAAGACTTATCACTCAGTGTCTACTCAGAAAGGCTGCTGCTTCATTCCTTACCAGTCTCTGCACAGGGAAAGCAGAGATGCAAGTCTGATCAACCACTGCATATTCATCCACTTTGGTAGTAAAGAAATACGCAGATAAATACAGTTTTCCTCTTTTGTGCTTCCTACAACAGCGACAGCTGAAAATCGGCAAAAGACTCGTAAGCTGCTCCTAGAACAAACCCTGCAAGACCCAACAACAAAGCACAACTGCTTGAGGAGAACTGTGTGGGCACTGAGCTTCAGGTGATCATGACAGTCATGCTCTGCAGGAAAGGCCACATCGACACCTACTGCTTACATAGCTTCTGGGTTACAGCTGGAAGGCTTTAGAGATTTGTAAGTACTTTTGTTCTACTGTCCTTAAACACAAATGTTCACATAAATAATTCTCTACGCAGAGATCATGCCACAGAAGAGCCAGAGGCTCCAAGAAGTCAGCTACGACTGCTGCTGTGCAATTTCTTTTTTTCTTTTTAAACAGAGAATATGTTTACATACAGACAGGTTTCAGTACCAATAAATATTATGGCAGCTGGCAGCTTCACGCTGCAGTTCTGGCGATGCCAGCTTCCACAGCTCTTGTCCAACTTATTCTGTCCTTCTCCTACCACGCTCTTTCAGGTACGTCGCCACAACTGCTTGTGGGCTGACACTCGACAAGATCAGGGAACTGCTCGGATGGGGATGGGAGAGAGGTGAGAGAAAGAAAACTCTGACCAGGTTTGTTTAGTGAGTTATTGTTCAGCTACATCTCATCTGGCTGGCAGCTGGCTGAACTGAGGGAGCAACGGGCAACGGGAAAACCTCCAGGCACCACTAGCACCAAAACTCAACCTTTTACATCAGTGTGCAAAAATAAAGGATACAAATAAACAAACTCACTCTACTCTGCTGGTCCTACAACAGCCCTCTACAATAGAGAGGGCTGTTATGACTCTTGGTTAAACTCACAATTTTAAGGCCATTCATCTAGAATATGGTTTCAATCCCCGTTTCAAACAACATGTCATCTCAAGATTAGTTATTTTTATTTGATGTCAAAACTATCTGCTGCTGGATAAGCCAAACCATTTTAAGTCACTGGTGAGGGAAAATTTGGGGTTTGGGTGGTGGTTTTTTCTCTTTTAAGAAAAGAAACTATATTGTTAACGTTAAAAACAGTCATTCGAAAACAATTAGGTAGAGAAGTATCAGCTCCCAGGCTGAGGACCTCAGCTAGAAAATGTATCTCCAAAAGTAATTATAGAAGTAAAGGCAAAACTGAGCACAAAGTCCTAGGCCAAGGACCAGCAGAAAAGTTTTGAAAAGTAATCTAATTACAAGAGGAAAAATTCCAAGGGGACCTAATAGTGAGTGTCTCCTTACAAAAATCTGGGACACTGAGCGACATACCATCTGTGCTGCACTTCCACAGGAAGATAAATTGACAGTATGGAGCTGCAGAGTCTTAAATTTTCCAGAAAGTGACACAAGGACAATTAATTTGTCAAAATAATTTTGGTAGTAATACAATACACAAAGAATACTGAAAGAACAGTGTGCAGATGCAGTTTAAACACAAGCATAGATAGGCAGGAAAGAGTTACTAGAATTCTCTACAGAGAGAAGTACAACAAAGATTCTAATGACTATTCAGAAATATCACTTTTGTAAATCTAAAATAGAAACTGAAGTACCTTTCAGCTGACAAACACTGTTAGTATCGTCAAGCTTCAGCAACCACAACTAAAAATCCATAAAAACACTCGCGGACAATCATGCGGTTGAGGTGCCACAGCAACTGTAACTGGTATCTCACAGCCCTGGGTGCTCTGCCAGCTCTTCTACCGAACCTTGTCCCAAGAAACGCACAAGTCACCACTCACTATTCCCTGGCATCTGCTGTCAGTCCAGTGTCAGAGATAAGGAAGTAGAATCACGTTTTGCAGGGAAGTAAAAAGACAACCCAGAGGCAGTATTGCATGGGAGAGATTGTGAGGGCCTTGAGAAAACCAGAGAGTAACAGAAAGCAGCCAAGCGGCTGAAGGTGCATCGTGCATCTTTTCAGATGAACTCAACCCCACCACAGAAGTTTAAATCAACCTGTCCACAGAGGAGAGTTGAGCAGAACTGTTTTCCAATTCCTTCCTCCCCTGGCATGTAAATGCTTGAGAATACTGCACTCATCCCTTCAGGGAAGGTAGCGGAGAAAAAGAATGTTTTGAAAACAACCCTGATTTACTCTGGAAAACTCTTGAGTAAAACTCATCAAAAGAATGGGTTCCCTCTGTCCTGCAGTCAGTGCTGCAGGCTGTAAGGAGAGGACCTCCCTCTGCTACCCCTGACCTTGGCAAAGGGTGCTCATTTAGGTTTTGATCACGTGGTAGAAAGGCTGACAAATACAGGGTCCATCTACACTGCCAAATAAACCCCCCAGCGAAACACTGTACATCACACTGTACATCGTGTAATCCTTCAGAAACAACGCCTTGAAGGGTCTGCTCTGAGCACTGCAGGAGACTGCCGCCCCAGGGATCTGGCAAACATTGGCAAATCACTTGCCTTGATTTACTACATAGTGTCTATTTTAATTAGCAAAAAAAGTAAACAAACATTAACATGATCCAAAGGTCTCCTTAAAAGATCACACCAGCCAACGCTATTTTAAATGGTGTCTATGCAAAGCTTGACAGGCATTTCAAGATCTGCTGGGTAAAACACCCTGAAGGCAAGATGCTAAACATGTGGTTACATGGTCAGCATTTAAATGACATCACAAATGACCCCTGCGATACAGAAGATTTTCTGAAGAAATGCAAGTTTTATGCAACTAATATTTAATTTTCATATATCCAGCACTGGAAAAAAAGAACCATAAAGACAGTTCAAGTTTTATGTTTATGTTGGTGTTTCTTGAAGATACCACACAAGCCGCTGGAGTGACGAAGTAAGGCAAGTTTACTCTGGGTTCTAGTCCCATCTGGTTTTAATAACTGACTTGAAGCTCAGGCTGAATTCCCCGGTAACCGATACACAACGGCGAACGCCCTCCACCAACACGTGCTGTGCCGTACACAGCGATACGGAAGATTCTCAGACGGCCTCTCCAAAAGTGATCTTTTACAACACCTCTGAGCAGGCGTGAAGGCAAAGATAGGGCTGAGCAGAGGCTGTGAAATCTAACGGGAGTTATACTTAATTTCACAGAGGATCGTGCAAGTCAAGAGACAAGCGAATTGTGACTAGGTTCCATTTCCTTTACAGTGAGCTGGCATTCTGTCAGAGGGGCACCTGCAACGGAGAACGCGACGGACAGCGTGAAGAGAACCCTGCACAGCATGGAAGGGAATGTACTGAAAAACACTTCACTACTCCACCAATATCATATTAAAACACTGACTGTTCTCAGAAAATCTTTTAGGAGTTAAACCCATCCCCACTGGCAACCCCCCCAGCTCCCTATCAACAGTAAATATCTTGGGCTGAGAAACTTTTCCATAAGTACCAGCCAAGAAAGCACCTCCCTGCTCGGGAGCCTGCTGTGCCTGTGGGTGACACGTCAGAGCCAGGGGAGAGGCAGCTCGGGGACCGGGTCACCCCTTAAGGAGGGCGGCTCAGCGGTGGGGGAGAGCCGGCTCACACAGACCGGGCTCCAGCCTCCCCGGCAGAGCCACTGCCCGAGGACCCTCCTACTGCGCCCTTCCTCCTCCTCCACCGGCAACAGTTGAGTCTATACAGCATGAAAATACACCATGAAGGTGATGGATGGAAATCTGCAAGTTGGGGGTATTCTTTCCAATACACTGAAGTGAATAATTAGAAGCTAAAGGCTTACTGTATGTTCTGGAAAACTAGGTATTTTCTTCGATGGCACTTTATATATAGGTAATTGATAGGTATTTACTACATTAAGTATTACACAGTGCATATATACCTCTAAAAATTTCTAAACTCTTTTTAAAAGAAGCATTCTTTCCCTTAAGTTCTGTTCAACCAAGAAAATGAGCTGAGGGAAGCATGATTCTGTTCAGATTTGTTGCTGTCAGGTGCTGAAGTCACGTATCTAATCTTGTCTCCAATAAGGAAGCTGAATTGTACAAGAACAATCACCGGGTCAGGAATGCAAGTACCAACTGCCTATTATTTTAAAGTTCCTGTTTACCAGCGCTGGTAGTCATTTGCAAAGGAACAGCTCAGGTCAGTCTAGAGAGTTATTTCAGCTGCCAGAAGAACGCTCTAAACAAATAATTGCTAGATATTAAAGCCAGAGTTCAGCAACAAGCACCCATGTCAGAACAAACCATGAAGGAATCAATCTGAGGAAACACAAGGATACACGTGCTGTCCCAGGTGATGCAAATCCATAAATGTGTGGGCACTCACAATTTAAAGAAAAAGAAAATGGTATTTTGGACTCCCTGCTCTACAGTATGTCCTCCAGAATCCCTGGAATCTCCTGACAGTCAAAAAAAAGGCCCCATGGGCAGCAAAAGCGGAAGATGCAGCAAGGCTGGGAGAAAGGCCCGAGTCACAAAGAGTACGTTCAGCAACACCTCGAGAAGCCCAGCGGCACGTAGGGACCGAGCGCTCGCCAGCCCCGCTGCGGGCCAGGGCAAGGCACCAGCCCCTGCACAGAGCCACGCGTGCCCCATGTCCTGCTTCCACATCCCCTGGGAGGATTCTTCTCCCTCCTGCTCCCATTGCTCTGCCCACCATATCCAACTCAGTCACTCAGCCTGACTGATAAGGAGAGCCACTTATCTGCTTCAAAAGGTCCAGGATGAACAACTTTCTTTGAAAGAGCACAGAAATTCTCCCTGAGATCACAGCTCAGTGTCACTTACCCCACAGGGTAACCACACGCAGCTGGCTGCCCTCAGAAACTGCTCATGGCAAGAACAGCGATAAAGTACAGAACACAGACTAAGACCATCCATCTAGACCCAACAGGAAAAAAGGATGTTCAAGACTTCTATCACTGCCTTACCTGGAAATCAAATTGGTGAGCTGTAACTTACAAATAATTCTCCTTCATTATAGTTCACCTGCATCACCCAGGGTCTACTCAGTGTCTTTATTTTTTTTTTTTTAATTACAGGTTTGGGGGTTTTGGAGTTTATTGTTGTTGTTTAGGGTTTTTTTTTAATCTTCCAAAGAAACTGAGCAACAGAACTCTGCATTCTCCAAAAGTAATGTTTCTAATGCCTAGTTAACCGATTCAATACACACACTTCTTAAATGAACACTAGGACTGTATATTCCTGTAGAAAAAGATGAAGCTGCATCATTTAAAGTATGTTGGAAAAAAGGTGAAACGTTAACCTAATTTACAAAGAAGTGCTACGAGAAAGCTTACCTAAATGTAAATTCACACATATAAAATTAAATTAAGATACTCAGACAATGATTTGTTAACCTACTTCACAAACCCACACCGGCTTCTCTACCAAAAATCAAGACATGGAGTTTAAAAACAGTCAGAACATGTCAAAATATTTTTTGATTTGTGTCTTTTTCTGCTAATGCTCATCTTCTGATGTTTCATTAGCTTTCTGCCTTTTGCTGGCCTAACGGCAGAGCGAGAAACAAAATGTTAAAGCTTTTCTTTCTCCTATAAATTTGGTGATTTGACATGTCAGGCCAAACTGTTCTTCAAGACTTCTCACTAATTTCCCTGTAGCTCCCCTTTCCCAAGCCAGGCTCTTGGGAAGCTGACCCCATTCGCACCACGAGAGTTCTTCTGACTGGTGAGACTGACTGCGCAGCGTTCTCAGAGGGCACAGGCCGTTATTTCTGTGTAAGCGGCCCCTGGCACCCCCATCTCGAGGTAACCCCTCTCACTGACTCAGCTGCAGTGCGTGTGATTTTCTGTCCGACCAGTTCTGAATTCCTGCATTACACATGCAGGCAAATACACAGTAAGAGACTTAAGCTTTCTGAAACCACCTTACAAGATGTTTTCATACACAAACACAATGTATGCTGCGCAAATTATTCAGATCGACTCTTCTTTGTTAGAGACATTCCAGTGAGCTCCCAAAAGCAGAGACGGTCTTTGCTGTCTGTATTCTGCTCCTCACAAAGGCAGCTTTGTTTCACCAGAAAAGGCCTTGTCATGCATTAAAAGCCTATCTTGGTGTTTCTGGAGAGTTTCCATTAAACATGTTCTAAGTCAAAGTTCCTAGATATAAGCTTTAAGCAATTTTGACTAAAGATAGTATTTTTATCAGTTCATGTTCTTCAGCTCACCAAACCTTTTTCTAAGCAACCGAAAGCACTGATAACTACACTTGTGCTCAGACTTTATATTTTTAAGTAAAGGAAAGGCTGCTTAAAATACAGCATAATTGGACAGATGCTCAATTTTATTACAATTTTATAACAAAAGGATGGATTTTGCTACTTTGAAAGACCTTGAAAATGGGAAGCGATAGTTTGGAGATACCAAGGGGCTTCTGTTTTAAAATCACTTTCATTATTTACACATATGTGGTTGTAAAAAGCCAGCACAAAAGTTTTGTTACAATTTAACAGTATTGCATAACTCAGGAAACAAAATATGTTTCCATTTAAGTTTTAAAAAGGAGTTATGAATTCTGTTTTTACTCCAAGTTATAAAAACCCAAGTTCTTAAACCATTAGACTTTCCAGACAAGAAAGAATAAGATTATAATTTTAGGCTAGTGTGGTATTTTTCCATTCTTTCTTTTTCCCCCCCCCCCTCCCACTTCCTTTTAAGACCATTAATCAAAAGGGTTGTAAGAATTCCCCTAAAAATATTGCTCTCCCCACCCCCATCTTTGCCCTAAATATTTTAACTGAGAAATTCAGAAGTGGATTGAATGATTTGGAAGGCTTAGTCAACACAAGGAAAAACACAGGGAGAAAAACCTCTTCGCTGAGCTATCCTAGTATGGTCAGCTGTGTCTTAACAGGAACAATCCAAAGGAGAGGCAAAGTCTGCAAGGTAATTAAACCTTGGATTGCTCTTAAGCTATCTAAAAAGAGATGGTAATTACCCCCAATACATGATGGTTCTGTGACATCAACATTTGTTTGGCAAAAATTGGGCTCATGATACTTTACTTTTCTTTTGCAATTCACATTTCAGGTAGGCAGAAGCCTTTCAGAAGCGCTGTTCCTTGCAGCTAAGGGCTTTGATAAGCTGCACTCCCTGACAAGACTGCTGCCACACAACTCTCACCCCTGGGGTGGCTGTGGCATCAGATGATATCCAACTGCTGGCAAAAGACCTCAACTATAAGAGACACAAAAGGGAACAGGGGGGTGGAGAAATGAAGGAATACCGAAGGAGTCCAAAGGTACACCTATTATACAGCTCCTGAACTGGGCTGGCACTTGGCACAATTCATCAGGCTCTCTCACACATACGTTCCATGAAACAAAAACTTCACAAGACAAAGTCAAATCTGCACAACAGATGTAAAACTGCACAGACTTCATGGGGCTTCCGAGAAACAGAAGCCAAGAAGGGACATTACTATGACTGGGAACAGGAAACTTGCTAAGTTCCTCAAAGGTAAAGAATTGAGAACATCACAATTTCTACAAGAAGGGAACAAAGGGGACAAAAGAAAAGGGAACCAAAAAAAAGCTGAAAAAGTGGGAAGGGCTAACTCCAGAAATATTCCTACCCTGACAGATCCCTTATCCAACCACTAGCCTCCTTTCTGAAAGGAGGGTAATATTTTTCTGTTCCAGGGTAGAAAGATATATTTAATGCCACAGTTAGATCAATCAGTACCTTAACTAGGCCATGCACATCCTTTAGCCACCGTGCTTTATTTCAATCTGGAAATAAGGTGTAAGAAAAGCAGCACAGACATTTTTATTTTTTAGCTATGTAGACCACAGTAATTCACCTACTGATACTGCTATTAACCAGGTATGGTAATGAACAAATTATTACAAGGCAAAAGCCTCATTAAACAACTTTTCGAAATAGTTTGAAGTATCTGAAACCCTGAAGTACACTGTGAGTGCACATACATACACGTGTCCCGAATTAAATAATGGTGGCAGTAATTATCAGCAATTGCAAAACAGACTGCTCAGCATTTGTATCGTGTAAGATCTGCCAACATTTCCTTTCCATCAGGCACTACTTGTAGTGTGTCCATTTTTCTTGTTATTGATTTTGTACTGAAGAAACTTGTCAAAAAAAAGCAGCTGATAGCGTGCAGCAGATCTCTTTAACCAAAACAGAGACCTTTGGTGCGAGGTGCTACGGCGTGCACAGCTCTGTCCAGGAACAGCAACACGCCTCTGCTGTTTACACAAGAGATACCAGCCACTCCGTTTGCTGCACAGCCAGTACTCGGCAGAAAGTAAACAGTGATTCAACTAATTAAGGAAAACAAGAGTCACTTCTTAAGGACAAGTATGAAAGTCCAGCTCAATATTTAACAGTTTAATAAGGGCAGACTAAGCTTAATTTGGTAGCCTGTAAAGACTAGGTATGAATGCTTGAATATCAACATTTAGCTCAGGGACTGTTTAGATTTGAAGGATGCTTATTTCTACTAAAACATATGATGTTCTTCCCTACCTATTTTCAGAGAAACTAATACCAAGCTTATCCCATTAAATCAACTGTGTTGAACTCAAACACAGTGGCAAGGTGAGTCTGTACATGTCCATGGTTACTTGTATCTTCCACCTTCAAATGAACATGCAGTTTTGGAAGAGTGGTTACCACTCTAAAATGGCTCCTCGAGATTCCAACCAGAAACTTACTTTTATGTTCAAACACCTACTTAATAACAACCACACATCTGCAGTTCAGCCTACCTGTAAGCTCTCCTTCCTAAATCAGTACAGCCAGAAAAGTTAACTGTTCAACTTCAAAAAGAGAGAGTATTCTCACAAGAAAACCTAATTCTTTTCCAAATAAGAGCAAGATGCCTCAGAGAACAAGAGTGTAGGTAAGGCACAGCCCGAGTCTCCAAACGCTACCACGTATCACAGACGGCACAAACCAAAGCTCTACTGCTCCAGGACCTGCCTGTGAGGTGTGTCAGGAACATATGATCCATTTAAACAGGGGCTCACTCATGTTACACAAACAGAGTCAATCTAGGTTAGCAAAATAAAACCTTAGCTGTTTGTATTATATGGAATGATTCTTTAGCACTGCAGAGCACGTACATTTTGGTGCTCTCAAAGAACTGAGAATCCAATTCCATTCTAATTTCTTTACAGTTTATAAAACTAAGACTGCATATTAACATTTATTTGACTTCTCAGTCTTAAATTGTCTGGTCTAAATTTTTGCTGAATTTGCTACCTTGCAGCTGTTCCTTCATTTTGTGTAACACTAAACACACTGTTTTGCATGCTACATTTCATTACTTGACTGAAAGATATTCTGACTACCAATAATGACCCCTCAGGTATAATTTTAAAAGTAATTTAGATTTATAATTACTAAATTTTGAATTTCAATTTATAATTTTTAAAATGTATTTAAAAAAAAATAATGTAGAAATTCATTGCTACACTTACTTTTTGCTTGCTTCATAAACATCCGTGATATTGGAGAAAAGGTGATGACTCTCCGTTTTGGTCATTGTGAGGCTCAGTTCCCTGGAATTTTTAAACATCCGGATCAGAATCTCCAAGCTCAGCAAGTAAGAATGCTCAGAAGATATCACTTCAAATATTGCCTGCAAAGTGGAGGGGGGAAAGAAAAGATTTACTGCTGACTAGGTGTTTTGTGTTGGGGTTTTTTGCCTTTTGTTTAAAAAAAAAAAAAAAGGAAAACATGGAGGAGGGGTGCAAAGAAAAGTTATTGGATGTAAACTGGAGATTGTAACATAAATATTCATTTCCATGATAGCTGCATCATGTACTTAGAAATAAGTGATTTAATACTAGAAAAAAAGACTTCAAAAAGTCTATATTCAGACTCTTCAATGCAACTGCAAACAGTTTGAAGACAAAAACCACCAACTGTGATCACTGTTTCTGTGGTCCAGTTGGAAGCTTCCTATCAGCCACTGCTGACCAGCCAGCATTTACTTTTGCTTTTTTAAACAGAAGCTGCGAAGTTATTTTTACCCAAAATTATTCTTACCCTTCTAAAATGAAAAAACTGAGATTTTAATAATGAAATAACAAGTTCTGGATTTCTTAGAACAAACCAAAACAAAAAAATATCTGCTTTAGCTGAAGCATTAAAGGTTTATGCAGTGCAAAGACAACTGCACCCCACAGAAAACCTAAGGGGCCATTACACATACAAGGAAAGGCAGTCTAATGTACTCAGCAGTGGTCTCCATCTTATACCTACCTCCAAACCCAACGGGACCTGGGGAGAGAGCGAGCAGCAGGGAGGTAACAGCTACAACATACAACATCTTATTTGCAAGAGTCAATACTGCTGTGCAAGAAGATACTCAAAGGTGATACTTAAAATAATGTTAAATTGCCTGCCAACTCTTCAGCCTCGGGAATCCAGAGAACATATACACACGTCAGCCAAACTCTGGCGGCAAATCTACCGACTGCCTGGCTAACACAGTGCAGAAAGGTGCCTAAAAAGGGCATTTTGCCCTTTGCCCAGCAGTCACTTTTCCACTCTTCAGTCTCACTGTACCCCTCCCAGCTGTGCTCACAAAGGAAGGATTTACCTAACGATTGCTGTATGGCTCCACGGCTAATTGGTCAACACAGGAAAATACACAAGCTCTCTTATTATTATTGTTTTGGAGGGGTTTTGTTTGTGCTTTTACTGAGGACCCTCATGGACTTCTTTCAGTTTGGTAACAGAAGGTCATTAGCAGAGTCAGAAATAAATGGGGCAAAGAAAGATACTCTGCTTCTAACTTGTGAGGAAAGACATCTCACCATGACCCAAACACATTCTGAAGAATAAAAAAAAGGGTTAAAAAACAATCCTGACTTTGACATACAGTAACTACACCACATTCAGAGCCTGGGGCGGCATTTCCCAGGTACTTGCTAACAGCATTTCGGAAGGACAGCTGGAGCCGTTGGTCTGCACGGTATGGAGCTAAGCAGATGTTTGAACCCCGATGGACACTGAACACTCCTCAGAGGCAGATGCATACTGCAGCTTGTACACACATACACAACCAGAGTTTCCAGCTTGCAAGAAAAGATCTATCAAAAATTATTGTAGTTCAAATCAGTCTGTCTATATGACACATCTACTTTGACAAAAGATGCAGAGACCCATCTCACTAATGTGTTCTGGAAGATGGGATGTGCATGAATGAATGGCACTGACATTTATTCGAGGTAGAAAGTAAGAAAATCTATTTTTCTGCAGTGACAATATATTGATGGCAAAAGTAATCTAAGAGACTCTAAAAAGCAATTTAAAGAATAATAAAAATAATCAATAAAAAGCAATTTAAAAGAAATACAGCAAAAGCATGACTTGGTAGTATAACTCCATCCTAATATTATTTATTTAGGGTCCCTCTGAAAGAATGGGCCTCTGATATTCAAATAAAAAACACCTCAGGCTTGAAAATATTTCTGGTAGCATTAAAGACCTTACATTTAAAAGGCATCAAAAAACTCATTCTCTTTGAAGGGATGTAAATATGAATTCAGGAAACACAGACTAAAGGATGACAGAAATAAACGCTTTGTGTCTCTGAGCAGGAGGAGACAGAAGAGCAGAAGGCATGGCCTGCACTGCTGCACAGCCTCTTCCCCAAAAACCAACAGAAGATAGCCAAAGAAAAGTAGCATCACAAAAAAAACCCAAACTATTGTCTAAATCTCATGTATGCAAGAGAAGATGTTTCTGTATTGCCTGTATGAACAGACCAGCTGTAGTTCATGCAGCTAAATTAGCATTTGAGGCTTGCTGCATGCATCTGTGAACTTCACAGAAAACCCCAGCTGGGTCTCACTCAGCTCCAGTCACCGAGGTATGTCCTGAAGTGAAATGAAGGTACTGAACAAGTTACCATGGCAGGTAATGCTATAGTATTTCTATTTAAAAACTTGGGGTTTTTTCCTACTGAAGGACATACCTCAAGAACTGCAGGTATACAGTTGGCTAGGTCAGGCTATTCCTTTCAACACCTCTCATTCATTTTGGTATAGCCCCTGTAAGTAAGGAATGAGGGTAAAGCAGATAAAACGGACAAGAGGAGCAAAGAGCAAGAGCAAAGGAGATAAAGAGGACAGAAGGAGCAAAGGGGAAAAAGCCAGAGAGAGAAAGAACTGTATCAGTAATTGCTGGTGCTGTCTGTACTGCTGACAGCATGGATGCACCTACTCCACTGCATGAAGGGAGAAAGGTTACACAGTGCTCACACGTTCACAATAGTTCACAGTTGCTCACAGGATTAGTTACAACTAAGGGGCATTGTAAAAAGCTGGGGTTTGTGCCTCACTACCTTTAAAAACGTCTATGCCACCTCCTTCCCTCTGTGAACACAAGGTTAACTTCACACCCTTCCCGGGACAGCCGGCAGCAGCGCATCGGCCAGGCTGCAGCTGCTGGAGCGAGCGTAGCCAGGGACCACTGCTCCGGCACGGCCCACGGGACACGGGCAGGGCACCCGGGGCAGGGACATACACACGCCAGCCATAGCCAGGTTTTGTTTATTTAGTCTCCCTGGGAAGAGACGACACTTCACTAGGACAGGAAAGAGTGTGATGAACTTGTCCCCTTATCAACAAAGAGAGAGTATTAGGTCAGGCACACAGCGCATCCCTGAACAGGCAACGAGAAAGAATGTGTTACTTTCAAGAGTACCTCCTGCCTTTTTCTTTCTTCCTGGCTGATTGCTTCTGATAATCCATTCTTCTTTACCTAAAAAAATAAATTGAATTTTTTAACATCTTTTGTTGAAAGTTGTGATTTTTTTTTAAAATACTGGACTACCAAAACATTGCACTAAGAATTCAGCTAAAGCATCTGTTCACTTACAAAGACAACAATGAACCAGCAGAAATAAAAAACACAGTTAGGTCAGTAACATCTGTCATTTGACTTATCAAAAGAACAATTTCATTAAAAACTATCCCAAGACACAAACACAGAACTGCTGCTGCAAAGGCATGCACAGCTGAATCACGGTCACCCTGCACAACCTCTCCAGATTTTACACACACAGAAGCCAGGAAACTGCTTTCTCCTTTTAAGTTACATTTCTTGGCTGACACATGTACATCATGAGGTTTGTTTTCTGAGTAGGCCTGAAAAACTCTTAGTGCTTTCATTTCTTAAGCCCACCTAAAGTCATAGACAAACTACTAGACAGGTAGTTTGTTGGTCTAAAAACCGTTCAGGAGGAGCCCCAGCTGTATCCTAACCAGACACAGCAAAGCCCTGAGTAAACAGCCCAGTATTTCTACCCTCAACCCTACGATGACGTGTCTCCCCACTGCGCCCTACAGCCCAATCTGCCAGGAGAAGTTTGCCCCAGCTCTCCACACACAACCACCACAAACTCCAGCCACAGCCACATCTTCCACAGCCTCAAGCCACATGCTCAGCCACCAACTCCACACCAGAGCCCCCTGAGGTTTATTCTTTCCTGGTGCAAACCACACCATTATGACATGTGCAAGAGAACATAAAAAAACCCAGAATCAAAAAGTAAAGCACCAAGGAGGGGCTGACATTATGCATTTCCTAGAGAGTGTTACGCACGGGACCTTAGATGAGGAGGGTGCCTGTGTACAGCACTACACATGTGAAAGATGCTGCTCTCTTCGTGCAGCAGTAAACGTCACAGGACATGAGGCATAACAGATGCACCTCCATTCTCCCTTTCAGTCTTCTCCAAAAGCTCCTAATGTACTATCATCAACAGCTTTCTTGTCTACTCCCCTTGTTGCCTGGAATTTTCAAGGATATATGATTCCTCATTTTATTCCTACACACCAGGCACCACAAACCTGGGCAGCAGGTTCAAGAGTAAAGATGACACAACATTAAGAAGTGCCGCACTTTGTTTTGCGTGCATGTTGAAGTATATACACCCATGTAGGTAATTATAAAAATAACAAATATTCGAGTGTTTGAGCAATTGTTCTCTTTTGAACACAAGCTGCAGATTCCTGGGTCCCACAAGCATACACTTCTGCACACTGAGCGAGAGCTAATTAGACACCTTTCTGTTACGGTACCTTTCCATCAACAACCTGAAAGCTTTAAAGCTTGCACTAGGAAGGTACAATGGCACTTTTTGCTAGGTCCAGTGAAGACTTTTCTAAAAATATGCCGACACAGGAAATACCTATGAACATATCCAAGAGATTTCAATGCTTCCTGTTAATACAGCAACTGCAGATTTCCAGTGAGGTCAATGCGGCAACTGCTCTATTCACATTCAGAAAACTGTAGCTGTGTTCCGTGACCTTTGTTTTGTCAGACGGGTGTGTACATACAAAGTAGATATATAAATTCATCACATAAGCAAATGGCTCAACCTGCTTAATTAATGGCAACAATTCCAAGAGTAAGAGGTCCAAATATGGACACTATTTTTGTTATACTCTGTGAAAGAAAATTCAATTCCTATTTCTGAGGTGTCCGAAATGTTTCAGCTGAAACAGCCTGAAAATCATATTTGTGATACTATGCAAACAAACACTTAGCGTAAGCTAAGAACATAGACAGAAAGACTGGAAAAGGCCCAACACTACAGCTAACATCTTATTGTCCCACTGGACTGCTCAGTTATGACTGGTTCAACCACGGAGATGTGGAGAGAAGGATGAAAGAACAACAGGTTAACTCTGTGGTTATGTACAAGAATTTCCTCCAAAATCCGGAGGTGCTACAACAGGGAAACTCACCAGAAATATTTAATATAGTAAGTCTCTGCACCACAAACCAAATTGAACATAATGCAGAGCCCTGAAGATCTTCGACAGTAAAACCTGGTAAGTTTTGTTTAATACCTCAGAGAAGAGGCAGCCATGGGAAGGCAACAGCGTAAGTGGCTTGGGAAAGTAACTTATGAGCAACATTTTAAATGAATGAGAAAAAATCACAACCACATTTATCCCAAGATGATCAGAAAAATGAAACACAAGATGACCAAAGCTTGAGAAGACTTTTGGGTTAGAGACAACAGTTGAGAGAACACCCAAAATCCTGAGGCAGAACTATGTAAATACACTGAACCTACTGGGCATGAAATGGAGGACTGGATGCTAGAACACCCATTTGATGTTAAATACTTCAATAATTCTGAGCATTACTCGTGCTACAGGACATCTGTTTCCAGCACTACATCTCAAGAATATTTATAAGAACCACAGCAGCACTGACAGTAGTAATGAAAAGTGAACATGCACCATATTGTCCAGCCTGGACAGCAAGGAAAAACAGACATTCAGCAGAATCACAGACTGGGGTGGGTTCGAAGGGACCTTAAAGCTCATCCAGTGCCACCCCCTGCCACGAGCTGGGACACCTTCCACTAGCCCAGGTTGCCCAAAGCCCCGTCCAACCTGGCCTTAAGTTCAAATTCCACCAGTCAGATGCAGTGGTCAAACTCTGCAACAGGTTGCCCAGGGAGGGGTGAGGTCTCCACCCGTGGAGATGTTAAAAGCGTGACTGGACACAGTCCTGCACAACTCTAACTGACCCTCCTGGCGCAGCAGAGGTTGGACAAGATGATTTTAAGAGGTCCCTTCCAACCCAACCGAAGCTGCAATTCTTTACATGCAGAATAACACACATTACCATTATCCACACCAACTGAATGCTGCATTTGTTGGGAAGTAAATACATTTAATAGAGCACACAAGATCGTAAGTAACACTGCCTATGATCTCCTGGAAATCCTTCAAAAATATCAAAAGATACTTTTGGAATACATTATGGAAATATTGGGTTTTCTCCTTAAATTAGAACTTTTAAATTAACTGATGAAAGTTGGAAGGAACAGAGATAGTAGATAAGGGAGCTCTTTACCTAGTCACCTGCTTAGCTACTGCTGGCTGTCTAATCTCTAGCAGGAACCTGAGAGGAATTTGAAAGGAACTGCATTTAAACAGGACCCTATTTCAGAGGCTTTAAATGTTCTCTGAAAAGCTCCATCTTAGTTTCACATGTGTGTGTACACTGCAGAAAGACAGAAATGCTCTTTTTTTTTTTTACTATTATCATAAAGGACTTGACAACTCCACACACGAAGGTTGCGCTGCCCTCCCCAAACCGGAGGTCTGGTCCGAACCACATCAGCGGTCAAGCCCGAACGGCCAAAGGAACACCCTGCAGAGAGAGGGGACCGTTCTGCCGCCTTCCCCGCGATTTCCTCGCACAGTCGTTGCTAACAAATACCATAAACATATTAGTCTCCTTCTTCCCGTATGTATGCTGAAACCCAACGCTTTGACATTTTCCAGACTTCCTGTTACAATTCCACATTCACTTTTTAATACACGCTGACAGCGTGTAATTTTTCCAGAGAGTTATAAACACAGACACTATGAGACTGAGTCCCGTATTTTGTTTTCACAGTGCTCTACCTTTTCTCACACACTCACTTCCAAACTCGTAAATCAAGTAAAGACACTGAACAAGTTTGCCATGTTAGAATCGTAAAGAACAAGTTGGTTTATGTCACTGTAGCACAGCACAGGAATGGTTCTCTGACTGAGATGATCTTCATACTATTTTGGCCTTACAATAAATCAGTATTTTTGAAATTATTATTATTATTATTACTGAATAGCATTCCTTCCAAAATACCTCAGCTGTTGAGCATTTAACTGCTAGTTTGCCTAGAAGGCAGAAAAAACCCTGATTTGACTTCATTGTAAACAAATTTTTTTGTAACATTAAGCAAATTAAGTACATTTAAAGCACTTGTTGAAAAGAAGATTTAAAGCAAATCTTTTCAAAACCACATTGTCTTGCTTTCTTTATAATTACTGAATCAAAGAGGGATTCATGTTTCAATACGTTAAACTGCAAAAGGTCATCAACATCTGTAAGACAGCTCTTCTAAAAAGACAATCTGAACAGCCTTAGAAGATCTTCCTGAGGCTTAATAACTAATTTCCATAGGATATACACAGCCAGTGGCCCAACTGTCAAATATTCCAGGCAATCACATCATGTAATGCTCTTTTATGCCACACACAGAGATGAGGTTCTACAACGTTTTACAAATTACATAAACAAAAACCAAAAATCCCCCAAACCTTCCAGAAGCTACAGAAATTATCAAAGAATAAAATTAACCACAGAAAGACAGAATTTTTAGAGTTTCTGTAGTCTCAAAGTCTTTCTCAATGAGAGCCTGTAGCTATCATTATATGAATTATATCAAGAGATCAATTATATCAAGAAATATCAATTAGTATCATTAATTTGCCAGTTTATTAGCAGGGAAGCTAGCAAGATTACAGTACTGATTAAAACAGCTGAATTCTACTTTGTTTAACGATGTTACTAAGAAAAAGCCAGTGCAGATGCTTCACAGACTGTGCTAAGGATAGCAGATTACCACCATCTGAACACTCAGCTTTTTAAAAATGGTTTACATTAAATATATGCAATCAAATCAACTTGGAGTTGGCTTGCAGCAATTTAGAACAATTCAGCTGAAATATGTTTGTAACTGAAGCTTTTCTTCAGTATAATTCACCCTTTTTGGTGAATTCACACAAACGCTTTTTTTTTTTTTTTTTTTTTAAACAAATCAGTAAAGTTGTCTGTTTGCCAAACACAGGACCCTAAAAAGAACCTTCTCAATTATATTGCTTTTTATGTAAAACAAAGACCAGTAATTGGTCAGCACTTCAATGTTGTTATTATGAAATGAAAAACAAAGTTTAGAAAAAAAAGAACAGGACTAAATTCTATTTAAGGTTTGGTCCACACCACTCCAATTTACTGGAAGGAACTACAAAGCACAGATTTGACTCTGAATTTACATGCTGTTGGGATTTGAACTGTCTTTTCAGGCTTTCTGACAGTGCCCCGTCCAGAAGAGCCAGCTACAGTACCACACTGGTGTAAACCGTGACTCCTCGCGCTGGCAAGGCTGAAGCAGCCCGCTCTAGTGACCATGAGAGGTACAAACTCAGGGTCTGAAATTCCATATGCAAAACCAGGCATGTTTGATTTTTTTGGTTGTTATTCAGCAGAGTTTAAAAAGAAAAAAAAAATAACAGAAATATATCTTAAAGTGCAGAATTATGAAATATTAATTCTTTTGCATATCAAAGTTGTATTTAATTTCATCTTAAATCTACACTGACTTCCTCGGTAACTCCAAAGCACATACTCCAACCAGCAGCCTGCTGTGCAGCCACACGAGCCTACAAACACTGGCACTAGAAAAAGGGAGGTGTCAGGTAACCAGGGAAACAGATTCCAGCAAGAGCATCAGCCCATACCTACTAAAACTGACTGAGAAAACACGATTTATGCTTTAAGCTGTTGGAGTTACCCTACATGAAGACTAAACAAAAGCTAAACTGAGAGCTCCAAACTTGGATTAGCAAGAGCTGAATAATTGCAAACTTGTTGATTAAAAAAATATTTGGAGACACCTTCTATTTTGGAAGGGAAAAGAGAAAAACCTCAGCCAAAAACTCCAGTGGCAAGTAAAAAGATTTCTTTCAATACATGCTTAGATACTCTGTCTGGCTCTACAATGATCAAATACTCACAATGGACAGCTGACTCCATGTTGATCTCAGGGGCTTATAGTGAAAAACAACCTTTTCATCCAATTTCTGCTCTCGGGGCTCAGACTCTTCATCAGAATCTATGTCCAGAGCTTTTTCTTTATAGTTCTGATATAATACAGCGTTTTCTATAAAACAACAACAGGATGTCATTAATTGCTAGAAAGTTAGCTTAGTTGCTTTCTTAACAATTGTAAGTAACATTTAAACAATGAAAGAAACCGAAATGCCAATGTGCCGTTCGCAAACTCCGAGACAAAGATCGTATCTTATTTAGGATGGACAATGGTGCAGTACAGTAACAATGGATCACTGTACCACTACCAAAAAAGATCCATGCTGACTGAATTAAAGAACAGATGTGTCCTTTGTCAACAGAAAAAAAAAACCAGAAAACAATTTTTTCTTCCTTGGTTTGCTGTACAATGTTTCATATTTAGCCAGCAATTTAAGAACGGAACAAGCGTGTCGGTAGAGCAGTGCCCCTAATCTGGAGGTCTAGCTACTTTAATCTGCAAGACCACTGCAAATCCACTACCCATGCCAACTTTTATTCTGTCAGCTTTAAATACTGTCTTTGCACTGCACTAAGAGAAGGAAATAATCCAAATTTCAGAAATTTGACGTCAGAACCATTCCAAATAGAATCTTCAAAGCTTGATTGAGTAAGTGTGAGGCCCATGAACCTTAAGACAAAATACCCTCGTTCTGTATTTCAGTGCTGCCAGTATTCATTCGGCAATACCAACAGCAAAGAAACACAGGTGTGGAGCGTAGCATTTCCACCTCCCAACCTCCTCGACCACACACCCTTTTCAAAAGCCAACAGAAAAGGACAGAGAAATTCAAGACCAGAATAACCTACAGACGGATTAAGCTGTCAAGAAAGCAAGTTCTAAACGGTACTTTAGAGATGGGCCAGGCTTTGGACAAGATCCAATCTTCCCCTACAAGAGAAAGGGGAAAGAAGTGAAAGGTCTGGCTGCCCCACACACAGCTGCAACTGCTGAGGTCCCTCACGGGGCTGGGTGGATCTGTTCCACCTGCTGGGACCATACAGCCCTGGCTGAGCATTACACACGGTCTGGCCTCTATTTGCTCTCTGGAATGTGTCTATATAGTTTATACACTTTTAAGACAGGAAATTGTGTCCAGCAACTGAATTCTGAGAGGCATTACAGAGAAAGTTATTAACTGGGATCAATCCAAGATACAAGGGAGCCACTGCAAAATAATCTGGAAAACATCATCAGGAGATCGTGTTAGAAAAGATGAAAATAAAAGTAAAATAGGGGTGATGCAAACAGAACAAAGTGGGAAGTTTGGAAAAGAGAAATAAGGGGGAGAGGAAGGTAACACAGCAGCCGAGATGACCTTCAGGAGGCATTAAGCAGAGAAAAGCCAAGAGAGTAGCAGTTACTATAACGAAGCTTCCATGGACTTACAGCCAGAATGATTTTTTTATTGTTGTTGAAACATTGGGAAAAGCAGCAAACCTGGCAAAGCCCATAATTAATCAGTAACATAAAAAAGCAGATACACAGACTGTTTTTCTGACACTTAAACTTGAGGCCTAGATAGCAAGAGAAGGATTAAAGTAAAAAGATTCACCCCAGCACCCTTGCCTTATGAGGAAAAGAGAAACAGCTGTGCAAACCATGAACTCAGAGAATAACAATTCAGGTGTCTGCTGCACGTGATGACCCAAAGCCCTAAAGTGATACTCAAAAGTTATGTCCTGCACCTGGGGAGAGTGACGGGGAGTGGGCAGGAAGGCAGCCCCAGCTGGAGGAACGAGCCTCCTCTACGTAATTCTGCATAACTGCTAGGGCTGAGAAAGACATGGGGGTCAGTTCAGCTTTCAGGAAGGACAGGAGTTCAAGCTGAAAACAAGCCTTTCCAAAAAAAAAAAAAAAACAACCAACAACAACAAAACAAACACCATAATTTTTAGTCTGCCATTCTATATTCTTTAAAATATTTCCTCAAGTATGTCTAGTGCCAAAATTATGGTTCCATATTTTAGTCCGTTTACTGAAACACAAGGTACTTAGACTGCGTACAAAAGTGTGCAAAGTGATCCTGAAGTTCACTTCTCTTGTGACTGAGCATATTATCAAGTCTATGCAGAAAAGGGCTTACCTTCCCCATCAAACGTCCCTTGTCCTTTCAGCATTTTCTTCTGATAATTTCAACAGGAAAGAGATATATAGACATTAAAAGGAGAATGAGAAATAACCAACAGTAACAAGAACTTCTGTTTTATTTGATACTTAGGCACCAAATTAACAGGCCTTAATCTATAAACTTCTGATGTTGGACAAGTATTCATGAAAACAATTGTTTCAACACAGAAAGTGAAAAGCTACTCTAGTTTTCCTTCTCTCGTGCACTGTTTATATGTATTTGTCCCAAATGCTTCATTTCTTCCTACATTTCAAAAGCACAGTACAGGAGCTTTACAAGAGTTCAGTGAACTTGTAACTCGTGTGCTGTCACTGGGCTTTCCTGGGAGGACCTAAGGCACAGGACTGAGCGGCTGGTCTCTTCCCACACACTCTGCAAAGAACCACCACAGTAAGTATTCTGTAAACTAATGTTTTGAGACCAAAACAAACCTTTGAAATAAAACAGCTGTTTTGGTGCAACAGGTCACGGGGTCTAAGCAGTCTATTTAGAAAAATGCTACTAGCAAAAAGAGTTCTGTGTGTAAAGACAGGACAATGTCGTGTCCTCCTATTTTAAACATAACTTACTGTTAAAGTCTACTACCAAAAGCAAACAAGCCACCTCCCTACTCAGCAGTTCACAATTTGATCCATTACTATTTCACCACTTGCAGCATTTTCACAAAAGCTTCCATAACCATAGTTTTTAATTTGGCTAAGAATTGCCATAAAGCTGATAATTATTTTAATAGCTACAGCATTAGCCCTGAGCCTGAAGTACTTTATTACACGGTTTCAAACACTCCGCAGAAACCATACCTAATGTATTTTTAAAAAAGTAACAAATTGTATTTTAAAAGAAGGGAATACAAGATTACAATATGGTATGTTCAAATAGAAGATTGTTTTCTGTAAGTCTTTATAACTTAATTTTCACACATTAACATTCAATATAGATCTAGTACTCCTAAGGGATTACAACCAAGAATTAAAAACAAGCATTCTGCTTTTACTTGCAGGCATTAAAACTAAGCTACAAAAAGATACCTGAAGTGGTCTCTAACAATTCAAAAATCACACTTCGATATTTAAAAATACTTTAAAAGTAACGTCTCGGATAGAGGACTAAGGGGGGAAGTTCATTTTTGTGTCAGTCTGTCTACTCTAGCAGGCAGACTTTATTAAGTCAAAGTCTCTTTTTTTCCTGTTTACTACCTTCTAGGAAACAGGTTTTAAAACGTCAGTTTTATTGTGAAAGCAAGCCTGGGGAATCCAGCAGGAAATGCAAGTACAAGGCTGCCATCAACACATTTCTGAGCTGCCCAGATTTCAACAGAATCGGGTCCCTGAAGCCTCTTTTGAAAACATTGCTTGGAAGTAATCTGTGAGGCTCACCACTAACTACGAAAAGTTTTGTGGCACCAAAAGGCAAACTGAAAAAACGCAGCGTTTACAGAAAACACAGAGATTGCAAATCATGCTCCTGCGTAGCCTACGCCATTCAAACCAGCGTGTCACCGAGCAGCACAACTTACCTTTATCCTCCCCAGGCTTGAAAATTTTTCTTTATCTTCAACAACTGCTTTAAGTACGGGCTGGGACATTCTGTTTTTCTTCTTAAAATTAGAAGAGCTGTCGAAGTCCACGCCGCTCACCACGGCTCTGCGGTAGGACGTCGACCTCAGGCCGCGCCGCAGGGTCCCCGGGCTGTCCAGGTCGCCCTCGGCCTCCTCCTCAGCATCGGCTACCAGAGGCACGCTGAGGCTCTCCACCATGCTGCGGACCTTCAGCACCCTCTTGCTCGTCTCCGCGCTCTGGGCGCTGGCTTTGCCCGTCACCTTTATTTCGGACGCCAGGCTCTTGGGGATGATCTGCTGCGTGCCCACTTTGAGAGCGGCGGGGCTGTTGGTGCTGAGGACCACGGGCTGGTCCTGGGGGGACGCCGGCTTCTGGGGAGGTACATCTTGCTCCGGGGGCATCGCCCGCGCGACCCCGGGGGACGCCGGTGGCACTTCTGCTGCTGTTTTGGAGAGCCGGTTGCCTTGCGAGGGCAGCGCTGCCACGTTGCTGCTACTGGAGGACGGCGAGGGCTGAGGGCTGGCCGCGAAAACAATCTGTTCTTGCTGCGGGGCGAGCGCCGAGGGACTGGCGATCCTCCGGGGATGACCCAGCTGGCCTCCTGGGGAGGCGAGGGTGCCGTTGGCTGTACAAGCCACGGGGCTGCTGGCCACCAGAGCGAGCGCCCGGGAGGGCCGCTCAGGGGAGACGGCTCTGCGGGCGGGAGGCCTCACCGTCCCGTTGGCCACCGAGCCCATGCCGGAGCTGAAGCAGGAGGGGCCCCTGCGGAGCGCTCGGCTGCCCGGGCAGGTGCTGACGGTGCCGGCGGGCTGAGTCACGGTGAAGCTGCACCTGTCCTCCACGGGGAAGTCCGTGACGAGCACCCCGTTGGGGCTCTGGTACGACTGGGGCCGGGGCTTGCTCCCGGCGCGGGGCTGCGGCCGGGGGGTCGATCTCCGCCTCCACCGCGCCGCCGCCGCCGCCTCGTCGCCGGGGAGACCCGCCCGGCCCTCCCCATCCATCGCCCGCTGCTCGGGGCCGCCGCCGCCGCCGCCTCAGGGCGGAGAGGGGGGGCGGCGGCAGCACCTCCCGCCCGGCGCCGCTCCCCCCGCAGCTCGGCAAGGGGGAGGCGAACGGCACCGCTCGTCAGGGCGGAGAGCGGGAGGGCGGGAGCACCCCCGCCCCGGCCGGCGCCACCCCGCGCTTCCCGCCGGCGGGGGCTGCTCCCACCTGCGAGGGCCGCCCGGCGGCGGTGAGGGGAAGGGAAGGAGGGAAGGAGGGAAGGAGGGAAGGAGGGAAGGAGGGAAGGAGGGAGGGAGGGCCCGTCCCCGGCCGCCGGCCCGCCCGCCCGCAGCGCCCAGGGCCTCACCTCATGGCAGCGCTCCCCGGGGCGGAGGGGGGCCCCGGCCGCCGGCGCGCGCCACCTGCGGCTCGGCTGAGGGGAGGGCGGCGCGCGGCCCTTCCGCCGGCCCCGGTGCTGCCCCGCCACGGCCCGGCCCCGCCGCCGGCCCCTGCCCTGCCCTCCGCCCCGCCGGGCCGAGCAGGTACCGAGCGGCCGCGGAGCCCGGCTGTCCCGCGGCGGGAGGCCGGCAACGGGCCGCGGCCTGGCGGAGGGAGCCCCGGGCCTCCGCGCGAGTAACCGGGGGAATTCACCTCAGAGCTAGCGAGGGCGGCGCCGGCACCCAGCCCAGTTCTGTGGACGGCGAAGCAGAGCGGCCTCCGCCCGCTTCCGGCCCTTCCCCACCTGTGCCGTTCCTGAGCACGCCGGCCCCTCGCTGGAGGCGGGCACAGGCACCCCCACGCGGGGCAGAGGTTCGATTTCGCACTGGGCAGCCAAGAGGCGGGAGCAGCGTGCGGTGGTGCCCTGGCCCTGTGCCGCCTGCCCGGGCAGGGGCTCGCACCGGCCCCTCCACGGCTGGAGCCAGCGCCGGGCTCGGGCAGCGGAGCCTGGCGCACCCCCTGCTAAAGTGCTGCGAAGAGCAGCTTTTTGCTAAGAAAACAGGACACAAACGGTGAATCTGCAGGGAATTCTGACAAACCACATCACCCCGAAAAACCTGCGTCTGGAAGAACACTGAAGAGGCTTTGGTACATCCTATCACTTAAACACGGACAGAAGAAGAACAGAGGAGGTTGTAAAAAGCAAACCAAAACGCACACTTTGCGTTTCTGTGCCTGTGCAGGGCGCTGCCCAGCCTTCGTCCCAGGCGGGTGCAAGCTCTGCCCTGGCCTGGCCGCCGCTGCCCGCGGAGGAGCAGCACGGTCCCTGAAATAAGTAACATGGACACTTTCTCTGTTCTAACTATTGCATTCGGTGATAATTACAACATGCCCTTACTTCACTATCTGCTTCTCTGCAGTTAAAATTTGTCTACTTCTGGAAAAAAAGTAACAATCTCTATGTTTTAAGAGCCATCTTGTTACAGTGTGTGGAGCATTTAAGCATAAGTAATTATTTAGCTCCACTATTAAATGTCACACTGCACATGAATATAAAATATAATTTAGAATTCACACTGCATATGAATATAAAATTCACACTGCATATGAATATAAAATATAATTTAGAATGCTCTCCTAGTATCGAATCATGAATGAATTATTTGTCAGGCTTCCCTCAAATGCATGAATCACAATCTAGGTGTGATTTCTGTTCCTGTGTAATGCATCCGATTCGGGTCGGCAGAATCGAAATCCCTCCAACGCATGAAGATGCTCCAGTCCAGGCCCTGCCCTGGCAGCCTGGGACACTGCAATCCAGAGGTCTGGAGATGGGACAATAAGGCACTGAAGGACATGCGGCACATACCTCTTCCTGCTAATCTTGACCTTCACTCTCAAAGTTTTCTTTGAGAAATTAGTGGTAAAATGCTCGGGTCATTTACATCTAAGAGGCCTTCAGGAAATGGCTAAGCAGCTGGGAGCAGGGAAGGCTCTGTCAGGCTGAAGGTGTTTCCTCACACCTGGCTGAGAGGGCACTTTGCTTTCAATACCTTGATGAAAACTTGAGTTCTCCACAGACTTTAACTGGAGAAGAGTGACATAAAACGCTCTGATGTAGAGCCCGGGCCTGCAACACAGCCCAGCAGTAGGCCATGGCAGAGGGTGCAGCCCGGTGCCCAGCAGCAACCCGCCCGCAGGGCTGGCTCTAGGGCTGGCGACCAGGGTTTCAGGAGAGAGCCAGTCCCGCATCTGGGGCACAGGCAGTTCCTCCTGTGAGGAGCCCAGTCCTCCCCAAACACATGTGTGAGTACAGAAACAGAGGAGAAAGGGCCAGGGGCTGCCTCACACGGGCTAGAATTCACCCTGATGCACTGACACAAGCCTAACTTCGAGAGTGCAAATTTTCCAACTCAAGTTCAACAAAATAACTTGCTTATTTAAAGATGGGCACCCGCTTAAGCTCCTGACCAAACCTGAAGGGAGAAGGGCCAGAAAAAAAAATTGTTAGATTTGTAGTTGTTCTCTTCAGACTTGCACGACTTCATGTATTGCTGAATCAGAAAAAAAATAGAATAAAAGTGCTCTATTAATCTTTTTTAAGATAACAAAAAATATTATATACACTAAGCCTGTTTAGTAGGTAGTAAACAATCAGAAAAATAGATAGATGAAAACATAAAGAACGGCCAAACGTGTACACGCATATGAACTTCAGATGCCTTAATTGTTCTGCCAGAATAATCCAGGGAAAACAAAAATCTTACTAAGAATAAAATTAAGCAAAGCACAATGAAATTAAAATTGTCAAATTTGCATGTCTCACAAATGAGACAACACTTCTAATTGCCACACCAACTTCAAACAGTCCAAGCACACAAGGAGAAGCCACAGGCATAACCTAAGAAGTTAGCTCAGTTGTCACTTAGGATTTCACAGCCTTATGCGTTAATTATCGAGAAAATTCACATACAGGATTATTTCTAAAATGATCTTTCAATTTACCACATGGAATTGCCAAGGAATTGGATATAGTTGCAGCATATTACTTACCTCGTAAATCCCAATTATTAATAACTGAGGTAATCAGCTTTTACAAGATTATTCTTACACATACTTATTAACTATTACAAGAATAATTTTGGTTTCTGAACAGCCACCTCAGTGTTCGATTTCATACACAGCAAAAAAAGAAAGAAAAACTTTACAATAAAATTGCCATTGTAAGAAAAGTAAAATCAGCTATATAATTTAAGAGAAGAAAGAAATTTAAACATGGTTATTAACACCCCATACAAAGCAAGGTCTCAGTATAAAATCACTGTGGTACTTCTCCTAGTAGTGAAAAAACCTGAAGTGAGCCAAGTACCAGCCAGGAGAGCGTGTCCTGCTCCAGGGCCCGTACAGATAAAGCACAGGGCTTGCTGAGGGGGAGACCTGAAACGCTGGACACCCCGTGATGTCGAGGGAAGAAATCCATGGCAGAGCTTTCAGCCACACCTTCTCAGCAATAGGGTTAATCCACTCAGTGATCTTGAACATCTGCTAGTGAAAGTTTTAAGGTAATCCACCATTTCCTAGCTAGTACAAAAGACCTGAAAGCTAGTGTTATGAATATGCACCAAACCAGAAAGCGTTTCTGTACCTGCTTGCCACTAAACATTCCTTGATACACAGAAGACTATGTTTATCATCACCAGTATGAGACAGAGATTAGAAGACATGCACGGATATTTTCACTGGTGAATGTCGTTATTCCCTGAAAATCTACCAAGAAAAATGGAGGATTATTCATCTTTTCCCCACATCCGGATCAAAAGCACACTCTTCCTCTCTGTGACATCAAAGCGAGAAAGCATTAGTGAGCCTCTGGCTTTATTTATGGATTAAACACCCATGGTTCGCAGTCCCAAATGCAGTGCTCACTCTAAGTGTCCTGTGAGATAATTTGTAATAGATGGCAGTGTAAGCAGTATCATACTCTACATATTTTAGGCATATAAAATACACCATTTTCTTCAGCTCAGTACAGCAGAATTGTATCTTGTCATTCAGATATAAACGGAGAGATTCTCTCAAGATAACAAGCCAACAACTAATAGTAAGGTTAAACATAGCTTGCAAGGGTTGCATGTTTCAATATACATATTTTTGTAAGATCTTAATGTAAAAAATCAAATTTAAATGTTCATGCAGTAACTTACGAGTTGGGACTGCAAGAACATGTTGGGCAAACAACAGAAGAGGAAGAAAAATACTTGGACACTTTGTATGTTTAATATCAAAAGCATTTAAAAGCTCAGGGCTGTCCCCCTGGCGTGTGCTGGGCTATAGCTCTTCAACCTTGCAAACGCCTCGAGATGTTCAGGAAACTCCTCTCATTCAGTGTTTTAAACGGATTTATTCCACTTGCTCTATCAGTGCTTCTTAATCCATACATCAGTCCTCTCTGTGTGCCAGTTCCGGGGCGTAAGGGGTGTGAAGCCAGGGCCCGTGCCAGCAGGAACTGACTGCAGCAGCAGTCACTCCCGAGGAGGTGCTGTGAGGTGCACGCCTTGGGAAGGGGTGCCCTCCCGCCCCAGGTCCCACAGCAGCCGTGCCCCGGAAGGTCCGCGCGGGGCAGCTGAGCTCCGCTGCAGGCGCCCTCCCGCAGCTGGCACCCTCAGCAACGTCTGCGGCCCGCTCTGCGCCCGCGGGCGGAGGCGACGGGGGTGAAACGGCTCTAAGGGAAGTGCCCAGCTCCCGCTTAAGCTGCAAGGAGATCAGCTCTCTGTTCCCTCTGTATTAACTGGCAGCTAGGAAACATTAATATAAATAACATTCTTTTTAAACTCTTTTTCATGACTTTGGGCAGTCTGTTTACAGTCAGCTGAGAAAGAGCCAACTGTTCTCTGAAGATCAGGGTAAGTCTCTATCTCATAATGAGCATGCATGAAGGAATAAGACTCTTACTGTCTCAAAAACCCCACCACAACAACAGGAGTGAGAGAGGTCACCCTGAACTGAAGAAAAGCCGAGATGTAAGTGCGACGGAGCCAGGCCACTGGTGAAATCCTTCAGTTACTGCTGGACAGGGCCTGCAAGGGCGTGGAGCTTCTTGCCAGTGAGAGTAGCGGAATTCTCCTGAGGAGGACACTTGTTACTCCAGCAACGCAGGCAACCCCAATGTGCTTACAGCCATGCCATCTAGACAGGGCAGAGCCTCCCGAGCCTCTCCCCCCCTTCCTTTTCTGTACAACTGTAGACTGTGGTGTGAATAATGCTCAGCTACATTTTAACCATAAATCAATCAAAGACAGGTTCTTTAGTTATTTCTATTTTCCTCTTAATTGTTTTTGCTGTTGTTAATCAGCAGTAGTAAAAAGCTTTGTAGCATTAACTAGAAGCTTTTAGTGGAAACTCAAATCACCCTGTACTGCAGTAATAAAGAACCTGCTAATGCTCACGGAGCATCAAAGTTGAAAGATGATGCTGTTTTTACTGTTAAACTGGGATGTAGCTTGGGACAGAACAGCAGAGAAAGAGTAAGAAAGAATGAGTACCCTGAGAAACATGACTAATGACTGCCAACTCTGATTCTTGTAATGAAGTCACAAATTTCTTGTCTACACAATCATAAAAGAAACCTTATGTTTACCAACAGTTAAGCTGATATTACTTCTTACCCAGATACTTTAACAGCAATATTTTCTGATAATGTCTCTTCATTTACCACATCCAAGCGGGTCCAAAGATCATCTCATACTGTGAGAGCAGGAAGCCACGTGGCAACTCCTTGTGTAGAGGTGCTTGGGCATCTTCTAACAGAACTACCTGAGATCTCAATACCTTAACCAAATCTTGTGTGTGTGTGTGTCTGTGTGGTATTTCAAAATCTGATGTGAAAACCATTTCCTACCTTGCTTGAATTAGGTCACCTTCTTTGCTGTCACTTTTTATTTTCCAACAAAGTTTATATCTACAATACTTCAACTAGTGAAACTTCCATGGACCTCAATGGAGATAATTAGGTCCAGTAGGATTAGGTGTGTCTGTTGTTAAAGTAGGTAATTTCTATTTAAGGTTACCAAACTTTCCGAAGTTATATCTATTTCCAATTTTTGTTCAGTGAGTATGTAATGAATCTGAATTTTAAAGGACAACTGTGAAACTCAGAAGTAGGTCCCTTCATCTCCTATTTATATAAATTGTTTTTCCAGTTTTAGGATTTAATTTATATGTTTCAAATTCTGACAGTGAATTTCATCTCAGTGATTCTAAGAACATCCTTTTTATAGGAAAACAATTAAAGAAAAATCTCTGAAAAATGTAGACATAAACTCTTTTAACTGATTCCTGTAGTTCATCAGATGCTGCTATTTAAAGTTTAGCAGGAAGATAAGGTACTTCAAACACTTCCTAACAAAAGGATTGAAGCATTTCTTGCCATAGCTGAAGACATTTTGTCGTTGCTATTAGAAACTAAAGAAAGCTTGAGAGCCTGCAAAAACATGTCTTTGCAGCTCAAGGATGCTATTTTCTATGTCTGCTCTTTCTTTGTCTGCATGTTGCACAGAAAATGCCTGAACAAGTGACAGGAGGAAGAGAGGATCATTACTGTGGGTATGCCTCCAAAGATCTGCTTCTTATTCTTTAAGCTCGTTTTTTGTTGCGTTTTTTGTTGTTTTGGTTGTTTGTTTTTTTTAAAGGAATGAACATTCTGCTCATAGAAAAATTGGAGAACCACTATGTTTTTGATCTGCTTCCTTAATGATGGCTAATAATTTATGGGTTTAATTCACCACTGTCATTCTCTGTGGTCAGAGCAGGAGAGTCACCCGCCCTGGAGCCCCTTGTGTCCCTTGGCCAGTCTGTGGTTTCCAGCGAGAAGTGGTTCCACGGGCCCACTGCTGACCCCACGGAGCCCCACAGTACCACCCTGGCCTCGGTGCTGCAGCCGCTGCGCGTGGGGCGGCTGGTGTAAACGGAGGCTGAGGCTTTTGAACCTGAATCTCTCAGGTTAGACACCTAAATCCTCTTTAATGGCTGACCTGAACCGGGCTGATTTTCAAAACCGCTGAACCCTGTTTAGTTTTGGACAATGGGACAACTGATTAACCCATAGTTATGCACCAGATTTCCCCTTTTGCTGCACTGAAGTGCTGGAATTTTATGAATGCCATAGCAACAGAATCAGAAAACGAGGAAATCTGAAGTGTGAGGCACGGAGGCTTGTATCAGTGTCTCTCTAATGAGCTGAAACTCTAAAGTGTGCCTTTCCTCCTTAAATTCAAGTTCCCCATTTGTACTCTCTACATTCAGATTCCACGCTTCACTTAGCTTCTTGGCTGAAATTCCGTCAGTGGAAACTATGCATCAATGCACGCGTAACAGTGAGATCCTGGTTCTGCAAAAGGCTGTGGGAGCTTTATTACTGACCTTAACAAGACCATGATTTTGGCTGCACTAGGACTAATTGGACCTCAGTAACGGTGAGTTTGACAGAATTCCCCTATCTACTCAGCGAGAGGCCGTTCTCACGTTTCACCAGCCCCTTCTACAATGCACTGCGCTATGCACAATATATTGTCCAAATAATACGTCAATAGCAGCGTATGTAGCATTGTTCCTTTCCCAAACATTTCTAAAAATTGGCACTTCTTTTATTATCTTTCCTCTTCAAGCTATTAGAAGTGTTCCTAATTCAACTACGAACCCACTAATTAGCTCAAATACATTTTAATTAGTGGGATTTATTCTGTTGTCGTGTGTGCCAAAATTCAGCTATATGGTTTCTCTGAGCTCAAGTTTTCTAAAGTGGTCTCCCTTCCAGCCAGATTCATGCTCTTATTTTCTAGCAGTCACTTAAAGGTTCTCATTTGGAAATAATTTCTATAGTATTATCTACCTCCTTTTTTCATCCTTCACCTTGGCTGTGACTTACTTCCTAACCTACCATGCAGAGCTTCAAAGTTCATTTATGTCTCTGCTTCTCAACAGATCCTTAGGAATGAAGACACATCCCAGACCGAACCTTCCATTTTCTCATCCCCCACACCACCATTTTCAGAACTGATTCTCTCTCTTCTTCAGACAATAAAACCTTCTGAAGTAATTTGCATCATTCACTTCTCTCAAATAACTATATTAATTAAGATAGGAGACTATTAATAGTGAACACAATTAGATACACAATGCACAAGAACCTGTACAGCTCTACCAAAATAATTCTCATACTTAAATCATACATTTTTATGTGTGTATGTATCTCTCTGTATGTAAAACCAGTACACAAAACCCCAAAGCACATCTCAGCAGTTAGATGGAGCACTTCTGTGCTGAAAGCACAAGCATTAACTAATAAGCAACTCAAGCATCTCTTAAAAGTACTTCTCTTAGTACCTGCTCAGCTGGAGTGCTGTCATTGCACTTTGCTCTGCTGGTGAGGACCATTCTCCACAGGTTATTTATTGTAAAAGGTTGTACATGGCTTGTAAATGGCAATTCTGGCAACTGCAATTCTAGAAGGGATAGGTGCAGTCATGGAGAAGACAAAAAGGAGAGGGGGTATGTAAAACAGTACTGCAGGGAAGAAAGACCTTCAACTGTAACAACAGTAAGTTAGAGGCAGAGTGACAAGTCTGAGAATTCATACAACACTTCTAACAAGACTAAAGAGAGAGAAGATGGGGGTAGAGACACTTACTGAGCCAAGAACAGACCAGAATCCTGAAAGAGAAGAACTCTGGATTCAAAAGGACGGGAAAAAAAGAAGTGGATGGACAAAGTGCTATTTTGCCAGAGGCCCCTGTCTGAAGGAGAACAGCTAGTGCACTCTGCCTAAGCAGCAAATCTGGCTGAGATTATTAACTTTATCTGTGAAACCAGTCCCCATAGACAAAGCATTTTTATTGCTTTTCAGTCGGTTTCAAAATTAGTCACAGACTAATTTTATCCCTTAAATCGAACAGAGGGCGATCAAGACCTTAACAAAGGCATTCTTCCAGAGAGGCAATACTGGACCCAAAATAAGCAGAAACCTTGCCCAGCATAGCTGCCATGGAGAATAAGCTGTTTTATAAATGTTAATAAAGAGTTTAAATACTTTTCAAGTTACTCTGAAAAAACTTAGCACGAGAGTGATGCGAACTTACTTATTCCAGCAGGTCAGCTGGCCAGCGTGCGTAAGCATGGGCCTAACAAAGAGCAGACTGCTCAGGCAGTTTCAAGTCCGCATATTTTACCTAGTTGGGAAGAGCTTTAATAGGGAGAGCCCTTCTCAAAGGATGAAGACTTACTCAGCTGAGTTCCACTGGCGTTGTAAAGGCCTTACAAGTCCCTGACACTGGAAGCGAACGTGGCCCTCACTGGATGGCCATGGAAACAAAACACGAGCCGCCCTGACTGCGCGGGGACACCACCCCCAACGTTTTCATGATCCATCAAACTGAGCAGCAACTATGGGCAGTGCTGGTTTTCAGCCGGCTTTAGGGGGCTGAGGAAAGTCCTTTGAGCTAGTACACGGACTGGGACTTCTCAGTGGTTTTACAGCACAGGTGACAGTGCTCCGTGGTCTGCCGAATGCTTAGAAGGAGCTCTGTGTCTTGTGGTTCCTGTTACAACACTGCTCACATTAGCACGTGGTCTGACCTACCATGCTTTGGGGTTTCAGTTTTACAGGCTGATATTAGGTATTTTGTATGGAGGTTTTCTTAATGTTGAATTATGCTCCTCTGGGATACAGAAGAAAAAAAGGTGAGAGTGGATTAAGGTACGCACACATCCAGCAAGAATGTTTCTTAGCAGCTCTCAGAAAATTTTGCCTGGCTCGTTTCTAGTGAGCTCTGTGCTGTTAAATACACGTCTGGACTCCTGTGTGGTGTCAAAGTGCTTGTTTTTCATTTACAGTTTTATTCAAAGTTTCCAAGGAATGAAAGACAAAAAAGTGGCTAAAAGTATTAAAAAATGCAGTTTGAAAACAAGAGAAAAGAATTTCAATCCTTGTGTCATAACTTGGAAAACCTAAAAAGAGAACTGCAAGTTTGTCTATGATATGGTAAAGTGCTTCCTGTTCTTCTTTCTGCATGTTTTTTCTCTCTTAAAAAGCTGGACAAATAAGAAAAGAGGTGATAAACTGCTGGCATCCTCTGTCCCACAGCACTGAATTAAGCTGGCACTTGTCAGGCCAACATTTAGAACCACCGCACTGCAGTGCCAGTGCATTCACTGGCCGAACGGGAGGTTACTGAAGTAATGGATAACATTCCTAGGCAATGCTACAATGCAGTTTATGTTCTTGGTTTTCTCACTGATAAAAGCCAGAAGCCAGAAGGAAACAGAGAACATGTTTTTCTCTCCCAGAGAAAAGCAAAGAACATGCGTTACAAGGCAGTTTACCTAGCCTGAGACCTACTTGCTCTGTATCATAACTAATCAATTCTTAAAGTAGCAAAATAACCAAAATAAATTATCTTAAGTCATCTCACTTTGAGCTATATATGCTCTTTGATATGAGCAATTATTTTTAAGACCCAGCTCGGGGATGTTAAATATCAGCTACAAATGGTTGCAAGAGGTGAACTCTCATGTGCTGAATGGCAGAAAATATTTCTGTCAAGCAAGATGTTTCTCCATCCAGATACTTTCTATGGATTTTACTGTACGCTAGTTTGCGTGTGCCTTTATGGACTCTTGTGACTTGGCAACAACCCCACAGTAAAGCTCACAGGAAAGGAATTTGGTCTTACATTACAGTCTGAGCCATGGCACAGTCCACACCTCTCGAGTTGTGTAACTAATAATTCTTTATGATCTGTTCAGTTAAGCCTGTCCAAACCGCTTTGTAAATACTCCTAAATCAGTTTACTGATTTAGAATTTGCTTTTAAGCTCAATTTATACATGTCAGGTTTAAACCCATTTAAGTGCATCCAGTGGGGATACAGTAAAAATGATAGTTCACCATGTACAACTGGGATGCGGAGGGGAGTCCTGCAGTAGCCTCCACACTGAATTTAGGCCATCGAGAGAAACAGCAAAGTGCCAGTCGGTTATCACCCACTATAAACGGTGTGACAGCTTTTGTTTTATCTTTTTAGTGGGATAAATAACTTCTTAGAGGAACTAATATAATCTGAAGAGCAAATTAAACCACTAAATGAATGTATGAAAGTTTTCTGCAGAACACAGACATGCATATGCCTCAACAAAACAGACACATGACCTCTTGTACCCTGATTCTCTTTGCTGTTGATGTTTAACTTGATTCTATTAATGATAACACTCACTGCAGCACCTCAGAGCATGAGGAAACCAATTCTGAAATAGCCATCTTCTGCACCACTAGAAGCCCTCAGCACCAAAAAGTCGCATGAACTGGAAACAGATCCTCTCTGAAGATAAGGCTACGCCCTCCCCACCACTGCCGTGGAGGTTACTAACCGCTGCCCGGTGTCGTGCAGGCCCCGGCCACCAGCGGCAGGGCCCCGGCTCCCCCGAGGGCAGAACCCGGCCGCGCTCGCCGAGCCCGCTGCCAGACCTCAGCTGTATTCACGGCAGCGGCGGAACGGGCCACGGCAACGTACAGGGAGAAAGTCAAGATGGCCCCTTCTCACTTGGCCACATTGGTAATGATAAACAAAATCTTTTGCAGGCAGTCTGAAATAGTTTTCTTCTACCCGTGAGTTGGGCAGGTGCCAGCCAAGGCATCCGGAGCCTCTTCACCCGTTTCAGTAGGCTCTGCAAGGAAGCAGTGTGGCACCGTACCAGTCAGAATAGCCTGCTAGGTGTCAAACCACAACTAATCAGTAATTTAAAGTTTAAAAAGCCATTCCCAAATCTCCTGAGAATTCCAAGAGAAGTATTTAAGCCAGAGGGAAGAGACATTAGAAAGGACAGCCAACTGCAGATGTTCTTATCCTTGTGAGTGAAAACCTAGAAATACTTGAAATACTCCAGATAGTTATGACTGGCCAGCAAACGCCACAGCAAATATATATCTTTGTTTTAAGTAAACCATTAACAGAACAGCCTAATCACAATGATAAAAAACACACTAATATTCTTGGACTAAGCTACTTAACTGTAACTAGCCATCCAAAACTAAAGCTACAAAAATTGAGATGCTTCCAATAGGGAAAAAACCATCAAAGCAAGCTTCCATGACCCAGAAGTTTTGAAAGCTGATCTTTGAAACACAGGAGATTTATTACAAGTATGTTGTACCACAACAGAAGAGGTCTGCTCTAAAATTTAAGTCTAAAAATAGCCTTTCTCACAGAGTCCTACTTTGAGTGAAAGATTTATTTAAATTACAACCTAATTAGAAACCTTTCTTTGCCCTTTGCACAGTCAAATTCTGATTCTTAATTACCCAACTGGTTTAATTCATGGTTATAATCTCAGAAAGAAAACTGTATTTTAACAACAGTCCACACCTTTTTTATTAAACTCCTTGCATTACTGCACCTGGAGGGATTTTAAGTACAAATATCTTTGGTATTATATACACTGTATTTTGAACCAAACAGGCTGTTGTTTGGGTTTTTTTGGGTGGTGTTTTTTTGGTTTGGTTTGGGGTGGGTTTTTTTTTTTTTTTTTGGGGGGGGGGGGGAAGGGTTTCTCAATTCTCTATTTTATGTCACCATGTTCACAGTTCAAACACAACAGGGAAATCAAACCTTCAGTTTAAAAATCTGCATTTGTTATGTGAAGTTCTACACAAATGGGCAATTATTACAGAAAGGGAGACAGTAATGATAAGGAAAATCTTCCTTTCTAGTTTCATGCATCTTAATCCTGCAAGACCTTGCTTTTATAAACCCCAATTATTTTTTTTCCCACCATGTTTCAATTAATTGCAGAGTCTTCAAAAAAATAAGAGCAACAGATTGCAGCTACTCTACTCCTTACACCAGATGATGTCTGTTTAAAAGTATCAGCCCAAACTATCTCAAATCTTATCATTCACCTTTTCTCCGTAAGGTAGAATTCTAGTTTCTTTCCTTGGAGGAAAACACAGTGAAAGTGTGGCCTTAATCCATCAGAAACATTAAATCAGACTGTGAACCTTTGGCTCCATCCTTGCAATGGGAATCTCATTCCTGTGACGATCCATGTCTCGAGATCTCGCTGGCAGCCCTGAGGGTGCCCAGGAGAGGCCAGCAGGAGCTGTGCCACACGGTGTGTCCCCTGTCCTACCCCACCTGCAGGCTGGACCGAGGGCACCCACCCCAGAAACAGGAAAGGGGGGACATTGTTTTGGGATGGACAGTTAAACACTGCTTTTATGCTACATGCTTCTGTTAAGGAGCTATTCAGGCGTTTTGGACACATCACGAAATACGTATGTTCATATGTAGAAATGCACCTATTTTTCCCTAGTGATCTGTTTGCCTTCTGCCCACAGGCACCGAGCGCAGCCCCAGCTGCCTGGCTTTCCCAGACCTGCTTTCCCATGAAGCTCTTTCCGCTCCAAACCAGCAGAAACCCGGCTCAGAGAAAGGTTTGCAGCCCAGAGCAGGGAGGCAGCCAGGCCTCACGGTTACCCTAACGCACGCAGAGCCGAAAGGGCAGAGCAAACGGCCACATCCCGCTTCCCAAAGACGGGGCCGCTGGAGAATCTGCGAGCAAGCTCTGCAGAAAGGATTCGAGAGGCCCCTGGCAGGGCTCTAAAAGCATGAGGAAAGTCCCCTGTCGAATGACACAGCGGTCCCAAAGGGAAACGGAGCTGAAAGGGGAGCTCGGGCTTTTTGCCCATTCGGCTCTTGATTTCTTTACTCAGACTGTTAAGAGAGGTACAACACAATGCCAAGCATGTTGCTTAGCAAGTTAAAGATAAGCACGTTCTTTTCTTCTTTTAGCATGTTTATTTTCATTAGTCTTGTACCTGTATATATTCATATACTCACATGTACCTTTCTTAAAAAAATAGCTTAGAAATCATTCTGTCACAGATTATTTTTCTCAACCCATCACAGCTAGTACCTGCCAGAAGAGTACTCTGCATGCCTTGCACACTTCCAAACCTGCTGGATCGGGCACCTGAGGTTAAGGATATTTAGTACACTTTCAGCATATACGTACAGTATGTTTGTTTGGGGAAATACAGATATTCACAGTTGACTTGTCACTGACAAAGAGTCTGAGGTCTCTTTACCAAGAAGGGTACAATTTTCCATTGTCCCTACCCCTCCCAAAGGGAACAGATATTTCTCTCCTTTATGCAAAGGGAGGACAGGCAAATAATGAAGCCAAAACCAGGCTGCTCATTCCAGAAGCTCCTAGTAACCAGAGGTGATGCCAGGATGGTAGGGTTCCCTATTTCTAAAACATACAGAGCCTTGCTCAGGACTAAAGAACAAGATAGCAAATGGAAGGCAGCCACTGCACACACATAAAAGCTCTTGGCAGGGCAAAAGAAAAGCTCAGCATGGTTTCAGTTCTGTATTTAAAAAATACAGTATGAAAAGCTCTTCACAAAGCTAAACAGAGGCAGCTGAGCTAGCAGTTATAATAGACCCACATTAACAAGCAAGGAAGCAGGCACCTTCTGAATCTATTCAGAGAGAGATTTCAAGACTTTTTTTTTAATTTAAAAAAAAAAAGATCCACTTTCTCCACCAGGCTGTACACCATCATTTCACTTACACTGCTTCACATTTTGTCCATTCTTATTTTCTTTGGAGAAAGAGAAGTGAAAAGACTGTTCTGAAAGTACAGAATGGAACAGAATAGATTTAAATGTGCATTTGTGATAAACATCGTTAAAGACTGTTCACTTTATAAAGAGTAAAACTAGTAAAGGAGTCCTTTTAAAAAAATAATAACACATAAAGGAGGGATAGTTGCTGTGATTCTTAGAAAACTCAGAAATTATTTTGTACATTTCAACACCTATCAAAGGTAAGACAAAAAGCACAAATGTCCTGCCTTAGAGATTAGGTTCTTATTTTATAGAGCTGCTGCTCAGTGGACACTGTGTTCTTGCAGGGAAAAGGATGGGGCTGGAACAAAACATGACCAGAGTGGGAATGTCCGAGCCATGGAAAAACAAGAACAGGAGGTTCCAAATTCTATATGCACAGGCCAAAAACACGGTCAATGAAAATGAATACATGACTTAATCATTTTAATAAATAAGGCCTCTGTTTTAATTTCCATGGTTTGAGAGAAAGTTTGTCAGGCTTCTTCATCTGCCCACTGCCGTGCCGGACCTCGGCAGCGTTACGAGGTCCATCAGCGGTGGAAGGAATCATTCTGGTCCAGCACCTCCCCAGCCCGGCTGCCACGTGGCTCCTCTGTTGCGTGTCCCCACATGGGCCTCGCCGTGGGCCCAGGGCCACAGCCCTTGTCCCCAGCCTCCAAGAGGTGCTGTTCATGCACCCATCAAATCCAAGTCATGTTCAGAGCAAGTCTTCTGAGCCCCATCCAGGACCCGCACAAGAACACCCAACTTTTTCCCAGGAACCATGAAGATCTGAGTGTCCTCTGATCTGCTTTCTGCTCTGGCTCACAGCTCTGCATGCCAAGGTGCCGACAGTGCTTTTCACTGGGGAGGTGTGGGCAAGCCATACACCACGTCTGCTCTGCAGGGAGCTGGCAGGCTCTGTCAGCATGTGCACGGCGAGTGGAAGAGCCAGGCTCGGGCTAATCTACCCAGTGTCTCCTTCACCTCGGAAAATCAGCAGGTGCAGAAAGGCTTATGAAGCTACAGCCAAAGTCACACCAGTGAGAATGTCTCACCACTGCCCTTTCCTTGCTAGAAAGGAAAAAGGGAGAAGATTCTCTCCTTTGCTCCAGGACACTCTCACTCGCCCAGTGTCCAGCCAGCAGCACCCATCCCGTTAGTGCCTGACCATGCCAACGCCATTTTAGTTTTTATGTATAAAGAAATCACTGGGTTATAGTTTGCTGGCTGCCCAAGGATCCGTTGTGCAGTATGCTACAGCAACAGACATCATAGCATCTGTGATATAAAAATCAAAGGCCTATTAATTCTTTGTTTCTTCTGCATTCAAATTCTTATGTCAGATAAAGAGCTAAAGAAGTTCATGACTTGCATTCCTAGACTGATAAGCTTGTTTCCAACTAGTCTTTACAAGCCTCCAGCTGAAAATAGAGTATGACTAAAACTTTGAAGGTGGAAAAAGTGTGGAATTGTTCAACCTTAGCCATTGCTTCACCTAGTAGCAACAGAAGTAAATTCACTCTTTCTTCAACTTATTTTAGTCCAAAAAAGAGCCAAGCAGCAGTAGAAATGTGAAAAGCAAATGAAGAAGAGAAAGCTAGATTTCCCTGTCCTTGAGGAGATAAAATTTAGAAATAAAAAAGCTATCCTGGTTAAACTACTGGATTACAAATGGATGAACCTTTCTCCCCAAGCCTCCCTTGCAATTTAAGGCTCATTCCTAATGGCGCTTTTCATCTACTTCCAAAAAGTGCCAAAGTTGAATTCATGGAGGTTCTTCCACAACTGACTGATCTCACCTGGAGACAGGTGATAAAGTAAAAGATTAAAGGCACAGGAGAGTCTGAGAGAAATCTACTGCTTTTCTTTGCCAGCTTGTTAGAGAAGCATAATCCCCATCTTAATTCTTCCCAGCTCCCAAGCACTACAGTGTGACGCAACCCAGCAGGCGAGAGCCTGAGCGCGGCAGGTCCCTGTGCGCGCCCTCCCCGGAGCGGGGCTTCCCCCAAGGGCCGCTGCGCCTGCGGAGCTGCCAGGGGCCCCGTCGGCACTAGGGAAGGGGAAGGCCTCAAAGTCACACCCACCAAACCTGCATCGATGGCACCTGGCAACACAGGCAAAGCGCCAGGGTACGGTGCATTCTGCTGTATGCAAAATTATCTGCACAGTTGCCTTTAAGAAAGGAAGACAACTTTTATTCTTTTCTGTTACGCAAAATATGCTTTAGGGTCTAGAACTTTCTAAAATTGTCATCATTAGCCTAACCTTGTTCTCATTAGGTGAGTGGCAAGAGTTGTATCCTTGACTGAAAACAGAGCTAAGCCAGCAATCCGAGTTTTTGAGAAAATCCTCTCCTAAAAAAATTAACTCACGGTATTGTGAAATCTGACCACACAGCAACTTACCCAGCACACATTTCTACTGACTTCTCGCCATAGGGTGAGGTGGTAAATCTATCAATGCAACTAATTCACAGATCACACAATTGTGCATTTATATTTCCTTACCTTTCTCTTTCCCTTGCACATATAAAAGAAGCAGCAGATGCTTAAAGAAAACAGTTATGGATTAAGTTTTGTTCTCATTCACATCTACACAAGTTCCCTGACTCTGTTCTTTTCAAATCTGCATAAAGCTCAGCAACAACAGTCCATGAAAGTCCAAAATTCACATTCTTAATCAGGCTGAATTACCGCTGACCCAATCCCATTTCAATTCTGCCTGCACAAAACAGAGCTGCAGCTAAGACATCAGTGTGATAATTGCTACTGGACATTAATTAATAGCTGTTTTCATTTACATATCAGAGTAATATATGCATGTTAGTTTGCCAATCATATTAGTCCAGAATTGATGAGAGATATTTGAGGCAGAAAAACGCAAACAACACTGTGAACAGTGGCTGATACAGAGTTACAAGCGTTCACCCCACCAGCAATCAGACTGCTCACAAAAAATCGGTTTGCAAGAGATAAAGTAGTTTAAACAGATCCAACGAGCAAGCCATGGATTATCCGCCAGCATATCAACTGACCCTGAGCTCCAGACACTGTTTTCTCTCACAATGCCTTTGACTCCTGAGATGCCTCCACTGCAGGCTGTCCTTATCTCGTGCAGCCTCCCTCCCGCATTCCTGCCCCGTGCTCCCGCGCAGGCCTGCCTCCGCGCGCTCTTCACCGACTGCCGCTGCGTACCGCGGCCGTTCTCAACCGCTCTCTGCCTGTTCTGGGGACTGTGACTGACTCTTCTTGGAGAACGTACACAGGCAAACCCTCAGCCGGTATCTACTGCCCCTTCAGATTTCTGCCTCCAGCAAAACTCGGTGTTTGGGTCTAGGACTTTCCACCTTGCTCTGTTTCCTAGGGCTGCTGCAAAGAGCACTGTTCCTTAGCAGAGTGCTTTAAATATAAGCACTGTTCAGTGACAGTTATGTTTACAGATTAGGGCATCTTTAATAGAAGAATTTAAGGGGCAAACAAATGAAATACAGCTGACCTGAATCACTGGAGAACAGTGCCCTGAGATTTATATTTCAGACTCCACTTAAGGCATAATTCATTTGGTATTCACGGCAGTATTTTCACTGTGACGAACACATCTGGCAATAATAAGAAACATAAGGTACTTTAACAAGAGTCCCACTGCTGTCAACTGCAACTCATGAAAGTAAATAGAAAACAGTTATTTATAAAACCCCTAAATCATAAAGAGAATCCTCAAAAGTGTGTAACAGAAAGCTGCAGAGTTTATCACTATAGTTCTGGTCTATATAAGCCCTAAGGCAAAGACAAATGACGCCCCAGGCTGGTGCTGGCTGGTGGGTGCTGCTCAGCCAGCACGGCTCGTGGCTCGAGGCCCAGCACCCACGTGGGCCTCAGGGTACCCGCTGTGGGCAGCCAGCGCCGCGGCCTTGCGCTGTGGGCAGAGCTTGACTGGGCCAGCACTGGCCCAGCAGGAACTGGAGCCACTGGCCAGGCTTCAGCTCAGCAAAGGACACGGGCTGCTGTGTGAAGGAGGAGTGGCTGAAGGGCCGCGGAAATGCAGCGTGCGTTAGCTAGTGAGGGAACCAAGCGCGGGCCGGCTAACGGCCAGACTGCTCCTGCCCGCTCCAAAACGGCCGCGCTGGGAGCAGTGTCTGCTAGCTGTTCTTCTGCCTACACAGAAACCATGCACGGAGAATGGAATTTGTGTTTTTAAATATATACATACACAAATGTGTGTGTGTGCATCTATATGTAGACACCCTTACCCAGGCAATTTTGAGGAGGGTAACATTACTACAAAAGAGGTTATAAATACCTAATGAAGTAAAAAAATAGTGCTGTCTGACTTACATGATGTGAGTGATGGATATGATCATAAATATTATGCAAAAATCCCACAGGCAGAAAGATCTGATTATAAATATATCTATAATGTATGTGAATACAACTCAGTTCAACTGAGTGGAAAGACTTAGAGCTTCTCACTGACTTAAAGAATTTTTTAGTCCAGCACATAGGTTTATTCCAGTCATGCAAATATTCTGCAGAAGTCAAAGACTGACTTATTACATGGAGAAAGAAGGGGTTAAATTTGCAAAGAACTTCAATAATGAATGTCCATAAGGCCTATTTACACAAATGTATAATTACATTAATGAATAACAACAATATTCTAGCCTAAGGATGACAGTTTCCTCTCTATATGTGTATGTCAGTATGCGGTTATTATGTTAGTTATAATTGGCAAATACAACATGAGAAATTACTGCCTTATTATTACAGGTTAAAAACCAAGCCTCCAACAAACGTTGATCCAGCTACTGACACAGACTTCTCATGCTGACTGGACCACTTCACGTACAGACTGGCAAGTTCCTCTGCAACCACGTACGTATTATTTATCCACAGACTTAATCTCTTTCTGTGCCTGTTTCCCAGGAGATAAAATAAAGACAAAGGAAGAGTATGAAAGAGTGACTGTGACCATTTAATGTTAAAATATGCAAGTTTGTTTTATATGTTGTTGACATACACATTTTTTGTTATATAAAATAACAGGCAAAACAGCCACTTCATGCGAACTGGAACCACAAGAACAGGAACAGAATTTTGAAACAGCAGTGAGCTTAAAAAAAGGCTTAGAAATGTGTTTGTAAAGAGAATAGAAGAGCCATTAGTGAAAAGGTACAGATGTGAACATTTTAATTGACATACTTTTTCACATCTGCGTCCTTATCAAACTGTTGGCATGGAAAAAAATGCAGAACAACTTCTTCCCCTGTAAATGAGCTAACTTCTCTCATTCAGTTGTACGCAACTGTGGGAGATGCCCTTTACAGCAAATAGGAAGAAGAAAATAAAACTGCCAAAATAATGCTGCCTGTCATCTCTTGCCTTCCCCCAGTTTGTCAACAAATGGAAGTGTTTGGCATATATAAATCACTGGAGCATATTAAAACTTTGAATTTTGGGTTATCTACAGATCTTGCTTGTTAAAGAGGCAGCTGAGAGACCCTTGCACTTTGAATAAAGCCTCCAGGAGCATATTTAAACAAATCTCTATACCACCCTTCTGGATTCAATATGCTCCAAATGAGGTTGCAAAAGAACATCCTTATTTTCCTTGTGCCTAGGCAGAGTGCAACGCAGGGCCAAAGGAGAAATGATTAGAAATATTTAAAAAGGGAGAAGAAATAAAAAAAGAAAAAAATCTCAAGAGAGCAGATCCTAGAAATACTGAAGTTTAAAGTCTGAGAATTGGCAGGAGGCCACGAAGCATACTGAGTGCAGAAGACGACATGGGGATTGCAAGGAGTTGGCAGGCAGACATCACGGGAGATGCCAAACAAGAGCACACAAAGAGAGTGAAACGAGTCAGAACTTACAAAAGGAGATATAAGAAAGAAAATCCAGCACAAGGGGGGAATGAGAAAAAGGAGTCATGATCCAGGACTTGCAGCTTTAAAATGTGGGACAAAAATAACCGAAAAACCTAATTCGCCAGATTCAATCTGGTAGATGACAGAGAAAGGCAAGAACCCGGAGTGCTGGGGCACACAGTGAACAGCACTTGCAGAGAACTGGGATAAAGCAACAGGCCAGCGACCGCAATCGAATCAAAGTCCACGCTTCTCTCTGGGCAGGGCACTTTGCAAACTGCAGGTTTCTATTATCATTTCTCTCTCCTTATCTTCAGTCTCTCCTTATGCAAAAAGCGAGCCAAGGCTGCAGGCTATGTTGCTGAGTGGAGGTGTTGCAAGGGAGGAGACAGATTTAACAAGAATGCATTCCTTTTATAAAATTCTGTTGGCTTCATTGGAGATGTCAGACAAACGTGCAAGTTTAGACTTCACATTAAAGTTCTGCTGCGCGTGACTCTCTCAGCTAGTCACAGCTTTATTTCTGTCTCTACCTGCTTGCCATGATTAAGAAATAAAGCCTTGCCTGCCTAGAAAAAGCAGACTCCTTTCAACAGAGTTTTAAATATAAAAGGATTGTGCCACTTGTTTTGCAATCTATGCAGCATCTGCTCTTTAGCTCTAAACTCTACCCTGAAATGCTTTATGCCTTCTCTTTGTGCTTACTTATTTTGATTTACCACAGTTAATACAGGCAGTTGTAGTGTCAGCTCTAGGCAGCACTGTGCAGATGCGTATGTGCAACACAAATACACAACTCAGTTATAATGCCAACAACTTCACGAACTTCTCCCTTCACACCCGTTTTCCCTTTTGATAGAAAGGTATTTTTTTACCATCAACACCTGAAGTACAAGTATGCTTTGAATCATTCTCTAAGAATCAGTTAGAGCAGATAAGAAGGAGTGGGTGGGTGTGGAGGAGGGCAGGTGGGCTGGCTCCAGGTTTCCAAAAACCTCTCATCTTGATGAGCACACAACTCGGTATGACAGAGCAGGAAAAGCAAGACCCAGTAGGTGGGTGTCAGGCTGCTAAAACTTTACAGACCGGAGATAACACCTTTAGCACCCGGGAACTGCTAAGGCCAGAGTGCAAGGAGTATCTGTGCAATACGCTCGACTCCAGAGGCAGCGCCTAACCCAGCGCTGAACCCCGCAGCCCCGGGCATCTATTGGAGCTCAGGTGGATTTTAACCAGGTGCTGGGTCCAGCGCGTTTCTTTAATTGGATCTCATGATACTTACGCTAATAGAGTTTGCACCCAAAAACTTGGGTTATCCAGGTCATCTGCAAACGAAGTAAGCATTTGCTGTCCCCTTTCCTCTTCCATCAAGGGGCACAGCAGCCACTTGCCTCTGTGCCACCCTGAACAAAACCTGAGGCGCAGACTCCGAAGGGAAGAGGGTTATCACCATCACCCTGCCTTGCCGCTGACTGGCACCAGGCATTATCTAACCGTGCTGGAATTAGCCTCGTTATTAACAGGTCACCAGACAAGATGACCACACACTGTAACACCTCAGCTAAAACCCTCCGCACAGAAAGCCAGAGGCACGAAGTACAAGGGGCTGCTTTTCCCATGCAGTTCTCAAAGGCTTCTCTGCTTTGACTGTGTTGGAATATTTCACGCAGTGTAAAGCTCAGGGAAAATCTCTGCAACCTAATGGTGTGAAAGTGCTTGTATCAGTAGAATTACCTTCAGCTGAGGAATAAGTTCTGTTTGTCTATACCCATTTATACCAGTATAATTTCAGCCACGTGAAGGAATAAATCACTAGAAGGAGAAGAAAAAAGATCACCTCTCACATTTAACTTATTACAGAGATGAGCTGTTCAACGACTGATCTTTCTGTACAAGCTCATTGTTTTCCTAACTTGTAGGTAAGAATTAATGAAAATACCTTTTATCTAAAGCTTGCAGGGCTCTGGAAGTGTTTTATTACAATGTAATACCATGAAAATTGAGACACAGTCAAAATCTGAAGAAAATTGAGACCCAGGCACAATCTAAATGAGCGCTGTAGAACAGCTTTGCACACTACAGAAAACCTGTGAATATTCTATGAGCATGCTATAGAAAAAGAATTTTTGCTTTTCTTGCCATCTGAAGTCGCCCACAGGCATGACCTTAGTTCTCTGGCAGTTTCAAATGTCTCTTTAAAGGTTCACCTGAACCAGCTTGCACTTTGCCTTTTTTCCCCCCACAGGACCCATATTCTTAAACAGCGATCTAGCACTGATGACAAGCAGCAGTATCTATGGGTGTGTCTCATTAGGTAGGCTGTTCAAATTTACAGAAGCATCCTTTGAGACAGAAAACCCCAAACTGTTAACAGAATAGCCACCAGCTGATATTATGGATTTGGTCCCATTTCATACACCATACAATGCATTTTATGGTACCATAATCATGAGGTTAAATGAAATTATTTGAATTTTTTATAAATAATTTTGGTATTTCAGAGGAAAAAAACACCTTTTTGTGGCATTTTGGAGAAAATGTGATTTAGAATTTTTACAGTGTTTTAGAATTTTCTTCTCTCCACAGGGCTATGGTGAAGAACACACAGTATCATTAAATACATGTGTCCTACTCACTGTATAAAACAAACAGCACAGAGATAATTTAACTGGCGTTTTTCGCCCCTGTATCCACAGGCAGCCGAAGGCAGCCCTGTCCCCATCACACTCCTGCACGCCCTCGGTGCCAGTCGCCCTGAGCCCGTGGCTGGGCTGGGAGAAGCCAGGATGGGATGAAGATGCCACTGGCGGGTCCCACCTGCCAGGCAGCACCTTCCATCCCAGCAGCGGGGCCCCTCAGCTCCTGACCTGTGGCACACAGGGAACGCAGGAATGCTGCTTTAACCTTACTACAAATAATTTATGCTTTCTGCATCAGGGGAGCACACGGACAGCCCGAAACGGGGAGTTGGTCAGCAGTGGTCTGCAACAGGCCCTTCCCAGGCTTAAAGTGGTCAAGTGGGGGATCCCCCACCCCCAGTTTCTGGCAGGGTCCAGAATAATTTACCCAGTTACGTAGTTTTGTTAAGAACTACGTAGGGAGGTATAATGGAATTTGTACAAAACCCAAACCCAAATGACATCTGGTCCTGCAAGGCTTCCAGCGCAGTACGACAGGCTTGAGGGCGTGAGATGGATTCTGAACATCCAGCACCGAATGCTTTGGTGGGGAGGGAAAATGCAGGGGCCTTGCAGCTTACAACCACAGCTTCAGGAATGGCAAAGTGTCAGGGATTTTTATTGTTTTTGGTGAAAATTAAATAAAGGCAGCAAATCTCTTAAAAGAACTAGCAGAAAACTCATGGCAGAATATGGCCTCACATGTTTATCCCATGTCTCTCCAGAAGTACTTGGAGCAGTTGCCATGTGTAAAAGCAAGCCAACCAGCTATTTTTAAACTCACTTGATTCAACACATATGGGCTAAATTCTGTTCGAAATAATGACCTTCTGATGTAGTTATTGAAATTGCCACTAGACAGAGCTGTTCATCTTATTTTTAACCTCAGAAATATTTGTAAGCCCAGTGATGTGCTACAAATCCAAGACGAGTTTGTATTACAGACTGCTTCAGAAAAATGGCACATGACTAACAACTGCATGGCATTTGCAGCCAGGGTTCTAGTTTTTGAACCACACTATATATAATCTTGTCACCGGAGCCGAGGGCTGCATCTGCGCCTCATAAATCCCCTAGTCATTCTCCAAGAGCTAGGGATAAAGAGATGACAGATGAAAAAAAACAAAACTGTTTTTTCCTTGATTAAACTACAGTGTATGTGGTGGACTTGAAAATAAGGAAAACATCTGGAGATCTAAAAGCACTGTGACAAGTCCCTGAGAGTTTACTGGCACATACATCTTGGCAGAATTTTGGAAAGGCGCAAACAACAGTACCTCTGAAAAAGAAAGTTTTAATTACAGGTGTAATAGTTAACACACATTCAGAAGGTCATTAAGCGTGAGTTCCAGCGGACTGGATTCCATGATTAAGACAATGCAAACTTGTTAAAATACAATATTGTAGTTTGAGCACTAGGAAACGGTGTGTCTTACTGTGTATGCTTCAGCCCCCACGTGCCCACTGCCCATCACAAAGCAGCAGTCCCTCCTGCCAAGTAATGCAGAAATGGCCCCAGAAATTAAATGCTTGTTGACATTCGTGGAGCTCTGCCAGTTTATATCAGCCAGTTACCTGGCCTTTTCTGATAAATCTAGGGTAAACCACATCTTCTTTAAAGAAAAGCAAGCACTCATTTTGGAAGGAACCAGAGAGAGATTAGCATTATCGCTGGTTCTCCTGGGCTCACACCCTGATTTGCATTGCAGGCAACCGGGAGCAGGAATTTCTGGAATTTCTGCAGCTGTAGCTACAGCATTGATTTCATCTTGTGATTGTGACTTAAACAGCTGTGAAGCCACAGCCAGCTCTTGCAGGCCAGCGTTCCTGTGCAGCCCACGTATAGAACAGGCTTGGTGTAAGCATTATCAAAAGTTTTAATTCATTTCCCTGCTGGTATTGGGCGTGGGTTTCTAGGCTCCATTTCAGTGTCAGGCACAGTAAGTGCTGAGGCAGGTAACTGCCTCTGCTGGACCTGGGACTCTAAGGACATGTAAAGGCTACAACAGGACAAACTGTCTACACCTCCCACTTCGGGACCTTAGATAATACATTTGTTGCTTAAGAATGTACCTGTAAAACCTCTGGTTCTTTCTTCTCGCTTACTCAGCTAAATCTTACTTCCACACTTATTTTCTGTCAGGCCTTGCCTTGGTCCCAACCCGTGTCTCCTCCCAGCGAGCGGCACGCTCCTCCGGCACGGCTGCGCAGGGCAGCCGCACAGCAGCCCTCAGAATACACCGTTGAGATCTCATTTATCCCCAAACCATCACTTGCCAATGCAGGCAGCCGAGTGACTTAAAGAGAGTGCTGGAAGCCGAAGCTGGAGAACAGCAAGTCCTGCTGTGTGAAAACCAGCCCGTGGCGGCAGAGCTCCACAGCGCGGCCCTGGAGGCGCCTGTGAGCGCGTCAGGTACAGGGCGCTGCGCCCACCGCCGCAGCCCCTGCCTCCAGTGCTGCCCCTCGAACTTACGGGGCTCCTGGCAGCTTTAATCACTGTCATTTCGACACTAACTTTGTTTGACAAAGCAATTAAGAGACAGCTTTGGGATTTTTAGGACTCCAAAATATTCCTGTATTTTTAAGGCACAAGTGAATATTGCTTTAGCATAAAGTTGTGTGGATTTTTTGAAAGATACTTTTTACAAGTTTGCAGTTGCATTTGTATTTCAAATGCCAACTGAACCCAGGCTTCTCCCCCATTTATCCTCCTACCATACCAAAGTCAGCGATATGGTTATCGGCGATAACCAGAGGGGAGACAAAAGTACTCAGTCTGACCTGGGGTTCCTTACTCGCCTTGAACAATAAACCAGGCACCGAATACAGTCTGGTTTTGCTCCGTCATCATTATTTCACCCCTCAAACACCGCTGGGACCCGAGGCCAAGACACACACGGCCTGCGGCGGTTCTGAGGCTCGCAGGGCAGAGCGGGGTGACGGGCAGCGGCGCTGGCTCTGGCGGCCAAGGCAGACAGGGCAGGGTCCTGCTCTCTGCCCGCTCCGGACAGAAGAGCTGAACTCCACCTTCTGCCCCGGGCAAAGTACAGGGGCACAGCCTAGCTATTAGCACATTAAAGGAGGCTCATTTAGAATTTGCGATTTCCAGCACTAATTAGTTCTGTAAAGCTTCTGAACACAGTGGCATTTCTTGAACCTATTACCTCCTCACCTCTCACAGCGTTTTTAGCTGAAAGCTAAAGTCATATTCAGGTGGAGATTAAAAAAAGGGAATGATGATCCCTTTGTCGGTTCCTCTGATATCTTTGGACACTGGCAAAGGAATAGTCAGATTCTGAAGATGTGTAAGGATAAAGAAGTCTGCAAGTGTAAGAGAGACACTGCAAGAAGGATGCAGACATGGGTACACGGCCCATAGGATCGAAAGGCAAAACTGTTGCCACGGCCAAATACAGAAGCCCTGGGCACTCTGGGTGGACAGACAGACTGAAGGAGACAGAATGAGGTACAAAAGAAAATCTGTTCTGCGTTACTAGCAGAACCTAAAAAAACTTAGAAAAGGCTTCATAGAGCAGTATGAACTTGTTCCTTAACTGACAGTTTTTTACTCCCTAGCAAGAATCTGAAGACTAGAAATCAACTCTCTCTTCTGTTCCCCCACCTCCTTTCCCCCAAATGCCAGCAAAACTCCGTGTATTGTCTTGGGGTCTGTTCATGTTAAACCCTAACATGATTCTGAAACTGTTTGCAGTTCAGCCGCCTTTGGTTCTCATTCTCATATTGCCAAAGCTGAAACCAGGACACACAGCTATCATGGTATAAAACCCTCGGGGTCTTTGAATACAGGTGATCCAAATGATTTTGTGCCTTTTGCAATTCAAAAATGTGACTTCTTTTTGAAGCCTTCCAGCACCTACATTTTTTTAGACATCCATTACTTGTAATGAAATTAGAGGCCAAGGCCAGATCCAGTTTTTTCAGATTAATGGGAGACCTCTCCTGAACGTGGATCATTCTGACCTCCTGTCTGGAAAGGACATTTAGAGCAGGTAGAGAGGTCAGCTGCACATTTCCTCTCCTACAACACCCTTTTTTTTTTAAAAAAAAAAAAAAAAAAAAAAAAAAGAACACAAGTTCTGCCCCCCCGCCCCTCCTGTGAAGATCTATCTGACACCATTTACGTCTCTTTCAATGGCTCTGCCCAGGAATTATGAGGTTTCGTGCAGTTTAACTCTGGAACCTGCCATTTCTCCATAAGGAACCCGGGGTCTCCACTCTGTGGTTTCCTGCCAGGCTCTGAACCTTCCCTCTGTAAATGAGTAACTCTGTGTATGTGTCGCCTGTGCAGACAAATACCTACTGACTGCGAGGAGCTCTGATCTCGCGGGGATGGGAACGGAACTGTGAGAGGGCAGACAGACTGAAGTGAAGTTCAGCCTTACTCACTCACAGGGATCATTCCTATTCCTTCTGCCTCTGCCCAGTGTTTTTATCTCTGTTGTCATATTTCTGTGGAGGTTTGTGAAAACAAATTTTAAGACTGTTAATGCTGGTGCCAAAGCCATTTGCACATACAATCTTTTGAAAAACATACTCGGAAAAATGACCTTGGAAAGATATTGCAATATGGATGCAATGAGCTTATTTTCTTCATACGTACCCAAGGCATCAGATGTTCATAAACTTCATAAATAGGGAAGGAATAAAGGAAATATTCATAAATAAAGGAAAATACATGCTGTGGATATTTTGGCTCTGTGACATTGCCAAAACCATCAAAACAGAAGGTTGTTTATTATCATCACTTAAAACAGTAACTCAGGAGTAGGAATTGACTTTACCTGGAACATTCCTCCTTTTTTATTTGAAATTAAGTTACTGCTCTGTTTTTCAAAATCTGATCAAAGCACAAGGTATAAACAAACATCCCCTCGCATGCTAACTAGGGAAGAAATGTTTCACTTTGTTCTAGCTCCTTCATCCTCTGCAACAGCTCAATGGAACTATGTCAGGAATTTAACATTACCTTGTGTGCCTGGAACCTGCTCTCCTGAAGCACAGTTTGCTGTGGGACTTCTGTGAGGACACCAACTCCCAACACTTGGGTTTCAGTCGCAAGGACGCACTATAAAAGCAGAAGAGGAGACTAAATCATCAGCAAAAGGAAATTATTAAAACCAGTTAACTCTCAATTGTGTAAGCACTGTGGTGATAATCTGACTGCAAACAAAAACCTTGCAAGTGGTTTAGAAAGTTACACATTGCCTTTCTACTGGGTTATGGGTTTTTTGCATTAAGATCATACGGGTATTTGAGGAAATCTCAGTCACAGTGACAAAATCTCATTTGTAATATAAGTATCTATTGTACTACCCTACTCAATGAAACCCTGCATTTCATACTGAGTCAGCATTTGCTGAGAGTATGATGTACCACAAAACAGTGGCAAACAAAGAACTAAATCTCTGACAGAAGTGTCAGTTAATTGCACAAACAGCCCTGTGATACAGGATTCAGAAACACCTGAAGAATGAGAATTTTCCAGCCCCCTATGTGTTTGTGCACATTTGCCAGTGTTAAGGATTAAGCACACTTCTGGAAGGGGTATGTGGGCTGTCCTTATTCTGTGCTCTTCTGTCTCCTAAATTATAGGACCAAGGTCAAACCAGTCACTTCTACGCTGTGAAACAGCTGGGTAATTCTTAAAGACAAAACGATAATTTGTGGCAATACAAAATTCAATTACAACTGCATCCTATTAACAGTGTCCTGCTTTTCCTCTAGTGTGTGCTACTGCCTCTGCATTCTTCCCCCTCCCCAGACATTTCTGCACCTCCCTATCTACTGTGACATCTTCTAGTTGACAACTAGACCTTAGAGCCACTGAGACCAGATCAATATTTGATACTCGTAAAGCCCAATATGGGAAAGCAGCATCTCCAGATTTTTCCATAGCCTGTGGCAAGCAATAAAATGCAATGTTCACTTTGAACAGCCTCAGCAGCTATGGCTAGAATTGCTGTTCTTTGACAATTAACCTTGGGCACTTTGATCCAGATGTGCCAGCAATCAAGGCTTGATTTAGGCCACTTCTCTGGCCATTAGGCTGTGAAGTATCTACCTGTTGGCTTCATATCATCTATGATTTAGCAGGAGAGAAGATAAAAAGGCTCAGAGAAAATACAGTTTTCTCACAAGGTATAAGCATGAAAACAGGGCAATGCACTTGAAAACAGGGCAACTGAACTTTTCTTACTAATGCCTTGAATCTACCCAGAACAACATTTTTGAAGAAGAGAATGTAACACAACCAAGAACGATGCGTATGGTATCTACCCTGAAAGACAGATTTCACTTGAATGGAAAGCAAACCACTGAAAGCAGAGTAATGCCACAGGAACAAGCAATTCCTCCTTTTATTGTTTTAGAAGCCATCTGAAATGGCTCGGTGGCCCAGCCAGATCCCACTCTGCTGCAGTACATGAGAGCACGGCTCAGCAGTAGGGCAACGACATTTATACTTGGAGGAAATGAGGGGATCTGATCCTCTTAAGAGATGCAGAAGACACACTTTCTAGTTTAAAAGCTGGGAGAAGGCAGTACAACAGGCAATCTGCTGGCACCTGTCTCAGCACAGCCCACAGCATTCCCCCACTACCACTTCGTGGCAGTGAAGCTCATGCTGTTCCCTGGAAAAGGGACAAGAAGAGAAAGTCAGGAGTTATCTACACAGGATCAGAAGGAAGATCAGCAAGAAGAGCAAGAGAGAAGGTGGCAGGCCAGCCACACGGATCCCTGGACACATGTGACGGTGGGTGGCTCAGCAGTGAGGCCACTGGAGATCTGCAGCTGCAGCAAAAGAACACAGCCTTAAAACCTGGGGCTGTGGGACAAGGGTGCTCTGTGAATATCCTCACTTCCCTAAGATGCAGCTTTCCTTTCACTGAAGACAGCTTGAGGGACTGCACGCTACAGCTGGAATGACACTGCCTGGGACTTTAACTCCTGAAGGGGAAGGCTCAGCTTTTTTTGCTCTCTCAACATGATCCAGTAGTAAAGAACCAGGCTGTGATGAAGATACAACTGACGACAGACCTGAGCACGATGCTGATGCTGTGCGTGCTCTGGTAGGGCAGCACGTACCTCGTGGGCGAGATGAGAAATGATGACACAAACATAACATGGCAAGGAGGCCGCCGCTGCCTCCACACCTGACATTTCCTCCAACACTCAATCTACGACTTCAGATCCTGTGCTCAAGTTGAACACTGACGATACTATTTCTTCTGCTCTTCACAGAGGTGTCCAGCGCTGTGTGGCCCCCTTCTCCCTTCTCAAAAACAACCAAACAATGAAAACCCCAGGAAACACAAACAGTGTTTGCTCTTGACTTTTTGGCCTTGAATAGAAGATTTTCAATCTGTGGCTGTTAGAGTCCTTTGCATGTGATTCTTAAAGGAACAGCACTGTGTGCATGCAGCAGGCATGGAATGTAAACTGATGTCATTTTGCTGTCACTATTGTTGGTATGATAATGCTCCTGATACCTGAACATGAAGCTCCATTCTGAGAAACAAATTCAAGAATATGCTTTCAGTTTTAGGAAAGTGACACCTATGACTTAACAAAAAATAAGTTCACAGAGTTTTGAGTTGATCTTGCCTTCTAGATATATCATGATTTTTAAAGGATATTTTTGCCTATGCCAGAAAAGAGAGACTAAAGCCTTGCCTATCTTTTTGGTTTCAAACAGCCTTCGCGAATACAGTAACTTGAAAAATGAAATTAAAATAAATAACCCACTTTGGGGCCCAAAGAGCAAATGCCATGCTTTATCTCTGTCCTATCATCACTCCTGGTACCTCTAACACCAAAAAGAGACGCACCTGAGCATCGCCCCACCGTCTACAGCACGATCCCCGAGCACAGGGCCCCAGCAGGGCCCCACTGCCACAGAGGAGCTGCTGTGATGGCGCCGTTCAGCTCAGGCCCCAGGGCTCTAGTCAGGATGCAAGTGCCTGGCTTGAGATTTTACTAGTTGCAGGCAATTTACAGTTCAGAACATAGTACAGCCTAAAAAATATTTGGTACAGCATAGAAGATATTTGGATCAACGCCAAGTTTAGATTAGGATGAAGCCCCTGAAGTGCTCAAGCTCAGAAGGCTGGCAACGGCCTCACTCTCCAGAGGTTCAAGGGTGGTTCTGTGGTGAAACCACCAGTGCTCTGGGAACATCCACCCTCTTTGGCCACAGTACCTGGAGGTCATTTACCTTCAGGTTGAATACCGTGGCCCCTCTTGATGCTGAGCTGACATCGGGGAGGTCACTGGGCTCAGAGATGGGGCACTAAGGTGCCCAAGCTCAGCAGAGTTAAACCACTGGACAGAATCTCAGCTCCTCGTTTCAGTAACTGCTGATGTGTAAAGTTTTATGCGTATCTGGTTTCTCAATTTCACCACCAAGTGGCACTACAGCAATTGCCATTCATTTCAGTCAGAAGAACCTGTGTCAGTCAGGTTTGGTTTTTTTCCTCTGCACTGAGTCACCAGCGATTACCCTCTGCTCATACCGTAAGAACCCCTGCAGAGGGTTCCCTTCGTTAAACTTGCATGAAGCATTTAGATGGGAGCTTCCTGCCTTGGTTACATGGCAAAACCACATTGTAGTACTTTTTCCTTAATCCATCTTCCAACTTTTGGCTAATCTGAACTAATGAAAAGTAAAGTTATGTATTTGCTTTAGCAGCATAGAAAGCACCAGAGTCACTAGTTACTGAGCAGGGAAACACAACTCCGTGAGAAAAAGCAAGAACATAGTCTGTCGAAAATCTACTACACTTTGTTCCTCTGAAGCCTTAATGGTTTGAGCCCACTGAAACTCCTGCAAAGATCTCCACTGATGTCAGCATCAGATAATGCTTTATATAATTAGACTTGCTGTTTTCTAACAGATAGCACTTAGCATCTCTACTGTACATTAAAGGCAGAACATGCTTTTTCTGTCAATCCAACCATCAGAAGTTTTACCCATTTACAAAACAATTCCAAGGACAGGTAGAACACCTCTCTCCCACTCTCTATGCACATGCACATTAATGCGCAAAGTTACTTAATGGCTTAATTCCATTACTGTTGTACCTGAACATGCCATCAGCTTTGATACTTCATAAAATCACAGAACGGTTTGGGCTGGAAGGGACCTCAAAGTCCATCCAGTGCCACCCCCTGCCCCGGGCAGGGCCACCTTCCACCAGCCCAGGTTGCCCAAAGCCCCGTCCAACCTGGCCTTGAACCCTTCCAGGGAGGGGGCAGCCACAGCTGCTCTGGGCAGCCTGTGCCAGGGCCTCACCCCCCTCACAGGGGAGAATTTCTCCCTTAGATCTCATCTAAATCTCCCTCTGTCAGTTTAAAACTGTTCCCCCTTGTCCTATCCCTCCCCCTGATGACGAGTCCCTCCCCCCTTTCCCGCAGCCCCTTTCAGCCCTGGGGGGCCGCTCTAAGGTCTCCCCGGAGCCTTCTCTTCCCCAGCTGAACCCCCCAACTCTCCCAGCCTGTCCTCACAGGGGGGCTCCAGCCCCCCCAGCATCTCCGTGGCCTCCTCTGGCCCTGCTCCAGCAGGTCCGTGTCCTTCTGTTGTTGGTGCCCCCGAGCTGGACCCAGCCCTGCAGGGGGGTCTCCCAGAGCGGAGCAGAGGGGAGAATCCCCCCCTGGCCCCGTGCCCACCCTGCTCTGGGTGCAGCCCAGCACACGGGGCCTTGCTGGGCTGCCAGTGCACGTTGCTGCCTCACAGGCAGTTTTCCATCCCCCAAGTCCTTGGGGGCTGCTCTCCATCCACTCCTCGCCCAGCCTGGGTTTGTGCTGGGGATTGCCCCGACCCATGGGCCGGACCTTGCACTTGCCCTTGTTGAACTCCATGAGGAGATCATGGCCCGTCTCTCCAGCCCTTGCCAGCTCTAAGGAACACCGTCGCGCCCCGTGCTGTGAGGAGGCAGTGCTACTGCAATGTGCTGGCCAAGGACTGACACCTGAAGCTTACCCAAACAGGGGGAAAACCAAAAAGAACATCTCTTTGCTTCCTAAGGAAAGGGGGTGTCTCGGTGTACATCACCCCACAGCCCTGCCAACGCGTAGGAACAGGGGCTGAGGCTTTACGTCTACTGGCAGTCTAAAACTTTTCCTTCTACTCTTGTGCTATCTCCCCCACCCAAACCCCAAGGAGCACAGGATTTGGTCATGAAACACTGGTACCAGGGGCTGTGCTGCATTAGACTCCCTTCTACCAGAACAAACCCTGTACTGGTAGGGCTGTCGGAGGCCGTGCAAGTGTCCAACTGGCAAAGGCCATCAGCTGGAATCACCCCAAAAGCGAGGGGAAAAAAAGCGATTTCTGTAGTAGTCCAATCCATTGTACCTCTGTCCTCATTCAGCCCCAGTTTCAAGGCAATGATCAGGCACTCTTCCTGGAAGAGCTTGCCAGAAATCCCAGATTTACTGGCAGTTTTGAGCGCTCTGGTACATCCACTGGGAATCTCCCCTCTTCCAGCTAGCCTCGTACAGGCCAGCTCCCCTGACCTGCATCCAGACACGCTATACTGCCGTCACAAGGATTATCTTTTTGGCTTGGCCCACCCGCTCTCCTGTTGCCTTCCTTACTACTGATAGCTGGATACAGCTGGCTCTGGCAGTCCTGCTCCCCCAGGCCAGCTGGCAAATGTCCTCCCCTACCAGCTTGCAGTTATCTTCTCCTCCTCATCCAAGAACTGGTTTTGGATGATTTGTTGCCACTGAAATGCTGCTGCTCTCAGCAACTGCCTGCCCCGTCTGTCAGCTGGAGCCAGCCTCGCCTGGCAGCGTCACGCAGGCAGGGCTTGGCAAGGGGACCCCAGCAACACAGAAGTCGTGATCCCACGCCTCATCTCACTGCAGTCACTAGAAAATAGCCCCCAGCTGCAGGGGGGGTAGAGCAGTGGAGTGAGAATTAAAGGAACCAAAATGGGAATGGAGAAGAGGCACAGAGAGGAGAAGCCAGATGCTCTCAGGAAAAGTTCCCAATAAAAGGAAGAGTTTATATAAAGAACAACCCAGAAATATGTTGGGTTTTTCAGCTGCATGAGACAGACCACAGGAGGGCTGCGGGGCTTGAAATCTTCCCAAACAGCCCCCCCAGCTGATGGGATGAAGGAGGAGGAGGAGGAGGAGGAGGAGGAAAGTCACCCAACATCTTTACTGCAGAGTTCAGTGGGGAAAACCAAAGCTAAGGCAAAAGCAAATGCTGCCCAGGAAGGCACGGCAAGGACTTCCCCCGATAGCCTCATTTCTATAAACCTCCCTTTGGGAAAGCTTTCCTTTAATGGATCTTGGAACAATTAGCAGAGTTCAGAGATTTGTAATGTGCTGGATGTGGGAAATCCGTAACTGCCCAACTGGGTATCAAATTTTCTTTCTCTGGCAGAGAGGGACTATCGACATAGCAGTAACCCAGCAATATGCACGTGGTATGCTGTTGAGGAGACACAAAAGCCTTGTACAGAAGAGGGCCACAGACGCTGCTCAAGGCTGGTTCATTACTGACTTGTAAATAGGTAAGAGAGCTTAATCAGTTTTATGGTATTAATCACCTTATTTTAGTAAAGAATCCATTTTTGCTATGTATGAGTAACAAGAGTGCAAGCTGGCCCTTACTACTGAGGACAGCAGAGTCTGAAATAAAATCAAATTGTTCTTGATGCCTGATCAGGCAACTAACTATCAGCTTGAACACTCCCTCTTTTAGAGCTCACTGCTTTAACAGTTCCTGTTATGCTAATGGCAATTTATCCTCAACCAGTCATCTCCTGATTACGTTTGATTAAGATCCACGGTTAGAGATACATTATGACAACAGTGTTATGACAAACTGATATAAAGTAATACTGTGAAAATGAAAGTTTACCTCTAAATAAGAAAAAAAACCAGTATTAAATGCATTAAATGTACGTATTTAAATAGAAACCATTTTCAGATAAATGAGAAGATTTAAAAATTTGAAAAATAAGGCAGGTATGAGAAAAGATTAATGTAAGGGCTACAGACACTATGAAGATCATCTAAAGCTCTGTTATTAGTACAGAATTAATGCGAAAAGAATCACATGAAATAATAATTTGTCTGTAATACCTGAAGGGGCAGGTATTTATACAAAATCTCTGCTGGAAGAAATATGCCAAAGCAATTTCTAACACTGTCAATAAAAGATAACGCAGCCCCTTTCCAAAGTGAAACAGGAATCAAGAGTTTAGGTGACTGATCTTTTGATCAGACTATCCAGGCACTTTAGTATCCTGTAAGCATTTGATACTTACAGGAGAAACAGAATTTACGTTCAGCTGAATGGGGAGAAAGTCCTTTGCCAAGTTCTGAGAAAATGGCCGGCAGCAAGACAGTGGCACTTTGGGGCAGGTGATTGTTTCTCTGCTCAACTTTTGAACAGCACCTGACAAGCGAGCTACCCTGCGTGATGCTGAGCCTTCCTGGACCTCATCTGACACAAACAATGACAGTAATGAACATTACAGATTAAAATACAGTTATTAACTAAGTGCTGTGTCTAATATACCTGTTCACTGTCCACTCAGCTAAAGCAACTGCACTACAGATAGTTCAGAAATATTACAAAAATTTCTGATTGAGCAATGTATAAGAACATATCTGAACACACTGTAGACTCCTATTGCTGAAAATGCTCTAAAATTAGTCTTGAGATAGAGAGAATAAAGGAGCCAACAGAGTTCAGCAACAAAGAGTGATATATTTCTTGCCACATCACATTCTCCTAATGCTTTAGCTTGCTCTGAAAAATATGAGCTCATCTTTTAATTGATCTGGGGTGCAGCACTACGAAATGACCAAAGTGTTTAAAACAGAAGATGCGTTGTGTGGGCTCATCCTCCCCCGCTGCAGTTAGAATATAGAAACACAAATGAACGATCTTGTTATGAATGAAACCTCAATCTGAAACCAAAAGGCCAAATAACCAGTGAAACAAGAGAGGGAAGCAAACTGTTATTTCTGAGGTTTATCAAGCAAGAGCAAGGCAACTGCTTACTCAACCTTACTACGTACTTCCTACACATCCGTGCCGTACACGGGACTTCACAAGCAAGCAAGGCGCCGCACTGTACCTATGACAGACGGGGCAAACACTCTGCTGCACAATGCTCAGTGGGAAAACCTCTCCTTCAGAAGAAAGATCACCAGCAGTCCCTGCTCACTCCGCTGCCCAGCGGTGGGCGTGAGCAGGGCGGGAGGCTGCGGTGCTCACCGCAGAACAGGAAGCCTGCAAGGACTCTCTTGGTGAGATTTATCCTGGGCACCACCTCAGGGGCTGCCAATGGTTTCCGAGCAGTGGGGTGAAACTCCACACGTACGGCTGAGGTGGAATCTGTCCCCTGATGTCCACCGCAGGGTACACCCTGACGCCATGGAGAAACGGGCCATCTGGTTAGCGATTAAATGTTTTCCAACTGAAAACAAAATGCAGGAAGTTTCGACAAACTCTGCTTAGAGAAAAGCTTTGTACTGCAACAACCTGCCCATGGGCTACAAGAGAAACCTTAATTCCAAGGGAATTTGGGGTTCTGGGTTTCAGATTCAAATTTATAAAGTTATTTTTACACTTTTGTAAATTTGGATGCGACATGGACAAGTGTGTCATGTAACTGTGGCCTCACTTGGGTAATTATTTGAACTAAATAGTAATTACCAGGGAAAAAACAAGTAACTGATGTGCCTGTCAGACCTGTCCTGTGGCAGGCTTTCTGCCAATTCACGTGAAATTCACAGTCCGTGGAGCCAAGCAAACCTTCTGCTCTTGACAAACCTGCATCCTTCTATACTGGCCACCTTTCTGTTAGAGAAGTGGAGAGAGATCATGGACTCACGGAGGTGCTCGCCCTATTCAGAAAGCACACACTTGCTTTCGAGAATTTAAATCAGTGGAAATTGCAGTAAACCTGAATGGCATCATGCCAGCTTTTCCTCCTAGATGTAACTAGCCGGCTTCCCATAGCAGATTTTTATAATGCAGTTACATATGAGTATCACCAGCTAAAACGCTAAATGCATTTTAATACACATAAGACACTTAACACTTTCTGGCCACAAGCCGCCGTTACCACAAAGTGTAAAGCTCTAGCAGTACGGCATGACAGCAGATTCCTCACAAGCCACCACCTATAGTAAATTGTTATTATTTATTATCTTTTTTTTAATGAAACTGGTATCTTTATAATCACATTATTCCAGATTAAACGTTACTCTGCTGGAAAAGGTAGTTCATGAAGATAGTAGAATAGCACAATGAAGATAGCAGAAAATCTGACTGAAAATAAGTCATTTTTGTTACTTTTAACAAATACGCTCTTTCAAAATGAATCCGAAATTTGCTCTCCAGGTTTTCCTTGAGTCAGAAAACATCTGACACTGCACTTAGGAATTCCTAGCATGTGATAAATACAACAGTCAAATAACATAGTGCAACTAACCTGGCACAAGATTTCTAAAAGGGCTCTGACCTCTCAATCTGTCAAGCTAATTAGGAAGATCAGACAGCCATTAATACTGCAGTCCCCCCGGGATGCAGGACGTGCTATTAACACAGTATGACACGGGAGCCTGCAGTGGTGCGAAGCTCTGGGGGGTGTCTCCGTACCAAACTGCAGCAAGTGTGAAAGCAGCCACACAGCTCATTCATCACGGGCTGTCAGCTGCACCTCCACTGTCAAATGGGATGCCATACCGAATTAATTATTCAGAATCAGCAGCCCAAGAAAAGCAGTCATCAACATCCCCTCACATTTCATTTATAACTACTAGCCTTATGCCTCCCAAACAGGGAAGATACATCCTCTGAAATTCTTGCAATTGGAAGTAGGATAAAAAGCTAAGAGCTTCGGGAAGTGAACGTGATCACCCTGGTGCTGGGGGAGATGGAACCAGCACCCACGTGCCTTCTCCACGGCCAGCCAGCCCTGCACTGACCCACCCCGAGGCTGGGCACCCTGCAGGGCAAGCCCAGGGAAGGATGATTTCTGTTCTGCCTTCTCTTGCCAACCCAGGGGATCATCTCATTAAAACTTAATACAGGCTGTCTCAGATCCATCTGGAGTGGGCTTTTCCTGAGCTTGGTAACAAGTGCAACGGGGCCAAACGTTGAAAGGACACAAGAAGAGGTGTCAGAGCAAACACACACATTAATAATAGTCCCTAAGCCCAAGTGCTCCGTACTCAGAGGTCTGGGCACTGGAATGGCTGGAAGCCTGACACAGTCCATTTATGGGGGCTTTTCGGTGATGATGTCAAGAACAAAGGACGTTGGGATGATTCTCCTGGGGCACCTAAAGGGCAATTCTGCCTGCAACAGTAACTAGGCAGCAGCCAACATGCTGTCAGACCAGCTCGGCAGGAAGAGACTTCAGGCAATCAGTGCAAGTGCAGGCAGCGGGGACAGAGCGCTGGGAGGTCAGGGCAGGATATGAGAAAGTGAAGAGGAGCTTTGGGTGAGCTCTTAGCTGGCAGCAAAAGCTGCTGTCATTCAGTATGCTTTGAAGCTATTGCTGTTCACTTAGTTTTTAACAGGAATCAGAAAAGCAATATTATTTTTACTTGCTATCGCTTTGTTACACTTGCCATCTAACTTGATTCATGGTAATCCTTTTACTACAGCCATCTGCCAATTTGCAGTAAATTACTCAGACATGCTGAGCCTCTCTGGTTGCACCAGAATGTTAATCTGAACCATCTAGGCCTGCTTTTCATCAGCCAGAGCAGTGTGTGCCCTTTCATTGTCACTGCTGAACACATTTCCCAAAATGGACCAAAATGAAGGACCTACTGTACGAGGCTTTTCTTTTGATCTACCAAGAATGCTTGATCCTTCCATTCTCAATGATTAAGCAGACCCTGGGATATGCTACTCTCATTTTTTAGCTGAGGTTAAATGTATTTTTAGCTACAATTTATAGTACATTTCTGTAAATAAGCACCCTTTTGCTTTAGTTATTTTCTCCATATCATTACAAAGTAAGATGGATTTCCAAAGCTTTGAAGACAAAATGAATAGTGCTCCGGATATTTAAACTCATTTACGTTCAGGCAGTTAATGAAAGTGCAGATCCACCCCTTAAGTTGCAGCTGTTCAGGGCCTGCTGTGTCTTTGCCTTCTCCCTCATTTGGAGAGACAGGTTATGACTTATATCCCTAGAGAATTGGGAAAGATTTTTTTGTCACATTTTTGTCATCAGCAGTTGAAGACAGTAAGGAATTGCATGAACCTTCTAGAGAAAACAAAGCATTTTCTCATGTCAAAACCTGGCCAAAACTTTGCTGCTGATTAAGCAGATGTCTTGCTCATGAAGGGGGCCTTCAGAGATGAAGTGCTAAGCGAAGATTGTCTTTTGTAGCAGGCGTGCCAAGAACAGGGCTGACATCTGGAGCTGAGCTGTGAGGGGCCAGCTTTGTTCTGTCAGCAAAATTATATTGAAATATATGTCTGCATTCCTGCAGAATCAGAAAGCAAGGACAGCTATTATTCAATGATTAGGGCCTACGGAGCACATATCCACCTATCTTGCTTTAGCTTTCTGATTTAAACTTAGAGGGTGGTGCAAACCAGACTGGCTTCATTTAATCCTCAGGCAACACTGAAACTCCAGTGTTATTTGAATAAATTCATCCTCAGCTAAGTTCCCACCCTGCACAAAGGAAGGCTTTGGGCATTCAAAAGGAGAAAAGCAGCTCCAGCCCAATACGTAAGATAAACTGGATTCATTAGTTATGTCTTTGTGTGCGCTTCTAACGGCAAGTGATTTCCGTTCCAAGCGGTACCCAGAGATGCCGTCTGAGACTGGAGGGTGGGATTAATCCTTCGCAGCCTTCCACCAGCTTTGGTCAGGAGGTCATAGGCACAAAAGCATTTCGCTTCCCAATAAAGCCATTGCTAACCCTAAGCAAATCGAACTAGTAGGCAGGAGTGCCCCAGAGGCTGGGCAGGAGATGCTGCTCAGCTTTAATCCATGGGAGGGATTATTGACACATCAAGGTTGTCTAAATGGCTTAACACGCCCTAATGCCGCCCAAACCTCCCGCTACTTGGAACACTGTGAGACCTACACAGATGCACATTATGGGATTTTCAGTGTTAGAGGGGGAATAAAAGGAAACAGCAAATGCTTTCCAGCTGGCATATTTAAATGCTCTTCATCTTCCTCTGAGACATGTGCAGGTTAATTTCAGCTGATGACAGATCTCTCATCCAAATGTTGCTCCAGATAACACAAAGTCATTACACTTACCCTGCCACAAACCTAAACAAGGCAACATTCTTAAAATCATATGTCTGTATGACTGCAATCATAACTGACACAAATATATTAACCTTAAACACAGAAACAAAGCGCAAGGTTTGAACCCAGTGCCTTGAACGAATTACACCCTTCCATCAAGAAGCCTCGGGAGTTACGCACCGAGGGAGTTAACACCTTAGAGCCCAGCTGGTTTAGGCTGTGCTATCTACGTCCTGCTGCCTACAATTATCATAAGAAATTGGCTGGCTGCTAAAGCTAAGCGCCAGATATGGACCATATGGCAACAATGCACCATACAATTAAGAATAATACATACGCAGAGAATTAATGTCCTACAATTGCCAGAGGCTCCCACACACTGAAGAGGAACCAGAATGGGCCCCACGGCCGTGCAGTCCTGTACATTTTTTTCACCTTTCTGGAAGGTGCCAAGCTCTGTGCACAGCTGCAGGGTGGACATGTGGGTTACCCTGTGCACAGAGGAACAGCCGGTGCTTTGAGAACCTGCTCTGTGCTCCTCAGGCTCACGAAATATTTCTTCAGCAGGGAAGTCAGGACCAGACCCCCCTGTGGCATCTCATGGGTCCCGTATGACTCCCCACTCACCGAACACACAGAGCCCTACAACCAGTGACGCAGCCTCAGCACACACACAGTGGACACCAGACTGGTAAGTTCATAGGGATCAAGGGCACTGGGAAGTGAAGTACATAAATACTAGCCTGAGAAAACAAAGAAAATAAACCCAACTAGTTCTATTATTTATCGGCATTATTTTCAAGAGTTGTAAACTTTTAATGAGCATTTAAAATGAAACTTTCAGAAACCACAAAGGCTCCTGAAACTATCCCTCCGGGATAAAAATTACAGGGTAGAAATAAAGTGAGTATTACTCACTGTTTTCTCTAGTCAATGCAAAAGAGTAATTTTATTTATTTTTGGTTTTGTTCAGCAGTTTTCACCTTTACATTTATAAAATACTGAAAATGAAAAATCTTTTGGCTGTCAAGGGGAAAAAGACTTGCAGTTTATTAACAATGGGGTTAGATAAATATGTTCCTATAGGAAAGTGAGAAGTGCCTTGAAAACTAATGCTAAGTGACTAAAAGTAGGCAGGTGTTACTTCACCCGCGGTCCATGCTGGGACACCTCTGCACCAGGAGCTGCAAGAGAGGGGCTGAGCCCTGTGCCCGCTGGGCCGGGCAGCTCCGGCCTCCGAGCCGCGCGGGAGAGGCCTGGCAGCACGGCTGGCCACCGACCAGGGCTCCTCTGCCTCGGGCACCGCCGGGGCTGGCCAAGGCTGCCTCTGTCTCTGCACCAGAAGGACTTTCTGATTTGCACTTTCTGTCAGCACTGCGGCCCATGAGTCAGACTGACCAGAGAGTTGTCCATGCTCTTCCTTCTGCACTAGTCTGACATACAGCTTCAGCTGCCTTAGCAGAGTTTTTCCACGTTTGAATGGATGAAAGAAGTGAGCCTGACGTGTCATCCAGAAGGGAGCGCAAAGCCAGGCTAGCAGAGCAAGGGCAGGAAGGGATATTGCAGATATAACGCCAGGCTGCTGGGAGACTATACTTAATCAGTTGAAAAAAGAATCTAGTAGTGAATGATAATCCCAGAGGACGAAAGACCCACAATGATCTATCAGCCAAAGACCATCAACTGAATGGTCTGACTTAGATTCACAACTTAACCTTCTGTCACAAGTCAGAGTCTACGAATTTTTTCATAAACACATTCCACCGTAAGAGGTAGACAAATACAGGTTTTTTCAGCAATATGACTGAGGCGTGATCCAAACTCTGAAGCAGATGCCCACGATCAACCCCAAAATGGCTTTAACGCACATAATTCATTACAACAAACACAAATTAGTGCACATGAATGCCTTCTGACTCTTAACAGAAATGCACATTTGCTATAGCCTTCATCTAACACACTTGAAGAGTAAATCAAGGAAGCCCTGCCAAAATATTTCGTCCCAAGCTCTGTGGTTGCCTTGAGGAAACTCAGAGAAGACTCTGTGTTGTTACACACGTACTTGCCCGGTAGCATTCATGGCAGCCCAAGCAAATCAGAAAAGGGACACAGTTAAGAGACAGGGCACCACAGCAGCAGCATGGGAGTCTTCTGTAGGTGCAACAATTTTTAGGAAACCTCTGCCTTTGTTTCACTGTCGCCCTCTCTTCTACGTGCCAGTTTAGACAAGAAGCTCTTCAACACAGAAATGTGGAGTATCTGTCAATGCAGCCCCTCAGTTGCTGGGACACGGCAACGTCTGGGGCCTGTGAGTGTTTGTGTAACACAGATCAGTGAAAACAGCCAGTTCCTCCCAGGACAAACTAATACCCGTTTGCTTCCATCTACAAAAAGATTGATGCATCACACTATATACATTGATTGTATATGCCACTGCTAATATGTATCTCCTCTTTCAGTGTATGCCTAATGAAGTTTTTCTAGGTATGATATTAACCTTTCCACCTACTAACAGGCAAAATCAAGATATATTCCTTACATAAAAGTGAAAGGTCAGTGTCCTTCTGAATCATTTATCTAAATAATAAATATTAAGACAATGATATTGGCTTACAAAGATAAAACCTCTAGGATGCAATTAACCAAAATAATTACAAAAACTATAACTAACAACAAAATGCAAACTCCTTTTTATCAATCAGTCCTAGACTTTCCAGTAATGCAGTAAACAATGATCAAAATTGTGCCAAACCTAAGAGCTCCTGTAACTAATTAAAGTGAGGCATCTCAATAGAAGTATGGAAAAGAACTGAAAACAGGAAACCTGAAAAATGTTACTACTTTCAAACTGAACCTGCTCACATATAATTCAAAGAACAAAGTCCAAGTGGACTGTAATCAAAGTCCATAGACAGAAACAGAAAAAGCTGCAGCACAGAGACCATTTCCTATCCAGCAGGATAGCTGGGATTAGCCAGCTGAAAAGGAATGTACTCCTGGGGAAGGAGCAGCTTTTACAATTACCACTTTGTCATGCTCTTCATTAAATAATTCAGGAATGTGTAACACCATTTGCTTACTTCACAATTAAATTACAAAATAAATCCCCTGAGGCCAAAGCAATATTGCAGTATCACCCATCCCCTATAGTTCCATTTATAACTCCAGGGCACCAGATCTCATTATAAACCACCACATATTTTTAAAAGCCCCATCAAAGCCACTGTTTTATTGAGTCTGACTGATGACTCCATGGTAATAAGTGATGTGCTCCAAAGAATCTGGTGTCTGCATAAAGGAAGCAGGATGAGACATCTTCCTGGCTGGCTGGGTGAAGAGGTACCGGACATCCTGAGGAACGCTGGGGAATTCCCCTCCTTGTAGTCACACAGTAGAGCAAATGACATCATTAAGAGAAACGCAGATGTGTCCCTGAATGGCTCAAGGGCTTGAGATGAAGGAGAAAGAGCTGGGGCTATACTCCAGCTAGACAGAAGTGCAAAAAGAGGGGCAAACTAAGTCCCTGACAGATCCATGGACAAACAGCTGAGGCTGGTATTGCTGGCAAAAATGGCAGGAGCCAACAACCCAAGACTGCTAGATTTGTCATGAAAAACATGGCAAAGGCACAGCTGACCAGGGGTGGTGTCCAAGAGTCACCCTGTTACTGCCGTGGCACGGGGAGCAGTTCAGCAGAGCACAGAGCCCTTGCCCAAGCGCGTGCCCATCGCCTGTGCCGGCTGCTCCAGGACTCTCTGGCCTTTCGTGGTGCCCTCTCAGCCCCCCCATCGATCACTGCAGTGCTGCTGGCATCTTCCCACCTCTCAGAGAGAGCACTCACCAAGGTCTTGCTGCCACTTCTCCCCCGGACTGCTCCTCCCCTCCCACTGCCTCACATTTGTACGAAACCAAATCTCAGCCTTGCTGCTTCCCAGGCCTCCAGGCAAGAGCGCTGCTGCCCAGGCCAGGAGTCAGTGCCCCAGCACACAGGCTGTGCCCAAGAGGACTCTGCCACGTTCCCACATTTGGCTGCCGCGGAGGACACTCCGGACACTGCCACCATGATTAGGTCCATCAGCTTTGACAATGTTACTTTGAGAGGGATGGATACCTGGCAAAGACTGAAATGTCATTCTGTACTAGACAGGTTAAAACTTTCCTTTGTCAGTTTAAGTACATCTTAGTTCACAGGGTCATCGTGGAATTACTAAGGGAACAAGTGTTAACGCTACCGGAGCCGGAGGGAGGAGACTTTTGAAGTGCAAAGACCTTCCCGGGTGATTCGGGCTGTGCAGATCCAGCCTGTCAGACTGAATCCCACAAAGCCCCTGCACCACCTCTGAAAGAACGGGCAGCTCTCACACAGCTTGTAAAGCAGCCTCGACACTCTCACTCGTACAATGCTCTCTTGCTTGCCTGTCCCGCCCACTGTTCGAGCTCCAAAACTCTTGAATCCTCCATCACGAGGCTACAGGTGAGCATGCCAATACAGAAAGGGTCATTTGGCCTTATGGAAAAGGCTAGAACAAAACTGTGTACCCTGAAGTCATTTGCCGTAAAATACTGTTGACAACAGAATGGCTCATGACATCAATCTGCACGCAGTGTCTGGTACTATTTCTCTGACAACCCAAAATTAATCGAGAACAGTAAGAGATGATGTAAAAATATAGCTTTACAATATGTGACTAACTGCAGTAAAGCATATGTGTTGCACTCAGTATGAAAACATATAGTCTATCTTCATCGTACTGAGTATGGGCCAAGCAATAGAAAATTCAGATTGTGTTTTGCTGAGAGAAATGCAGAAAATATGAGATATGCAGAGGTGTTTGTCATGTCCTGTCTCTGCTAATGAAGATCACGTGAGTTCTTGTCTCTCTGTGCTCTCTCCCAGGGGACTAATGATCATGAGATCACATCAACAAAGCTGAAAAGCAGATGCAGCACTTCATTTCTTGTAGAAATGCAAAGCAATGAGAAAGTGGAGCAGAGAGACACAGGCTGCACTTCGGATCTTTGGAACTTCATGGGGCATTGTACTCCAATTTACGAAGGGCAATAAATCAGCCACAGACATCTCTCTGCATCAGTTATGCTGTCTGTGGAGATTTGACAGGAGCAAGAGGAGCGATAACATGGAGGTATAATGTGACGCTGTGGCAGAAAAGGTGCCACAGCTGTATGGCTACAAACACATAAAAAAAGGAAAGGAGATGGTTCTTTCAGAATGGGAAAGGAAACTGGATTTGTCATCAAATTAACATTAATCCCTAGACCCGAAACGCCAACAAAATATTCTGAAATGACTCTTCAGTGAGGATTCAGTGTCCCAGGGGAATAAGCAATGGGATTTGTAGACTGTAGAGGAACATGGTCAGACTCCAGCCCAGGGGGTAGTAAGAGAAAGTCATTTCACAGATGTGCAGCAATCTATTTGAAATATTAGAGATTGCAGATGATGGAACTGGTTTAGAATGAATTAACAAACAGGCCCATACAGGGGTGTGATGCGTCACTTAAGATGCGAGGACTGCCGGGAGGATGTTTAATCTAAATGTCACAATGAAACGCAGAGCTCTGCTCTCTGAATTGTTATCACATTGCATTTGGACAGAACTTTGTGTTTTCAGTTTAGTCAGTGATATATAAGGCTTTGTCATAACAGTATCTGGGATAATGATTGCTGTCATGCTGGTCATAAAGAAAGCTAAACAGAGTAGAAAGAAAAGCCCACTGCATTTCCAGAAGACTGATTCTTCATTTCTCCACATGTAACATTATGTACACAGGAAACAAAGATTGTGCAAGTAGCTCATTCTACCAGGGGAACAGCCAGATTCTACTTAAATGCACTGTTTATTAAATGCCTTCACCAGTGTTCAGTGAAATCAGACACAATTCCTACTGACTTCAACAGACAGGATCATGCTCTCACAGCCCGATCTGAAGACAACAAAAGCCAACAGAAGATGCTCATTGATTTCAGCAGACTTTAGATCAGGTCAGGATCTCAACCATTCACCATCGCATATAAGGCAATTTTGCCATCTAAATGGAAATGAAATAACTTTTCCCCTCATAGCATCAGGAGAAATTCAGGGCATAATTGATGAAAAAGCAAGATTCAGTCAGAAAAATTATGTTGTCTTTTGGTGAGGAAGAACAGTATCTTGGAAACAAGAAACACCCATAAACAAAACACTTGAAGAGAAACTTGATACTAATCATATGCTAAAGAAAAAAAGCAATGAAGACTAAACCCCTCTTGCCTATGTGCCTGCTATCTCATAATAGGAAGCTGTGGTAAGGATGCTACAGTATTATCAGAGTCATCACCTAAATAAGCATATTCTGAGCAAAAGACTGTCTTTGCACTTGCCTGGTTTCTTGGAGGAGCAGCTGAATAATTAATACCAGAACCAGAGGTACAATGTTAAAAGAACTGAAATAGGAAGAATGATCAGCAAAATGGAGCTACACCTGAGCACTTAAGTTTTTCTTGTATCTTAAATAGAATTTTATCAAATAATAATTTGATCAACAAATATAATACAAATTATAATTTATCCTGCAGCTTTACATAAAAGACCAATATAATGTACTACAGACTCTGTTTGACTTAATCACAAAGGGTAGGGATTCACCAGCCTGCGGCCTTGGCACCCTGACACACTGCTGCGTTTGCCTCTCCAGCTCCAACGCTCCCGAGTCACTGACACGTGACTGGGGCAGCTAATCATGGCATCTTAAAAGGAACCAGTACAGAAAACAAACCTGTCACCAAAATTATTTGGTGATGTATTATACTGTAAACTCTCTGTTGCTCTGCTTGCTGTGTAGTTAAACATTTTGTCAACATACCGTCAAACACGGACTAGGATTGTGAGAGGTAAACCCTGCACTGCCGCCAGCGCGGGGCTCCGGGCCCTACCTCATCCTGCGGTGTTTGTCTCCTACCCGCACCAAAATGCACAAGCACATCTCCCCCACCGAGAAGCCCCGGTTCTGATCTACGGCCACAGCTCCCCATGAAAAGGTAGGCTGCTTCTCTTTGTCACGCGGGGATGCACTGGCAAAGCCATGAGGTAACAAAACTATTGCTGAAGCTGTTCTCCACCTGACCCGGACAGACGAGAGAGAAGAGCTGGCAGCTAATGACAAAGTTCATGAGGAGGAGGAACTGGATTGGATTAATTTCTTCATAACACTGATTGACTTGGACAGCACATTTCACTAACATTTATGCTACAGTGAAACCTAATTATGATTTCACTGAGTGACAGGATAATATGACAGAAAACATACAACCGAATTTTGAAAGGGCAACTTAGGTCACTGTAATTGCTTGATAATTACTTTTCAGTCTTACCCGAGCAGTTCAATATATACACGGTCAAATGAAGATCTGAAACTGCATCAATAAGCACCATCCGAAGGACATTCTTGCACCTCATGTGTCACTTTTCCCACTGCGTGCAAATGGTAACAAGCGGGAGCTGCGGACGGCTCCTTCCGAGTGCTCCCCACGTGAACTGGGCCTGTGTTGGCTTGTCCTGTAACAGTCACCCGCTAGACACTGTCTTTTTGCCCCAGGGCAGCATTCTAATGTGTTCCACGCCACCAAAGCTTTTACTCCGCTAATGCTTCTGGGTGTTTGGCTTTGACATTGATTAAAGGATTAAAGGCACAACTTTGTCAATCAGTTAGGCTAGCAGAAGAGACTCCTGTTTCTGAGAGCTGAAGATACTTTCTACTGAAAAGATCTCAAAGGAGAATGTGAATGAGTCAAAGAGGTTCAGACATATGTCTCATCTTACTGTTTTGATTTCAGCTTTAACAAAAGCATTTGTGAATATAGCAGAGGGATGAAGAGAAAGATAAATGCAGGCAGGTTTTCATAATCTTTGAGGGCACAGAACAGCACATGGTTCTCACATTGCATGAGAGGAAAGGGTGGCTGCGGAAAGCAGCTTTTTACAACTCTTGTCCTACACACATTGAACGCAGCCAGTATCATTGTCAAAGAGAAGATCAGAGAGAACTTCTGTGATGCAAAACTGTATGTACTTTTCCTTCTGGACTGTGCTGAACACAGCAGTTATCCTTTACATTAGCTGATAAGAAAATATTCTCTTACAGATAAACTTCCATTTTCACAGAAACAACATACAGGATTATAATACAAGACAACATCCCACTGTAATGCAAAATGAGAATTTATTAAAGAGAACTACAGAATAATTGATCTGGTGAACGCCTACAAGGGCAGTTCACGCCAGATCTCGGCTGTCCCGGACAGAGCCGGCCCCAGCTGAGGCAGAACAAAGCAAGCAGGACGGTGCCTTCAGGAGGCTGCAGCGCTGAGGAACCCCTGTGCCCACGCTCCGCTCCTGCTCCCCTCTCCAGGCAGGGCTTGGGCAGGGAGCCCAGCGGAGCCCAGAGAGCTGGGCAGGGACAGGCAGGGGCAGGCAGCCTTCACCCGCTTCCCAGCTGCAGCAGCAGTCCCCGTGGCTCAGTTCTTTCCTGGCTGCTCTCTTCAGCTCCAGCATTCCAGAATCTGTGCCAGCATGTTGCAGGGTCTTTATAGTTCTGCACCCCCCTGCAAAGTTCTGCTCAACTTCATGTTTGGATGAGTATTTAAATGCTGCTGCTAAAAATGGTCAATACTGGTTTATTTAGATTTACATTTAAAAAGTAAAACATTATAAAATGCATGTGAATTTAGCATCCAGCATTAGAGCAGTATATGTCTGATGGTGTTTGAAAAACTGTCCATGTGTCAAGTTCAGAACAAAATCTGAATCCAAGAGGGTTTTGTGCAGGTAATCAGCAAGAGCAGTGGCCAGCAGTAGCTGGGTTTGGTAAAAACAACTCTTGACAAACCTCACCCTGTGAATCTGCTCATACTAGAAGATATACCTTAGTACTTAGTACTAAGTACTTCTTTAGTACTTCTTTAAGTACTTAAGTTAGTTACTTTAGTACTTTAGTACTTCTTTAAGCATCACATCAAGTACTGTATCACTTCGAGTCAAAGCCATGCACATCCTGTCAAACCCCTACCCACCATGCGCTGAATTCATAATAAATATTTCAAACATTGCATTTCGGGCGAGCACTTTTTTTGTTTCTTACAAAACTGCCTTCTGAAAGGCTTGCTCCTCTGTTGGAACCCCGGCGTTTTCAGTGCTGACTGAAGCAAGGCCAGAGCCCCAGCCTGCCCGGTGAGCTCACGCTCCGGGCTCTTTGAGAAGCTGTCCCAGCAGCCAGGATGCCAGCTGGCCTCTCACCCTGGAGCGGTCTGATGGGAAACCCTTGGATACTGACTCAGAACTGGGAGGGAAACAGCCAGGAAATGTTGCAGCTTGTGCCTTAAGCTGACTTGTCCCTTTTTAGGGTCGCTGCCCCTGCGCAGCGATAAGGGCAGGGAAGCCGCTGCACACCATCTCCAAGGACTCCTCACTAGCAGCAGAACATGCTTGCAAGTATTTGCTATTACGGGATATACTAATAAAACACTGAAATATGTGGATATCTTTTGCAAAACTCTTGGAATAGATAAGTCCCAAGTCACTCTTGGTTCAAAGACAGAAAACTGCCTTAGCTGAAGAGGAATTCCTGAGGTGTGTCTGCACTGGGAGTCTGTCCCGGTTAGCGGGTAGCACTTGTGCAGCGTCAGGCACACTCCTACAACACGTGCCGCGTGTCAGGGCACTTCCCCTGCTTCAAGGGGCTCCACCTGCCTCTGCCTGTACCACACACACCTGCAGCCGCCCCAGGCACAGGCTGCTGTTAACTGCAGTAGGGAATACTGCACCGTCCTAGACGGGTCTCATTCTGGGCATTCAGGCACTGTCTTCCCGTCCTTCTTACCATAAATCTGCAGTCTTTTTGCATTTATGCAAAGAAAATGAATATTCAGGGACCATCAGATGATTATAAAGTACCCACCTATTTGTAAGATATCTTGGAACCAACAGAGTTAATGTGCGTTTCAAATAAAGCAGTAATCCAAAAAAAAAAAAGCCCCTCCCATTTTATGGTGCATTGTCGCTGTGCATCCCACTCGCTCCCTTACCTCAGCCTGCTTAGGATCTGAGTCGTCTTTAAAACTCCAGCAAGTTCCCATAACTACGTTTTCTGAGAAAATATTGGAAAAGACAGAACTGCTTCCTAGGCTGAATTCCCCTCTTTCCCGACTAAAGCTTGCACAATTAGCAGTAACGAGAGACAGGAAAGCTCTCCGGGACAGCCTGCGCACATCTAATGGCTATTAGAGCCGTGCACTTTTCCAGCAGCATTAAGGAACACGTGGCAGAAACTTCAGCTGCTTGCTTTGTAGCAGTGCAAAGCCACAACACTGACAGAGCTTAAAACACACGAATACACATTTTTTTAAATACACATGTGTAAATTTAAAAATATATATTAATTTAACCTAATATAGTATACTTAATCAAACAATACTGTAACAACAGTTATATACTATAATAATAACAAAATATAATAATGTATTTTAAAGACATATTTAATATGCAATAGGTTGTTCTTTGGATGAAAACTACCAAATTCATAGTCTTGTAAAAAGAAAAATATAGAATACCACAATCCTGCAATATCTGTTTAATTTGCTTTGCAAAAGGAAAAACCTCTTCATATGGAATGTGATCCAGACCCCCCTTTGAACCCCATCATGTCTTCTACTACCAGGACATTGCTCAAGAATATCAGAAATGTTGAACTTTTCTTTTTGGCTCTTTTTGACCTGGAAAAATGACATTTTCAGCTGAATTCATTTTGAAGAGATCTCTCTAGAGCAAACTGAACCTTTATATGAACATAATGAGTTACAAACTTCTAAATACAAATCGGTGAAGCTGACCTTATCACTATCACAGACTGCAGGTGTTTAATATGCAAGCTTCCTAATTCTTCTTCGAAAAGCTATCAGAGGAATAGTGTGCTATAGAATATGTAATGATTTATTCAGTCCCTCAAGTCCTTTATGTATGTGAGCCAATGGAAGCTGGAATAGAAGATGCCGTATTATGGACTAAATAAAATGTAAAATTGACTTTACTACATTTAAAAAAAAAAAAAAAAAAAAAGTAAAAATTCAATTTAAATCAGAATTCTTGTAATTTCCTGAATGAAATATTTGGAAGTCTGTCTTTAAATACTGCCTAGCTCTGCTGCCTGGTAAGAGCTTCCACTGCTTTGTGGAGTATTCACTTAAGATTAGCATTAGCTCATTTATAACCAACAAAATCTGAACTTTCATGCTTTTCAAGCGTTTTCAGAGAGCTACTGCTGTGAAACCAAACCAAAGGATTTTGATGTTGTAGTTATTTACTCCAGGCTGCTTACTGACCCGTTCCTGCTACCTGTTAAGGAAGCCACGTTTGCTCAGGAAAGTGTCATGGGTAACGTGTGTGCCGTGGCACCAGGAACTGAAGGGGAGATTCTCACTTTGGTGTGGGTCTGATGCAGGAACACAAGCCCTGGCGGAGAGCGCAGCTTTGCTGCTCCCCAGCGCTGCTCTGGCACTCGGTGTGTGCAGGTGTTTGGAAAGTCACGTACCTGACTAGCAAAGAACATCCCAAATTTTGATTTACACTGCCCTTATGTTAAAAGATTCTGGAAACATTAAAAAAATAACAATGTATTTCTTTTTTCATTCCCCTTATTGCATTATTTACAAATACTGTAATCTGCAATTCTGCCCAGATCTCATCTTTCTCAGAAAAGTGTTTCATGGTAAAGATGCTGATATTTGAGAGAGGTGTGGTCTCTGATTCTCTGTTACAGACTGGGATTATATCAATAGTAAAAAGCTTTCATCTAGAATAAGGAAACAAATTATATCATTTTCTTCTTGCTTCAAAAGGAGTAAAAAAGCCAAGGAGAATGGAGTCGATGTTAGATTATAATGGTGTGGTATTTACAGTACTTTGGAGGAATATGAATTAATCTCTTCTCGTAGCAGACAGAGAAAAAGAATGATTACAGAGGTAGATTCCCACCTTGCAGTGGGACCGATGGTTTTAAAGGCTTCCGTTAAGGCCCAACACAAAGATGTTAGCAGACTTGATTTAGCATATAATAGCAAATAACTGTTTTTTAAAACACAGGTCAGTATCTGAAGTGGTGTCATTCTAGAATGAACGTGTGATTTTCATTAATGTTTCTATAATAATAAATTAAATTCAGGACAAGTAGACAATGGCTGGGAAGGAGGATTCTGTGTGTCAAGGCCAAGGTGATGCTCAGCAGCCCTCCTCCCTCTTCCCCTAGTAACTATCTCTGGAAGTGCGTTCTTTTAAAATCTGAAAACGCAGATTACGCAGGTTCACCCAATGATTTCTGGCCTCTGAACAGAGACCATTTTCCCTAATGCACAGATTCTCTTTCACCACAGATTTTTTCTGGCAGATGTTGAACAGATGTTTTTTTCATTATAAACAGATGGGAAAGATTTTTCAATTACCAATTATTCAAAGTGACAAAAGGGCCTGCTGCATTACTTAGAGACAATATTGCAATAATATTTATGCACATTCAGAAAAGAACATTAAAATAATATTATTAATCTGGATTATATTAAAATTATCACTCTATTTATCATGTTTGAAATTTTATCCTATTCCAGTCTAATCCAAGTGGAGCAGGGTGAGGAATGATGATACTCCCCACCGCGGCAGTACAGCCCGCAGTGCGGCGGGCTCCCTGGCCTGCTCTGGTCCAGCATCAGCCAGGAACAAAAATTACTCCTGGCTCTTCCACAAACTCCTGGCAGTACTAGAAAGTCAGAGAGCTTCAGTTTAGGAGCAGCATTGCTAAGCACCAGGACAGTATGTACTGCCTACAACTGCAGTTCCCAAGTACAAGTTGAATTTCTCACACCTCACTATGCAACACTAGCAGTTCTGAGGAGGACAAAACCCTCATTTAACACAAAGACAACACATGGTTCTCTTCCTTTTAGAGCAAACAATGTAAAGGAATGGGCAGCATGCTGTATTTGTCATCTGAACCTATCTGGAGTAGACTGGAGTGCAGATCCCGAGGCGAGCACTCACTGTTCTGATCTACAAAGCCAGGTTCTTACAGGGGTTCTGTGAAGCAGCACAGCCAATAAATACACTCATTTTCAGCACCACTGCCTACAGTAATCACTATGAATTACATCAAAAAAGTATTAATTTATTTTAAAAAGCACTGGCTTGAGTATGAAGAAGAGAGAGACGAGGAAAAATGTCACCAAACAATTAGAAAATGTCAATCAAGAGGGAAGTCCCAGTACCCTGCAAGCGTATCCAAGATACTTGCAAGGAAGGAAGCCAGAATTATCTAGTTAGAAAAAATTCCAGTGTTCTAAGTTTTCTTAACATTGTTCTCTTTTGAACATTTTACATCTCATGATCATATCAGTAAACATTAAACAAAGCCTTTGTTTACTTATTAACCTCAGTGATGGAACGGAGAAGGAAAATGCAACATAACAAAAGCATCCCCAGGGCCTGACTCTGCACTGGCTGCCACCATTGCACTGCGCCAAGGCGACGGCAGCGTAAGATGGGAACTGCGCTGGAGAGAGGAAAATACAGTAATGCCTGGCAAGCAAATCAAATCTGGGTTTGGAGAGAGGAGCAGAGTGGAGCTACTGTGAGAGCACTCACCTCCAGAACGAACCGCCCATAACCGAGAACGTCCTCCAGGCTGTGAAGGTGCTGCGGAGGGAAGGGTTTGGCACTCCACGTACACAGATGTGCTGCAGCATGCTCTTATTCTAGCAGTGGTGGTACTTTAACTACACAATCCCCATATAGCTCAGTGATTGTATAAAGCTTATCCTAGAGCACTGTCTTTTTCAATCTTCTCCAGAGAAAATCCTCCATCTTACAAAATAACCCTCCGACCTCGATAATACCTGGAGAAGGATGAAGAACTAAAGCTTGTTCAGAAGCTAAATCAGTAACAGGGAGTTAATTTTACTTTCAGTATTACTGTTATTATCTCTGCTACTGTTTGGAGTTTTCTGAAAAGGAAAAAAAGAGGTGATACTTTTCCCTGTAACCTCTTCACTAACACTCCTGTTAGCATAATTCAAATATTTTAGTACTGTTGAAGCCCTGTAAGATTTTTATAGGCATTGAAAATTCAGCATATGCACCCTCCCCCCAATCACTGGCGCAGGCAAACTTAGAAAAGCTTCATGTAACAGCAACGGAAAATCATAGAAAGGGACTAATCATTTGGTTCCCAACGATTTTCATCAATGCCTCCGGCAACTCTAATTGTTTGATTTTCAGCAGATTTCTTTTTCAAGTATTAAAACAAGAACAGATTTTCCTCTTAATTCCTGTTTGATTGCAAAGGGAATTCGTGTGAAATGATATTCCTGGATATTCAAATGAGCTGTTAGAAACGATGTCTCATGAAGTGTTTAGAAAATATATAAACAATGTGCATTCTTTGGGATTCTTTGTCAGGGCAGATGCAACAATAGACCCTAGGAAACACGAGCAGATGTTATTCTGCACACTCTTCATTTCAGAGTCTTTAGAAATTCATGAGGTCTTTTGTAGGTTTTATGAATCTTCTAATAACAGTGCAGCTGTTCAATTCAGAACTGCAAAGATGTCCTCAGACGTTTACTCGAATCTGCAAATGCTGAAGGCAGCCCTGGAATGGTCACGTTTTACAGGTTTGCAAGATATTCTCCAGAAAGGCCAACAGGTGGTGCCTGGGAATGCTGTGTCCTTCCCTCCCACCACCCGGACAACAGCCGCTCCTTGGCTAGCAAGCTTCTGGTAATTCACAGTGGCGGCGCACTGCCTCCATCCCTTTGAAATAGAGATCTCAAAGACAGTTCAACTTTATCTGAATATTTCTACTTTCTCCATGGGCAGCACTATGATTATTTTCTGATTTTATGAAAAGAATCACTTAAGTCGTCAACAATAGCATAGAAACTCATTTACTGCAACACACTAGTGCATTCTCATAAATATATTCTGGTCAGGCAAGATACAAAATCACATTGCAGATGGTTTCACTGGAAAATGTGTATTTGATCAACAACAATTGCACTGTGCTGAACTTGATTTGATTTCTAAGAGTCAAGCTGTTTTACACTAACCCTCTTCTGACAGAGCTGCAATCCCTTCTGGATTGTGAATGTCCAGATGGAATATTCAGATCTTTGCTCATTCTCCATTTTTGTTGGCTCACCTTACATTTACTTTAAATTCACTGACGGTTTTATTTAGCTCTTTATTCTTCTGCTAATCTTAAAAATGTTGCTTAATCTTACTCATGTAGCAACTGATGTAGTAATTGGATGGTCCCCAGAAGAAAAAGATGTTTTAAATATTATGCTTGGCTACTCTCCAAAAGGTAGGACAATGCATCCCAAGCTTCTGTCCTTCATCTAATGTTTGAAAAATACACTTCAGTTACCTTTAATGTTCCTTGAACATGGCAAATCACCTCAGTGCAAGACATCAGAGTGGTAGTTCATCAAACACAGTAACCACTCAACAGAATGCCTTCAGTACATGGTAATGTAAGTTTACTTTAATGGCAGTAACATTTACTTTACCAAGAACATTTACAGTTTTCATTCAATATATTTATTCCTCAAATTAGAACCAACCTGCTTTATGTATTAAACTATTGGCAGTAGCAGTGTACAGACAAATACTTACTAATAAGTATTAACTGAATTTGATATTCGTGAGCACAGAAGAGAGAGACATGAAAGAAAATGCGTAATTCTTCCTATTATATGAGTTATTTTTTAAAAAAAAGTTGTGAGGTGAAGCAGACTCAAAATCAAATAATAAGTTCTTCAGAAAATAAAAATGCGGACAATCAGAATTTCATAAAGAAAACACGTTTACATCAGTCTAAGTCAGAAACTCACTGCCAGAGGAAGTCATTGAAGTCAAGAACGGAAGAACCTGAAAGATGCATCTTACAAAGAAAATGTTTCTTAAACTACTGGCATCTTGTTATCCTTCTTAACAATAACTAACTTCTAGAAAATAGCAATCCACTACTTAATGGTTTAATAACTTTTTTAAGCAATGGATCCCAAACTGTACAGTTGGCTCCTCTAGCTCAGTGGAGCTACAGGAACTGCTCTGCAGCTGGTTTAAGCACCACTGTTAAACAAAAAGCTGTATGAACTTCTCAGGTCCGTATGGCTGTGCTGCTGGTTCACCAGAAGTGTTGCACCACTAGCCCAAAAACTTACAGCCACCGGCTCAGGAATGAGCAGAGCCGAGAAGTACACTGCCTACAGACCTCCTCCCGAGTGTTTGGGCCGGCCCCCGCTGGGCACAGCTGCTGGGAGGGAGGGAGGGAGGGAGGGAGGGAGGGAGGGAGGGAGGGAGGGAGGGAGGGAGGGAGGGAGGGAGGGAGGGAGGGAGGGAGGGAGGGAGGGAGGGAGGGAGGGAGGCTGCTGAGCCCCCCCATGCCTACGCTGCCCTCCGCGGCACAGCGCGCACAGCACAGGCGGGCGCGCGAAGCAGAGACCCGGCGGTGTGCAGAGCTATCCTGCCCTGTACTCCGGCTTCAGACACTGCCAGGGCAGAGGTGGAACTCCCCGCTGTAGGGCTGTGCTCTTCTGAGGGACTCGGCTTAGCGGTGGACTTGGCAGTGTCAGGTTCACGGCTGGACTCCCCGATCTTAAAAGGTCTTTTCCGACCTAAACAATTCTAGGGTTCACTACAGACATACAACACAGGCAGATTTCAGACACAGGAGGCTTGGTATCTGTTTTGCAGATACTGTAATTAAAGAAATGTAGGTTTTCGACAAGAAACAAACGACCCCAAAACAGCAATTAAAGTCATTAGAAAGATACAAAGATTCTATGGCTTTAAGAAGAAACAAGGCTTTTCCTGTAAGCCTGGCAGTTTAGACAATAAATACAAAGGTGTTGCTACACTCACACAATGTTTATTGTCACTGATAAGCCAAATACTCTTTAAAGTTTAGTAAGTATGTGTTGATTTATTGCAGAAAACAAAATTAACCTTTGAAGTCACGGAGCAAAGCTTCTGTGTGGTCCCTGTTTCCTGTGTCTGCGGTTGCGAGGAAATCTCACGGATCGCCTGGCCCATGGCAGGGGCTGGACTGACGCAGTGACTTACACTCAGTTTACTCAGGCTTATCCTGCAGAGTCTGATGTTTCCACACACTTATACTTTTCAGAAAAAATACTGATCATGGCAAAGACCTGTGAAGTTTGTAGGGTTTACCCTAGTTGAGGCTTATTTTTGCCATGAAAGACAAAATGACAGTGCTTCACTTTAAATAAGAGCTAAATTAGCACTGTAATTATCAGTCTGGGGCAGCAGGGAAGTATGCAGAAAACATCAAACTCGGGATCGTGTTAAACCCTCCAAGGTGACCTCAATTCAACACTGAGATGGAAGGCCATAAGGATGAAAAGTCTCACAGAACAACTAGAATAGCTGTTGGGCAGGTCCTGACAGAATCACATTCTCTTTCCCTAGCAACCTCACTTTCCTATTAAAAAAAAAAACAGGACAGCAGAGTGCAGAAAAAGGAAGCAACGGCTCCTGTGCTTCCCAGAGAAGGAAGCTTGGAGAGCCTGTTGATTAAAAATAGAAGTAAAACAACTGAAAAAGAGAACAAGCTAGGACTTCAGCCAGGTGCTGATCAAAGGGCTTAGCTGAGTTTGGGGGCTATCAGAGGTAAGATTCACATTCTGCCTTTCTTCTTGCTTCCAAGTTACTCAAAGATGATTTCCACCCAGTTACACTGCAGCTGACACTCTTGCTGCCCCCTGGATAGGTCGTTTGTGTTGTAGTGATTTACCAATTACAATTTAAAAAAAAAGAAAAGATGCCCTGCAGGCAGGTGACTTATTTGAGGTCACCACTACCGATATGTCAGAGAGCCTGGCAGCACCTACCCTCACTTCTTACCTTTGTACTATGACAAAAGATCACTGTGAAGAGCTTACTAAAGAGAGCAATAGCCCACCAAGCACTGCAGCTACACTGATCTCCAGGAAATGCACTTAAAGGAGTGAAAGGAAATCTGACAGCTAGTACTTTGTATTTTCCTAGATGTCCTACCCAGAAGAGCAAGCTCCCAGGTGGTGCACTGGCCTGTATCAGTGATGCTGGTGTCCAGCAGGGAATGGACTGAAACGCTGCTGCTTTTTGTGTCTCTGAATCCTGATGGAGACTAGCTGAAATGGGAACCATTATGATTAGCATTCACTTCATGAATACAAAATAAAACATCTTTTCTTTCTCCTCCAAAGACAATGCCTGCTTGTTAGAGTTTGTGATGGCCATATGTTTTCTGAACTCAGGCTGCATCACTGCATATGGAATTGCTGGTACTAACTTTTATATCTAATTATTTGAAGATGCTTAGGCTAATAAAGAAATTAGTTTGAAGAGACTGCCAGAGATACCGCCTGTGTCCCTGAGGTGGGAGATGAACAGCTGAGCTGCCTCGTGGCAGGTCCCATGGAGAGACTAGAAATTTGAGGCATGACATTTCTGAGCTGCATTTAAGATGATGCAGCATACACTAACCCTTATGGACAAAGGGCTAAACGCTGTGGGATTCAAACAAGGATCGCGAGTCCAGTATGTGACGCAGGCTCCACTCATCCCTTTCGGGACGTGGATGCACACTCCTCAGGCAGGCTCAGCCCTGCGCAGGACAGGGGCTCCGAGAGGACACCTCCCAGGCAGCACCCCCCTCCTCTGCGCTGCTGCCTCATGGCTCCTCTCACTGCTGCTCGCCAGTTATCTATTTTCCATACAATATTACTGTATACCCTATTACTGTAGTGAACTGGGTAACAACGAAGATTTTTCTCAACAGCTCATATAATGTTTATGTTTAACTGAAGTTTACAAGCCCATTGTGCAAATACCATTACAGTATATACTCATGTGAAAGGTAAAAAAAAATGTTTGTCTCACGAGAGGAAGACATGCTGAAAGGTAAGTGAAAATACTGTCTTGTCCAATAGCGTTTGAAATAGCCTAGGACAATAAAAAACAAACAAACAAACAAATTTAGTTGATAATCAAGTGCAAAGCCATAGAAACAGTGAGAAACCTTGGACAGCTTTTTAATTATTATTCAATATGTCTCTGATGGAAATAATATTGCCCTTGAGAATGAAGAACTAATTCACAAACAGTTACTCTGGCACAGCGACTATCGGACCATTTGTTGCTCAGTGTTAATCCTTTTCAGTGGGGGAAAAAGATGGCCTTCTTACTTGTTAATTTTTATGGTTATTACTGGCCTCACACATACAACAACTGATTTCCATAGCTCTACACATTATTTGATGTGAACAGGACTCTAAACATGTCTAATTCTTTCCACTTCTTCCATTTGTTTTACTTACATCCTAAATAAACAACTTTAAAAAATATTTGTAGGAGTATTTTTTTAACTAAGTAATAAATGTTTTCCAAACTGCTTTCAAATTTGGACTTTACAGGGACACTGCTAACAATCTGTACTTACCACAAAGACAAAAATAAATTCTGTAAGTCACAGAAAATGAGGGGGAGGGAGATACTGTGAAGAGATAAGTAATGGTTTTCAGTGCTCAGAAATTTGTAACAGCTTTTGTGCACTTCTGTGCTTCTTTCCTCTATGTGCCACCATCACAGAACACTTTGCAGCACTTGGAGAGGACAAAGTGAATCTGTGAGCTTTCTTTTAAATCCTACATGTGAGGGAGTGCTTCCAGAGCTCCGTATGAACAGGGGTGCAATTTCAGGGATGCTCCCCGCAGACACCCCGCTACGACAAGCGAGCAGATGAAGTCCTGAAAGCCACAGCTCGGGCCTGCGTTCCCAGCTCTGACACCAGTTCCCAGGCTGCTCTGGGAAGAAGGGGTACGGGCAGGCAGGCTGGGCCAGGCGACAGCAAGTTCACCTGCTTTCTGCAAGAAAACTCAGCAACAAGTACCATGTGCCAGTTTTGCTGAATCTCCAGTGGAACAAATACATCAAGAAACTCAGATCGGAACACCCATTCTCATTTCCAGTCTCATTATAACTTATCAAGTTACTGTTTTCCACTGTTTGCACTCATTTCATAAAGTATCCTGTCTACATGAAGAGGTGTTCCAGTCTTCTAGGGAACAGCAATACCAGACATGATTCACTAGGTGGGCAAGATTTAACATGAATAGTGGTTGCAGTGAGCAGACTCATCAGCAACCAGGTTTCATTTACACTTTCAAACTGAAGGTGCATCTCCTAAACGTTTCACAAACAGTAATATTAGACATAAAAATCTAACCACAAACATTTCTGATAACTTTGAAATTCTTAGATAATAAATATTAAAGACCTCTCTAAACTTCAGGTTAACTTGGAATGCTTATCTAGAGAGTCAGAAATAAATTCTTACCCCTTTTAAACCATGAGACTTTTGCCATCTAACAGAAAAGACATTGCAAGTGAAATTTCCATAGATTTTGAGGCAGCCAGGATCTCATTCCTGTAAATTACATCTTGGCACTCTGACTGCAGTAAATCCAGCCTGAGCAAAAATAAGACAGGGCTTAAAGCCTGTAGGAGTCTGAAGCTGTCAGCTGTCATTTCAGCAGGTAGTCAACCTGATGTTTTCAGGCTATCCAGCAAAACTAAAGCTAAAGGAGACAGACAGAAGTACAAGCAATTCTAAGAGATGCTTTTCAGTCAGTGTGGATGATGGGTGTAATACCCATCTGAGTGGGCTGCTGGAGACTGCAAGAAAAACAAGTTGCCCAGATAAAACTGAGGTAATCAGTTTAAAAGCGCAGAACTGTAATTACCACAGAAGTGGTTCTATATCCTGATCAGGTGATCTTTCACCAAAAAGCTTTTAAAACTCCCTGTGAATTGTAACAGTTTGACTTAAAGAGTCCAGGTCTAGCACGTATCAAAGATACACTTCAATTTTCCTGGCTTTGAAGTTGAAGCAAACATTTGTCAGCCATTTTTACAGTCAATAAGATACAAAGAACACAACCTCATGCATACACAGGAAACCAGCACAGCACAAACTCTGGAACTGGCAGACTGTGTTCTACATACACACAACACTACATTTTTCACAACACTGTTAGGTCACGGAGGTGTGCAAAGCCTGAGGTCGGGGTCTGAAGCTAAGCAGGCGAGAGGCAAAGACGAAGGTTAGACTGGACGTGAACTGCAGTGCAGCGACGGTGAGGAAAGTCTGCACTGAGGTCTTGCCTCCTTACTTCTGTCCTCTCTACTGACTGATTCTCTGTAGCTTGCCCTTTACCTCTACAGCATGCCTCTAGTAAAATCATCTTTACAGGGCTTTCAATGGATAGTCATCAGAGAACCCCTCAGTAAAGGAGAGGCCACCTCATAACCTGGCTTCAGCACTGAAATTACAGCAGCTGGGGCGCTGGATTCCAAGGAGACTGCGAGCAAGGAGGGCTGGGAGGGAGAGCAGGGGCTCTTCTGCAGATCTATGCCTGCTCCCTACCTCCCTGGCCCTGACTTGGACACACTCCTGTCTGCAGCTGCCTCCTCCAGAGCTTCCAGGAAATTATATGCTTAAAGAGAGAATGGTACTAGAGGAGCGAGACTTCCCTTCTTCAAATACATTGGAAAATAATCCACAGACTTTCTTCTCTAGATGTAGAATGGGACCCAGACCATAATATTCCATCCTGTATGTGCAATCTCTTGAATGTGCAATGGCACAATCTAAACAAAAATCTAAATGCACCTCCACGTAATAAGAGGCTCCAGGTAATAAGAGTTCAATAAAAACTGGTTAGCAACATTCCAGCTATAATATAAGCAGAGATTAATATAACCAAGAGGTTACACATTAAGCCTGTGAACAAATTAAAAACGCTACTAATCAAAAATGCTAGTAAACAAGCAGTAAGCCATTCAGACAACCTATTAGCAAAACAAGCACTAACACATTAGGCTACTTTTTAAATTATCAGGGCCTAATAAAAACAATTCTCAAGCTGATGAAAATAAACCAGCCAGTTGAAGCAGTTTAACCTCCTTTAGCCAAGGAGGGACAGCGCTAGCTAAAGCCCTGGTGCGCTGACTGATTCTCACCAAAGATGCTACCACTGCCTGCCCAAGGGAAGTGGAAGAAGGGAAAAGGGAAATTTGGAATACTCAAAAATGCCTTTACTTACATTAAAAAAAAAAAACAAAAAACAACAACAACCAACCAAACAAACAAAAAAACACACCAAAAAAACAAACCCAGGAAACATCACCTTTATGCGTCCAATGCTATTTTTTCTTTCCAAGAATTAAACCCTCAACGTACTAATGAAAGGCCTGAAAATGTTTGTAGTTTTAAAGGGCTTTGTCCTGACTTTATTTCTGTGTAATAAGTACTGGCAAAGCTACTCTGTAATTTTGATTAAAAAAAATAAATCTATAAATAGACAAGTGTGGTTGATGAAGCAAAACTGCATTTCCAGCACAGGCATACACACAACCACAGAATAATAAAGAAACAAAAGACTTCATCCAGAACTTTCCAAAACATGTTGTCATTGTGCCTAGGGGCTTCAGCTGCTGGCTCACAGTCCTCTTCCCTATGCATTCAGCCTCGGAGGAACTCCCCTCTCCAGTGCAGGAACCCAGCAATCAAACCCAGATTGACTGGTTTTTGGAATTAACTTATTTTTATCATTCCCTTTCATTCCAGGCATTTCCCCCAGTCACAGACTCTACGTCTCTACAAGACCGGCCCCATAGGAAGGCCCTGTCCTTCCTGTGGTGGGCATAAAGTGTCTGCCTTGGACGTGGAGACACATCTGCTGTTCGACATACTATTTTTAGATTCAGCGTATCTTGAGAAAATGCCTGAGGGATTCATTAGGGCGGCCTTTAATCTCTGATCCGTGCTTCCACGCTGGATACAGTTGAAATGGGTATCCTCAGAGAGTAGGGCTCCATCCAGTGTCTGCTAGATGAGTTACTTAAATCTCTGCTTAAATTTATGAATTACACCTCAGAGATTCAAGCCTATGCTCCCACTCCAAAGGAAAGTCATACTCTTCAGTAATAAAATCAGTAGTAACTACTAAGAACGAGAACAGAAAACAGTACAATTCTCAGCTGTTTTGTCTGGACAGGCAAACATTCCGGGAGTATTCCAGCCTTTCAGGACCTGCCCTCTCTGGGAGAGACAGCATGATGGCTGTTAAGAGCAATAGCTGATCAGACATTTCCAAGGTGAGCCTCTGAAAAATAGACTATGGCGAAATTCTTGGGTTTGAATCGTTGCAATTTTTTGCTGTTGCTTTAAACAAGCGAGTTTAAAAGTAAGGATGTGCACGGTATTTTTAAGCCCAGGCTGCAGACTCCTACCTTCCCATCAAAAGTACTCTGTCATTTTGACACCTAAAAGCTTGTTCCCAGACTAAATACTGGGACGTTCTAAACTGCATTCAGATATAATCAAATATGTCCTAGTCTGTGATAACTCTGCCATCAGCAGAATAAAAATAGGTAAGCATATTTATCCACATGAAAAAATGCCCTTTAATCTCAGTTCAAACCCATAAAATGTAGGTTGCATCTTAAACTGTTCTGTGCAGTTGAAATCGGCTAAAGAAAACTCCTTTGTACTCATCATTTCTCATGCATACAGCATTATCACTTACAACTAGGCATGACATTTCAGTAAACATTGCTTGTATTGAGTTAATAGACAAAGCACACAGGAGACAGCTATCAGCTCAGGAGCAAAAGAAGGGAAACAAAGCACCGATGAGGCAGACTTGGGCTGGCAAAAGAAACAGAGAAGTATGTGGATTATCATTTTTACCTCCACCCAGAGTAAATTTCTGATATGCTGCTGTTGTACTTAACTCACTTTCTAAGAATATTAAGAGACTCAGCTGTAGAAAAAAGCATTAACCTTGAAGTAGTCCCTTTCATCTAAATTTGTCAGATACCTTATAAAAAACCCAGCTACTTACTGATTTTAGTCTCCTGTATTTCTTACTTTGTATGTATAAATTATAAGTAACTTTAATACTTATATTCATCTATTTAACACTGAACATTTCCATAACATCTTACTGAACATGGGCTAATTGACAACAGTGACGTTTCTATTAAAAGTACAGTGACAAAATGAAAATGCAAAAATATTACCTGTATTAAACAGCTTTGCTGTTAGACACCATATTGTTTTAAAGGTTGTGAACTCTGACAAGATCATTTCATCACTAAGGGTTAGACTATAATCCCTTCATGCTGGATGGGAATTTACACCCTGGGGATTTTCTGCCATTAGTTACAGCTGGGTTGCTCACAACATAATCACGCTATGAACAAGGCTATAGGCATCAATTGTGCTCAGATCTAGGTTATCAGGACTCAGGTTTAAGGTCTTTCTAAAGAACCAAAGATCCAGGTCGCATTCAATTCAGAACTGAAAATTGCTTTCGTTTATCTTTAAAAGTGACATAAAGAAAGAACGCTTTATCTGCACATTAAGAAAATGTCAAAACGTTCCCCAAAGGTATCCAAATTAACATGTATGTAAATTATCTGTCATTCTGATTGCTCATAACAGTCAGCGTGCGTACAGCGCTAAACACTTCAGGAAGGGATATGACCTACTCTTTGTCAGGTTGGGAGGAAGGACAACTCTTAGAAATAAATAAAACGCCGTTTTTGAAAACAGGACCAGAGTAACCAGCATCGGAGTTACGCTGTCAACCATTCGCCTTTCTTCCTTGCTCATTTTTAGATACCGAAATAACTCGAGCTATGAGGCTGTGAGGTCATGCATCTGCCTTGCAGCAAATGTATTATATGACTTAATTTTACAATAGCACCTCCTTTGGTGACTAACTACTTTAGATACTCTCAAGTAAATCAGCTTCAAAGTATCATTTAGGCACCATCTGGACAACCTGTTTATTCACAGAATATGCAAACCTGCAGCCATTAAAAAGTAATGCAGCCAAGACAGTAGATTAATTAATTAAAGACATTATTTCCTTCGTAGCATGCACCCAATCCTGTATTTTTTCAAAGCTCCTTACTGTGGAAATTCTGCAGCACTGCTGTATAAGTTTATTGCTATGAACTCTTGAGCAAGACTTTGTTCTCAGTAAAAATTCAACTCTGAATATAACACTAATTCTAGGCACAATGTAAACCTCAGCAGGAAAGGGCCCTGCAGTGCTCTGAATAAACATCTTGGTGCGTGTCCTCTGTATATACTCAGCATGCAATACGTGGTTGCTACCTCATATTTCCAATATGCCTGGAAGTTATTGCCTAAACAAAACAGTTGTAGTAAGAACATGTAGTTCCCAAGGGGGATATTCTGACATCCACAGTGCTGCTCATGAATAGAGCTATTATCATGGAAAACAAGCATCAGCTTTTAAAATGGGATACTAATTTATAGTTTAGACTGTTATAACGTACAGCAAACCAGAAAAAGGCCCTGATATTTCTAACACTTAAGCTCCTTGAAGGAGCATCTTTATCTCCTCCTAATCAAAACTTAAATGAGCATCCTGAGAATGCAGTTGCTTGTGGTTGGGTTTAATTAGGATCCTGCCACCAGCCCTTTAAGATGCACAGCCGTATGCAAATTTTACACTCCAGGCTAGTCTCTCTTCATCAGAAAGAGAATGAAATCCATTATGACCGAACACCAAGAGGAGTAAAAGGAACTCATCATAACTGCTTATTATCCAGACCAAGCACATCTGTAGTTTTGCTTCCCTTCACCGGCTGCTTTTTAAGGAAGGGTTAACTTTTTCCTGTGTTTATCTTGTGAAACTATGTGAAATTTGAGACTGAACACTCTAAAATATACTGTTCAAGTGGCTTCACAAAGAACATTCATGTAACTGTGAAGCACTGCCATTGTGGCCAAAGCCCCACATCCCCAGTGCGGAGGGTGGCCTGCCAGGGCCCAGCCTCTCATTTACCATGTCTAATTTTAAAAGTTGTGCTCATCTGGTCAATGAAATAAGCTATTTTTTTCTTTTGCAGCCTCTAGATGGTTTTGGGTAAATTTTGAACATTCCAGTTTACAGTCTTTTAAATAAAAACACAAAAAAACCCATTTAAAATAAAACTTCTTGCTGGATGCTGGAGATGATCAATACAGTTTGTAAACATCACGTACATGCAAAACAACACATACTGGGCTATCATTTTTCATTCCAGTCAGTCTTGCTTAAACAGTGATGCTGTAATTTGGCTCTCTGCTTTTAGCTTTGTTTTAACCAGTTACAAATTTAATTTTTTTTCCATACATAAAAGCAAGCTCCAGCACCACCACCTTTCTCCCCAGCTGCTGACAGAACACAGTGCTCCACATCTCCCACCCAGGCGCAGTCCTTAGGTGTGAGCCCTGGCCATCGTGCCCAGGCGTGAACCCGCTGCAGCCCACACACCACCTGTCTGGCTGCCTGGGACAACTGGCCGTGTCGCCGGCGCTGCCTTCTCGCACAGCCCCCCCTTCTGCTCCCACCAGATGAGCTGCTCTCACCTCCCCATCCTGCAAGTGGGTGTGCAGACACATTCTCCTACTGCACCCAGACACTTCTGATAAAAACCCTTTGGCCAGATTCATTCCCAGTTGCTGCTCAGTTGCCATCTCCCCTGGGAAGTTTCAGACTACCTAATCAGGGTTGCCCAGACCCTGAGCTACCCATTTGCCTAAAATCTTCCCATTTGAATGGATGAGTAAATATTAACACTGTGCTGTATTTGTGCTCCTATAAACAAAAAAAACTACAAGAAGGACAACCAACTCCTTCATTCAAAATGCAGATTTCACTCTGACCCAAATATCAACCAGTATCATAATCACATAGTGATTTTAATTTGTAATGGAAGGAGAAAATGACCTAAAGCAAAAATACATCTTTATAAAATTTTATTTCCTTCTACCTAATTCCCTTCCCAATTAAATGTAAGTACATTAGCATTAACAGAGGAGGCCTCGTGTTAGAAAACAGAAGTTCAATCATATATTATCACATTCATAAACTGTAGGTGTTTAAAAGTCATTAATCTTTCTTGTTAAACTTGGCCTTCTGGAATGTGGGGAGAAATGGGCACTGCTGGCTGGTCAGACACCACGTTCTGGCAGGGCTGAGGACACTGGGGATGACCCACTCTCTGAAGATGCCAGGCTTCTCCCCAGGAACTCTCCTTGCAAAAAAGAGCAAAGACTCGCTTGGACTTGAGCAGATCAGGATCAGACATCTAACACAAAGCAGGGGATGGGGGGTCCAGCACGTGCCTTCCCCACTGCCCCGTAAACCTGCCCCCAGATCTGGGCTCTGGGCTGCTCCCGGCCTGCCCTACCCCCTCACTGGGGACAGCAGGACACATGCTGCCTACTGGCCCGGGGTCCCCGCGTGCCACAGGGAGTAGCCAGGCGAGGTGAATTCCCCCACATTATCTCAATAGTGAAAGGTGGTGATAAGATAGCCAACCCCAGTAAAAGAACAGCTATTCAAATACATATGAGAAAAAATCATTAATAATTTGACTCTTCTACGTATATAGGAGGACTGGAATTAGACCAGAAAGATATCTGCCATTGTTAACTGCAGGATTAACTGCTGATCACAGGAAGAAAAAACACCTGCTTCAGGAGTGACAATAGTATGGCTACCACCACCCAAATGCTAACCAGAAACCTCTCCTAACACATCTGCCTTTCCAGCTGAACACTAACCGCCTGTGCTAGAACTCCTCGTGTCAGACGGGAGTCTGCACACCTACAGATAGACAAGAGTAACAGATACATGGATGAAATAGGTATTCCAGAGAGGGCGAATAAAGCTTTTGTGGAGGAAAGCCACGTCTCACATGCTGATTAAAAAACTGCATCAGGTAACGATGTAATGCAGACAATAGAGCACACAGGCATTTTCAAAACACTTTTCTTGAGATCCTTCAGCAAAGATTTTTAAGAAACCTACTCTGCCATGCAAAATGAAACGAAAAATTTGTAACTCTTGCTTTTCACGTTAGAGAAAACTGTTCTCAAAGGGTGAAAACAAACACAGAGTGATTTTACTTCAAAGAAGTTGTTCCTACTAGCTTTTGCAATTTCAAATCCTTAATAGCCATTTGATGATAATACCAACTGGCAACAACGAATGAGTTTAGAACCAAGACATAATTTCGTCTTCTACTGAACTCCTGATTGTTGTGGGGTTCCACAGGTGTTCTGAAATTTTTCTGAACTCTCAGACTGAGAGTAAAAGCAGTGTTTTCTGCAAACACCTGAGAGAAATTCTTATTCAGTTCCATCAAGCAGTCACAGTTACCATGTACTCCCATTTTCAGCCGATTTGTCTCTGTTTAGAAACTTGCATGTGCAAACCTTGTACGTGGCACAGCTCCATGACCATCTGTTCCACCGTCTCCAGAGCACAGGCAGCGAGGAGCTCTGACAACTGAAGCTGGAACATACAGAGTGTTCAGAGCGCAAGAGTCATTGCATGAAAGTAGGCCTTGGAAGGAGGGTGAGATGGTTTGGGCTGTCCTTTCAAATTAATTTTGCTATCTTCTGGTTTGGGTGAGTAAATTGACTGTTGGAGTTTAAAATTCAGCAAAAAGAACATAAATCCTTTAAATTCCTCTAAAGAAACAACACACATTTTCAAGTTTCCACTTTAGGGGGGGAAAAGACAAACAGGGTAATAGAACTACTATTTTTAACGTTTGAGTAAGTACTTCCAAATTATCTTGGCACAGGAAATTGTTTTAACAGTTGCAGAACACTGGGGTTGTGCAGTATGGAGGTCTCCTGCCCTAGCTCTGCGTTCAGCAGAGGAAAGAGGTTGGACTGTATCTCTGCACTGTCATCTTGCTTTTCAACCTCTGGAATCGGATCATGGTAACCACGCTGCACACTCAAGTAGCATAATTTAGGTCAGGAGGGACCTCTGGGACTCATGTGACACAACCCCTTGGTCAAAGCAAGGCCATCTGAACCAGTTATTTTCCTTTGTTATCAGTGGCATAACCAACAAATAAAGCACTCGCTGTCCATTATCGTATGTCCAACTTGGGAGCTCAGCCCTACTCTCACCAAAGACAGCTATGGGCTGAAAAGCACAGAGGATGCATGATGAACAAAATCTCTTCCTTACAGAGAGTGTCCCGCAGAGGCTGCTTGGGGCTCTGATGAAGACCACATTTGTCCTTCAACAACTACTCTGCAATGTCCCTCAAATGTCAAGTTTAAGAGCATCAGTGTGGGAGGATATACTTAATGCGAGAGATCCATTCTATTCACTTTTTCAGAGCCTCTTCCACAGTGTTTATAGACTGCAGAAAAAACATTGCATGGATTCTCTCGGAAAACATATGACCTCCAATAGTAAAAGAATTGTTTAAAGAAGTTGTTTTTTCTTCTACAGTGGCCACTGCTATCTCAACAGGAGCTTCCTGAAGAACACTATCCCTTTTTAGTTCAACTGTTATATAGGTTGATTTCACAGCACATAATCACGCAGGACAGAGCCCTTAGCAAGATATTCAATAATACTATTTTCTGCCCATTCCATACTCTTCAGCCTTGTTGTCTTAACTGCTTTACAAAGGTAAGCAGGTCTTGTCCATTCTTCCCAAAGGAAAGGTAACCATCTTAAACTGATAGTTAGTTGCATGCTTCAGCCCTGAAAATAACTTAATTCTTTGTGTACATGCAGAAAAGATGCCTGAGTGCCCCAAGGAACGTGGCAGCTCTGCTGCACCCAGGAGCACGGGCAGGGCCCCTGGGCTGCTGCTTTGGAGCTGGGCTCCCCTGGGGTTCACCGTACGCCAGCTCTGGCCGAAGAGGGCAAAGCGGGGTGGGGAGGTCAGGCAGGAAGGAAAGACAGCCCGAGTATGCACCAGAGCTGCTGTACCAGGACAGGCCTGGCACCTCTGCTAGCATCTCAGGGCTCAGAGAAAGCATTCATCTCCACAAAAACACTGTGCCCAGCACCTAGAACTGCACTCCCAAAGCATGCAGGATCTGGTCTAGCGTGAAACAGATACGAACTCAGGCAGAAAGGTCTGTTCTGTACATGAACCACCTATGTATCTGATCGCCACCCTTAAATTCGGCCAAACCTATCGGGAACAGGGAGCAGCGAAAAACCTGTCAGTATTTACGAGCGTCTGGAACAGCTCCATTTTTTAATCATTTCTAAGCTCCAAGTAAGCAAGAAAGGACAAATGAACAGTTCTGACAACATTCTGACTGACAACGTGTTAACATTTTTAAAGCACTCCTAGGGTGCTTTCCAAATAGGTTTTGGAAGGTGAAAGAAATGAACAGAATGTGGTGTGTGCAGCCAGAAGTACCGTGTGATGGCAGTTTCAGTGATTCCTCTGCAGTACTGAACATTCTTTGATTTGCAGAAACTCAAACAATCTGTCTCTGAAGAAATAGCTCCAGGATGTTGCGACAGGAAGGAAATGTACTCTGTAAATGCTGGAGTGTCCCCTGGAACTGAGAGATGCTGTGTCTGAAGAAAACTGCCTAGGAGATGCTTAAGTAATACACGTATCTAAAAAACAGGATTGATAGGCCCCGAAACACAGAAAGCTGATAATGTTGAAACTGCAACAAGACATATGTCTGTTGCCCTGTGTCCATTACAGAAGTCATTGGACTTGTTATCTGGCTTTTTTGATTGCTTTACATCGCCTACACATCAATGTCAGAACAGTACGGGTATGCTAGAAATTTGATTCAAGAATGAGAAATGGGTAAAGTTTGCAGCAATGTTCAGTTATACAGAAACCATCAGCCCCAGCCAGTTCATTCCTACAGCACGCCAGCAGCCTTGAAACAAGGCCTCACAGCTTCCAGACACCTCATCAGGCAGCCACAGCAGCTTGATCCTTCAGGAAACTCAGCCATGTATTCAGCTGGAAGAATGACCAAGCAAGCTCTTTAGAGGCAGCAGGCATTCAGTCATTCCTCTGGGTGTTACTGAAGGAGTTTTGTCAGCCAGAGGGTCACAACAGGGAAAAACAATGAAGAGTAACTTCCAGACAGGACCTACATCTCTGCCATACTGATCCACCATTTCCTGCAATCGTGAGGAGGCAGCTGCGTCTACCTGCTACTGGTAGGAAAAGCCGCCTTTCTGACAGAACGCATGTGCTACATACACAGTGCTTAAACACTGCTGAACACTTAGGCCAACGTATTCAAACATCTCACAGAAATTTGCCACCTAAAGTGCTCAACTCTTCTAACAACTGGACCACCACGAATTTCAGCAGCTCAAAATGCATAACCAGAATGTAATGTATTCTTCCACGCAGCTACATTACTGTGGAAACATTACATTTATCAAGAGCTTTCTGCTGTGACACGTTTGGATTTCAAATCCAGACAAAACAAAAAGAAGTACTGTGTTTAAAATTGTTCATGAGTATTTAATGCACTGCAGTTTCTGTACCACTGAAGACATCCAGCTCTAACATGAAAATTGTCACAAAACATGGAAAAATGTGTGAATGCTTTTCACAACATCCTTGTCTACTTTGTACACAAAAGTGACACCTATCTGTTTGCTATCCAGAAGTCCATGATGGGCACATTTCTACTTTTTGAATACTGGTGAACTATATTCCTGTTTCTTGTATGTGTTTGTTACTTTACAAGCATTCATGTGTTGATGAGCATTTTCAATAAGCGAAGTAATACTAGTGTGCCAATTCAATGTGGATTTCCTTTCTTATTACCAGTCACAGCACATTATTTCACATATAATTGTGACTATTATTTAGGATTTGTTTCGCACCTATGTAAGGAATCCTATATAACCAGGCACGGACTACACACTGTGCTGGGCACAGCACAGGGAGGAGAGAGACCTCTCCCCTGAAGCTCTACTTTATTTGCAGTATGAGCCGGCAGGGACGATGTGGCAAAGCACAACAACAAGCAGACCCTTCATTGTGTCCCACTGTTACTTTTTATGTTTAATCCACTAGTGCTGAATTAAGGGAATAACCTCTCTCAGGGACTTTCCAACTACTTCCTAAAGTGGAGTAAGAAGGTGTAAAGAGCAAGTGACTCCTGAGCATTTCTTAGTTCTTGCTGGGGCCAGTCTTCTCTACACTCAAAGCAAGGAATAAAATAAAATGTCAGCTGCAGTTCATATAAAAAAACCTAAGGGAAGAGCTGTTTGCAATTACCATCATGTAATCAGGCTCAAATTTACCGAAGGGCAGGCAGAGTAAGAGCTGTCTGTTGGCAGCAGGTGAGCAGCATGCTCCCACGCCGGGACAGGGTGATGCTGACGGTGTGGCAGAGCCTCTCCCCATGGAGCTGCAGCCAGCCCTCCGGCCAGCCGGGCCACCACTGCCCTCGGGCGGGCCAGCGGGAGCAGCCCTGGGCCCGCAGACACTGCCAGAACTGCTGTCTTGCCCCTGTCCTCGGAAACACAAAGCAAGCGGCCAGTACTACAACAACTTGCTGTAAAATACTGTTTTCATTTGGTGGCGTGGTACCCTGCGGCACGCTTTCAGCAAAACAGAAGATGCCATTTTTGACTGACTTGTCACATCATGGAGTCCCAAACAAGCACAGGGAGTGGTTCCTGCTCACTGAAAAAAAAAATATTGCACATGTATAACAAATTATTTAAAGCTTTTTGTTCTGACATTATTCTCATCTACCAGCACTTTAACGTATATGAAGTGTAGAATGACACTGGCTTCTTCAAGATGATTTTTCTAGGCAGTAAGAGGGAGAACTTTTGACATTCTGTACCTTATTTTTGCATTGTTTCAAAACCCAGCCCTTGTGGCCTGCCCGTGGTCCTGGCGGCGAGTCCAACACCTGAATCCCCCTCCTGTGACTGAACAAGGCATGCCCTCCTCTCCTACCTTTACAATCGGTAACGTCCATCAAAATTTTTTTCCCATAGTGTGACAAAAGTCAAATGTTCGCCTCAAGGAAAACTGCATGAAGGTGAAGGAAAGATGGTGACTTTAACTATAGAGCAGCACTTGAAAACTCAATGAGCACTGTTTTCCAAACACTAGAATGTGACTATTTTCAACTGTTCCTAATGAAAAATCTGTGTTCCTCATAAGTGCTGAACTATAAATGTTGAAAGCTGTATTGAACAATAGTGGCCAATGAAAAGGAAATTTATCCACTTGAGGCACCAGCCAAAGCCTGTAATTTTTCCTTGGAAAATTTCCTATTGATGGCACTTACAAGGGCTTTCCCACCATCGATATTTTTAACAATACTGCTTCTATTATCAGAATAACAAATGCAACCATTTTTGCTCTTGTGAGTGTTGCAACCACAGATTTATTCTTGCTATTAAACTGTCAGTAACTTTTTACTAAAAGTGCTTGCATCTTCCAAAATCTGGCTTCCTTCCTCTGAGTTGAGAAATGAGGGAAAACTATCCATTCAAACTCACTGGAATCACTTACTTGGTAAACAGTTTTCATAGCGTGTAACCATTGGTATGTCTTCAAAATTGCTTGGCTTACTTCTCCCCTCCAAGAACATGCGCAGAGGACTCACTTTTCTACTTCATACTATAGACTATCCACACATTTAAAGACAACTCAAACCAATCTAAACATCTAAGCAACAAGTCACTAATACATACATTGTGCTAACAAAACCAGTAAAATGGTGGTCATGTTGGAATCTCTCTTCTGGAAAGGAGTAACTGATACTCTAAGCAGGGCCTGAAGTCTACACACCCCTATCCTAGGGTTCAGCTGAGCTTGGCATGGCTTTTTCAGCTCTTATTAGCAGTCCATGGTGTCTACGTTTTCTTACTCATTATGTCTAAAAGACATCTTGCTGAAGCAGAAAAGTTCTGGAATCACTTGGGAATCAGTCTCTGGTGTGTTAGGCAGGAATTTTAAGAGCCAAGTAAAGCAAATCTGAAAATTGTTAAAACCCACATAATATCTAAGAGTGACACCTAATGTTAATTACAAGGGATTCTGGTGTGCTAGACTGAGCATCAGAGAGGGTGGAACTTCCGGACGGCTGTGCCGAGCCAAATATGCCATACAGAAATTCAGGTTACATTTTACTGATGGATTATAATTCTGACACTGTATGAAGTGCACAGTCAGTCGCAACTACAATAGCTAACAGGCTATACAAATGGCAACCTAATACGCTGTGGAAAATGGTGCCAAAATAATAAAGAGACTATTATAAAACAAGCAAAGTCAGGCCCGGATCCATATATAGCTGTTAAATTACAGAGTAGCAGGAAAAAATACCAGGTTGTCATCTTTTTATGCTTTACTCAGTGGAACAGTGACAAGAAGAAAGCCTTCATGGCTGGAAACCAAAGCGAGGGTCAGAGGGCACGGCAGATGTCTGCAGAGATGCACAAAACAAAACTCTGAATTTGGTACAATCTGGAGGTTGGGAACTGCCAGAGCCTCCCAGGAGGCAGCGTGTATCTCGGGCTGGAAGGCATTCAGGCGGCAGCCCGGGGAGGCTCTCCAGCCAGCTGCCAGCCCGCTGCTGTGGGTTTGTCCGAGTTCCAGGAAGGAGGTGGGTCAGAGCACTTTCCACAGCCAGCTTGCCTGAGGACGTCTTAAATAACCAGCAGCCACAACAGCCAAAGGGAAATCACTTTAGACAAGCAGAACTAATGAAAGAACTTATCACTGGCAGACGATAACAGCCAGTCCCAAGGTCTCCGAGGAGAACCACACATCTCTGAGACTCTGTCCAAAAGCAATTATGTCACTGAGCTGACAGTTTACAAGACTTTGAAATTCTTGTATTAGTAGAGATTTTTAATCGTCATTTAATGCTATATTGTCTGTGAGAAGAAAAAGAGGGACCTTTGGAAGGGTCTCACAAAAGCCTCTGGTTATAGTGCTGTGCACACTGCATACTGGTGACCATGGAGAACCATTCACCAAAGGTGAAATGAAACCTCTTCCAGATTCAGCAGATTACCAAGCAGATGGGATGCATGAGGCAAACTTTCTACCAGCTCTGCAGATGACTTTGTTCCCTCCTTTGTTCTCTACCTGTTGTCGAAGTGCAGAGTAAGTAAAAGGCACTGACAATCTGATTTTATCCCATTATTATGCACTGCCCTGCCTCAAGGAGCAATAAAATAAAATAAAAACAAACAAAAAGAGCAACACAAATTAAGCAGGAGACAGCAATACAGATATTGAAAATTAATTCACAAAGTGCATAAACACTTTATACTAATATACATTGATAATAATTGAGTTTTAATAGAATTCTCTGAAACCATCAGACTTACTGTAAGATCTCTGATAGCAATACCAGCACTTCTCACGCCTTTAACTCAAAGACCTGGACATACTTTGCAAGCTGCAGTCTTACAATGCCCCCTGTGAAATAGCTATTACTGTATCTACTTACAAATGGATACACAAAGATTATGTGAGAGGAAAACAGAAGAAGAATCAGAAACAGAAACTTCTGAGTTGTGACTGCTAGTCCCCTGCAGAAAGCTATCAAAAATGTGGAATTCAGTCAGCTTAGAAAGCAAGCTGCTAGTCAAGTGCTTTCACAGTAAATATTTCTAGAACCTCAAAACAAGTCTAACTTCTTTGACATTGCATGCTTGACTCTAAATATTCATAATTCTTTTCTTTTCTCTTTTGAAGAGAAATATACAACAGTAACCATAATAACCTGTTGTATAGATAAGGGTTCAATCAAAATCCTTCAACAGCTGAGGTACCTTTCGGGTCCAGTTTCCAGTTAGCCGTTAGACCAGCGGCAGAAGATGACAGAAGATGTAGTCTTAGTATGGCAGACAACGTCTATTTAAACATCAGTCTGTGAGCAAAATGGGGACATGTAGCATGGTAATCCATAGCTTCATACGTTATGGGTTTGTAATAAACAGGATTGATATTTATTTTCTCTTTACATTCTATACGTAAATAGCCAATGTCCTTATTTACATTTAAGATATGATCACTGCAGATGATGGGTTAAAAAAGTTATCCAGATACCATTAATGCCATGCCTTTAACATCGTATTATTGAAAAAAACAACAGTGCAATGGAAATTATTCCCTGTTTAAGGATCATCTAATGAATTATATTTGTACAAATCCTCATTTTTGATAGTAAAATGTTACAGGTGACTATCACCTCTATCCTGTTGTGTCAACACCTCCAAGGCTTAAAACAACCCCTCTGGTGAACAGACATAATTAAAACCATTCAAGCTAGTGGCACACTACAAGTGGTAAAACCAAGACACAAAATAGCTTTTAAACTGCAGTGAGTTCTGGGCCACCCCAACAGTGCAGTGAGCCAAGCCTCCCGGTAGGCCTGACATACCTCCTGGGAGGTAGACATAATTAAGAGTTTGTGATCAGTACAGCTTGAAGTATGCCCCGTCAGAGCATTAACTTCAGATCATTTCAAGTTCATCTTGGATATTTACAGCCTTCCAAACAGCGTATTCCAAGCATGCTATTAGCATGAGTCATTAATCCTTCCATCTATTGTGACAGCACAGTCCTACCTCTGGGTTACCCATAAAGGAGCTGCAGCAGTCATCTACTTAAACTCCAGTAAGAAGAAAAATAATTTTAAAACCAGCTTTTTCAGCTTTTTAGCCATTTAGCTACTTAAAAACGTGCAACACATGGCTGGGTTTGAAATCCTTACACTGGTGAGGGTGTGGGAAAGAGGCACTCCATACCAACACTTTGGTCAAGATGAACGCTTCCGTACCCTGAATTTAACTTCAGGCTAAAATACCAGTATTACTTCCCAAGAAGAGTAGAATTTTTTTACTGGCCGTTTATAACAATAGTAATACAAAAATCAGTACAGGCCCATGCCTGCGTATATTTACCTCTGAAAAATCTTTTTAAAAAATCAGTCCCTAGTAGACCATCAAGCAAGTGAATGGAAATAGTGGAACTGTTTCCCCACCCATTTTCCACATTTCATTTATCTTCTAAATTAAGGGTCATAAGTTGTAGTAAATACACAGTTTAAAATCTAATTCATTAGCTCTGTGAACCAGCAGCACCTTTATGATCATTTAGGTACGAAAGAAGAAAATAAGTTGATTTGGGAAGGAAAATGTCTCAGATCTTAAAATCTATTTGCCATTTCTAAATGCAGCAACAGCTGTTGTCAGAGTTTTAATGCTAACTTGATTCACAGAGGAAAATGTTAAACTAGCGTTTTAAAAAATGCAGTAAAATTGGAGCACAGCTATGATATGGAACACAACATGTTTTCCTGTTTCTTCCCCAATTCAGCTGCTGAGGCCTTTGGAATAACGTCCCTTTCAGAAGAGGATGAGGCAATGGAACCATTTCCCCACTACTCCACACAAAATGTGGAAGCTGTTTCTCTTTCAAATAAAAAGCCAAAACCAAACAAAGAATCTCTCTAGTTTCAGGCAAGAGGGTGTTGCTTTTTCTTCCCAGCAATGTCAAAGCCACGAGCTTCAGAGGCACATGCTGAACCATCCTCTGTTCTGCCATGGGACAGCTGACACAATCCACAGGCCAGACAGCATTTACTTCAAGCTAGCACTAAACCCAAGCAGTCAACTGGAATTAAAAAAATATCAGATGAACTAATAGCAGTGTGTGTGTAGGCAGGAGAATAAATCCTTACTGCAAGTCATTCTGAACGTTTTGCAGCTTGGGAATCTTGCTCCCCTCCTCCCATCGACTGGACCCCCAAGAGATGCCATGACTAAAGAAATAAACCATGATCTCATGTGCCCTTCTGTGATTACTGCAGGCTCTGCTCCTGGCTCTCAGGACTGAGGGTAGATTCTTTCCAGATCTAGACTCAGCAGACACTGATCACTCTTCTATAGATCTTGCTAGACCCACTTACACCCACTGTTCCGTCCTCAAACACATTACGTTGGAAAAATCTATTGACCAGATGAAAAAATACCATACGACAAGAAAATGTTAAAAAGAAAAAGCCTCTGGAGAAATGGCGAGTAGGAACATTTCTATTGTCTTTAAGAATGTATGAAATTGTGGTAGCTTGGTACATTCTGCAAGGCATATTATAGAACTACTATACCTCTTAATACAACATCTTGGCAGTTTGATTTCCATTCTTAGTTAGTTATGGTTGTCTCTCCTTGCTAAATTCACTGTTTCCATTTATCCCTTAGTTCCCTCACTTTTCTGCTTGGATCTTCTTTCATTCTCTTGTTCCAAACTTCCAGGAAAATTAAATTATCTCCTAACGTGTAATAATCAATCTCCACTGCATTCTTGCTCCTCATTACTCTCCTCCTCCTTCTGTATCTTTGCTCTTCCACAAAATTATTCAGTTTTCTGTTCTGAGATAATTGTCAATTTTCATTTCTGTCTATTCTGTGTGACAAGTCTTCTATTTCTTCTTTGGCAGTTGCACTGACAGGCGTAACGCTGAAATGAAGCGCTGGACAGCACTGTCCTTGACATCTTTAGATTTCTGTTCTCCAGGCTAGGTAGGCACGCCACAAAAGCTTGTGATGGGAAACAAGAAAATAATGGCCTCGTCTGTGAACTGTCTCTTGCTGAATATCTTGGAGACTACAAGTGAGAGGCATTCTCCTTGGCAGTTATTTACTATTTTCCTACTTTAGGAGTAAATAAAGAATACGGCTTACTTTTTTGAAAACTCCTCTTGGGACTTATTTATCTATTTCTGACCCATTTGACCCAACAAGTACATTCACAACAGAGAACTAAGACACGTTAGGATGTCTTGTCCTTAGTTATCCAACAGAGGAGGTCTTATCCTCAGTGACACAGGGGATGTCACATAATGGCCAGTTTAGACAGAAAGCCACCAATTTATTTTAGACCAAAGCCCCCATATGATCATGAATGCAACAGCAAGGGTGCGTACATCATTCAACAACATCAACACCAGCGGCAAAAGAACTATTTGCATGTCAAATTCACAAATTAAAAATGTGAACAGATGACAACTGAACATCTTGATTCACACTGTTTCTCCTGCTTGTCAGTTTTGGCAGTTATGAATAGTAACTTGAGAAAGTGCTAAAAATAACACAGATTCAGGCCCTGGCTCAAAATTCTTTTTTTTTTTCCTCCCATTTTGCCTTGATACTCTGCTTGATACTGCTAATAATAAAGTTAGTATGACTCATAAAACCATTGCTGTAATTTTAAAATAACATACGAAATACATATTACCTATGAAAAAGGAGGTAACAGTAACACCTAGAATTCATTCTTACACATCACTGGCAAGCTTAAATGACATACAGCGATACATCCAGCATGTATGTAATTGTACTTGTACTCCTGCACTTCAGGCATTTTTTTTCCAAATCCATGATGTGATGCACACTTACAAAGAAGAAATTTGGGACTGTTTACATACCTTGGCATTGAAAACAGCCTTCGGTCCTGCTAATGTTTTTTTAATGTCACACTGAGCAGAGTGTACAGTGAGCAAACCCGGTAAAAACCCATTTCAGATGGGCTTAGGGAACTGCCTCTCTTCCAGCCTGCAGAGCTTGGTTAGCAGGTCAGATTTCAGTCTCTGAGAGACTCTCCTCAGTCTATGATTTCACAATCCAAAATTATCAGGCTGTCTGCTTTTCTGTGCAGACTTACTGCTGCCACTCCAGCCTGCAGACGGGAACCCACTGGATACTCACCAGCTCAGTGGAAGGACTTCAGTGGTTGCTTCATTCTGGACCCAAATAAAACTATTATCTGCATAACACAGACATTGGTTTTGTGTGTTCGGGCACGCATATGTCAGCCAATCATTTTAGAGAGAGAAGGTTTTGTCTTATGTGCAACTCAAAAGCTAAAAAAAAAAAAGGGAAGACCTTCGGTACTGCCAAAAGCATGTTATTCCAAGAATAAGGTAGCTTAGTTCTAGCACTGGTTGTGAGACTTAATTTGAACAGAAAAATATTAGGTGAATACAAATTTTAAGAAATCTCAACTGTGTTCATCACAGTAACACCTCACTATAAAGCCATAGTATCTCAGAATCTTAAAAAATAATTGCTATGGGAGGAGAGAAGGCTGCAGCATAGCTGGAACACAGAGGAGTTTCTTGGAGAAGCAATGAAACATCCTGGCCTACGAGCAGATGGAAGCACAGAAGCAGATGCCAAGATCTACAGAAGACACGATGTGAGTCTGGACTATTTTCTCAAGGTGTCATCAAGAGACTACAAGCAAGTATGAAATTACAAATACTCAAAGCTTTATTTGGGATCTTACCCTTACCAGTAAGAACTGAAGACCCATTTCCTCATTCACAGGATTAAGAAGAGTTGGTCAAAAATTTCCTGAAAATTTGTCACCGTTTTTCTCTTGTGACACAGGACAGGCTGCACAAGGTGATATATACTGTAATCTTTCACACTTTCTCTCCATCCTTCTGAAATTTCTCCCAACTATAATGCTTTCCCCATGCCCTCCTCTCTTCAGGTAACGGACTCCTCCATTCTTCACACAAGACAGACGCTCCTGTGATCCCCGCTGCTGCGTGGCACTCTGCACATCCAGCAGTTTCCTCAGCGCTTTCACGTGCCTCAGGCACACGGTCTCTACTTGGAGCAGGGAGCAACAGGAGCTGCACTGTCCCCCCTTCTCCCTGCCGCCCCTTTGCCTCTCACGGATTGAACACAAGCGGTCGTAGCTTCCCGCTGCCTGACCACTGGCTACGCCTCATGGCAAGTGCTCCCCGGGGTCCTCTGGGTCTCACTTCAGGGCACGGCCCAGGCCGGGAGGTTCTGCTGGAAGCAGCACAGCAGGCACCCTGCGATGGCAAAAATCATTCTTCTCTCCGCCAGTGTCACGCTCCAGAAGAGATACACCAATTAAGCTCTGGAGTTACCAGCTGCGAAATAAAATTTCCCCTGAATTAAGCCCAACTGATTCTCAGAATTTCTTATATGGCTCTAGAGTCTTGACGTTCTGCCATACAACAAATGGAACACAAACATGTTGGGAAAAATTAAATCAGACAAAACACTGTGTGTTTGAAAAATACAGCCACTGACGCCAAAATCACTGGTAAGAAGAGCAAATTAATAAATGGGAAGGCCCTTTTCCAAAAGTGACAAATCATTATTAAAGTCTGCCTGAGGGAATCCTGAACTAATTTTACTGTTAAAGCGAATAAACACAAGGCAGATTAACAATGTCTCCTAAACAACATTAATTTTGAAGACTGATTATCATTTGGAATAGGAAAAGGGGTTATCTTAAAGAGCTTTACTAGTTGCACACTGTCAGCTTCCCAGTGCAATTAGCATGCTATTAGTATTTCTATGTGTAAAATTCTTGTCAAAACATGCTTTTAGTTCTTGAAAGAAAGTAAGATGTAAATAGAATGTCATTGTGGGTTTAAATGAAATATCTCCTTTCAGTGAAATATTTTCTAAAATATCTCATTTAATACAATGTGTTAAGACTATATCCTGTTCTGCACATGACACTTGATATAGAAATTTTACTTAAAATTATGTGTAGCTCACATATTCTAAACAGCAAAGAGGAAATGGCCTGTAATTTTGTAGCTATTGAGCATTTCAAGACCTACCCAGTTAACTAAAAGCAGAAGAGTATTTACAAATTGTCGTAAGTGCTGTTAAGGTGAGGATTTTAGAATAACATAATAGAAACAATAATTAAATAGCATCAACTAAGTAGGCAGTAGGAGAATATAATGTTATTTCTATTTATAATGAACAGTCCATTAAGACAGTAATGAGTACACTGCTTGCTTTCTGCAAAAATACTAATACGACTTACAAAAATTATATTATGTCTTAAATCTTCTTTAACCATAGCTGTCACAGAAACTATGATTTTGTTTTGCTCTTTTGTTTTTAGATGTTTGTTTTGCAAAACATGTTCCGAAAAGCTTGAATGAGAAGAACTCGTTCCCATAGCTTCAGGTGACAAGCTGCACTGTATCAACCCGCATACGCCAGCAAATGGCATCGGCACCAACATCTAAGGCCAGACTTATAAAAGCATTCTGGTGCTAAACAATGTGTACAGAGGTCAGGTGGAATTCCCCAAAACATCTGTGCACCACAGTCATGATGATGTTCATATGATAAGCACCCTGGAAATCCCTCTATAAATACTTATCATCTGGTGTCTAGTCACCATTTTTCATTCTTCACCACAGAACCAGGACTCCCCAACCCAGTAATTTAAATAAAAGATCCTAGTGAGCAGGGCCATAGTGTAAACCCCATTTCAGTTCTTACCACTACACAGTAACAGTGTCTCCCAACTCTGTCTCTATCCGTAGAGTTATTTCTGGTTATTTCTAAGGTGTCTGCTAACAGAAAGCACCCAAAGACAATGAAGGGAGATGCTGGAGAAGAGAGAGAGTCAGATTTTGAGAACTGCAAATATTACTGTGGGCATTCTGCATGTTAGTTTCATCACTAAAGTATACTTTAAAAGGCATAAATTTATCACTTGTAATATAGGAAGAGATGCATATAAAAATTAATTAAACATCATGTTCTGATTTTAGGACAACCTTTGCTCTGCCTAGCAATTACCATTAGCTATGAAAATGAAAGCATCTTTACAATAAATGTAATGAGAATTTATGCCTGTTTAGCTCTAGGTCTGAAATTCTGTTGTTAAGATTAGTATTTCTCTTTATTTCTGCCAGTGATGGGAGAAAGGAGGCAGACACCACTAAAAGCACACAACACGTACACATCCTAGTAGCAACGGGGCTGGAATGGGTGGCAGGGTCACTCAGCAGGGATAGCCATTTTGAAATGGAAGAACAGTGCTTATCCAGAGCCAGAAAACAGAAAATACACAATTAGTAAGGAAAACAGCACGTTTAAGTCAGACACTTCAAGGTCTTTATCAGAGATTATTATGTGTAGAACCAAATAATAATAAGAAACGTTAAAAATCTTTTCTATGGATTCTGCCACACTGATGAAACCAGCTTATATAAATTCATTCATGCCACGCATACTTTGTTTTTGACCTACTAGCTTCATTTTTTCTCTTGCATGAAACAGGTCCTCTCCAGATTGCCTCCAAACAACTCCTACATTCTAACACTTTACCACATGAAGATTTTGGAACTGTGTGAGGTCTCATGCACACGAGCACAGTTATTTCAGACAACGAAAGAAAAGCAGCGGAGCAATGAGCTCCTCCCGCTTCTCGACACCCTCGAGCCCCCCATCTCCCACAGCCGCTGCGGAATCCAGCAGAGTGCAGGCAGCTTGGACAAGATACGACAAGTGGCCAGTTTTGTGCTCAGGCGCTGGCAGGCCTGGCCCATTACAGCTACTGGTAAACCGTGCAGCACAGCCTCGTTCTCCTGTAAGCAGGAACCGGAGCGGACAGCTGTCCTGGCGGAACACACAGCGCTGCATGTGCTGTGCCTTTAGCACATGCTGCTTTTGAAGACTCCCCACGGTGTCTCCTGATTGTTGACAGAGACTGATCTAACAATGTCCCCCTTTCCCACCATAAATTGATAGGAATTCACTTCCCCTCTCCACTAACAGGGCAGTACAGATACTGTACACCTACCTCTACCTCAGCAACGCAACTGTACCGTGAATGACAGAGCTCTGAACACACTACTGACCACCCTTCTGGCAACCAAAGCAGTTGCTGAAAACAGAAACAAAAGCAGCACTGAGTTTCTCAGCCTTAAGCGTGCCTGTGACACTACATCCCTCGCTGCATTCAGTGGTGGGCCCACATTTTCCTTTTGTGGCAGAAGCTCACCTTGTTGTCTTTGGTGTCCCCTGCAAGTCTCAACTCCAGTTACCCAGCACCCTTTGCTGGTCAAGCCTGGCAACTGCTTCCTCACTTAACTGTGGTTAAAATCTCCTTCCCTCTTCATTCCTAATATACAGCTCACGTTTTCAGGTCGGCCGGTCTGTTGGCAAAGACTAAGCCTACTTTGTTACAGGATCCTGTCTCCCGCCAGCACTCCTAAACCCTCAAAGAGGATCCTCTGGCCATAAAAGCCAAATCCCTGGTGAGAGGTGATACTTTACAGATCCAGGGAAAGTCTCTCTGACACAAATACCACACGGTGGTACCTTACTAACCTTTCACAGTCATGACCACGCTAAAAAATGCATTTTTAGGTCTTTTTCCAAACAACTTCGTAAGATGGGCTGCTTTGTTCATAAGATACACGAGTATCAGTGTTTTGGATCATTTCCCACAAGTTTTTATTCAGTCATTTGTTTACAGGAAAGACTCCCATCCAAAAATGCCAATAGGTCAGTTATTGCTCTTAACCTCTCAGTCTGAATGGTCATGTCAGAAATGTCACTGCATTTCCTACTTTCGAAAGAAAAAAGGTCCAAAAGGGGAACTTAAAACATGTCATCTATTGTCTGTCTCAACTAAATGAACAGTCTAACTTCATGCATTATTACTCACTCTCCCAGAGGATGGCACATTTCATTAAATGAATATGGCAGCAACAATTATTTTGCACAAAGGCTTCAAAAGATTCTCGTCACCATTCACAAACAACAAACAGATTTAAGCTATGTATATGGATTTACAAAACTAGGTCTAAACTATTCACTTTGTATGATGACATTGCATTGTCTAAAAACAGTTTCAAAACTTAGAAATAATGCTATGAACTCCCCCCTCATTTTATATTATTAATATAGTATTAAATACATTTACCTCTTTTATCTCTTAAAATTACCTTGAGCACATGGTAAGGTAGGGAAAGAGGCCAAATGAACTCGAGGACTATTCTAGATGTATGTAAATGTTGCCCTCTCATGATTCCTTCAGTCTCACAGCTGCACAGACACGGCAGTCCATGCCACCCCACTGCTTCCAGCCATGACAGCACTCAGGTAAGGGGAGCGGCACAGCTTTCCTGATCTTTGGTGTTCTGTTGTTGCAGCAGTAGAATTACAAATCTGTAATTAATAAAATATTTAAGACTATTTAAGACGTGGCCCTTCCATGAAATTCGGCAGGAATTTTACAAATCAGCCGAAACGTGCAAGATGAAGTCCACAACATTCAAGGACAAGCAAAATTATGAAGTAAAGATGTGATAATTAGCTCAAACTAGGCACAACAATGGCTGGAGGAATTAGAAAAACACAGCTGTAAATATTCATTTTATAGCCTGAAAATACACAATGAACTAAAAACCAAGAGATTAATTTACTATGAACTGCACAATCACCAAAGACTTTTACTGCAAACTAAAAGCAAACTACTGCAAAATAAAAGCTACTCTGGAAGTTGACTTTATAGCTATTATAAAATCTGATTTCATGTGTATTGTTTCTCCAATGTCATTGAGGGAATATAACGTAAAATTCACACAGTGCCTTTTTTGTGTAATTATGATAAGGATAATTTATACTAATAGGATACAGACAAAAGAGAAAGGTACCAAGAGACTTTAATCTGAATTTAGTTCTTCACTTATCCTGTTATTCCCGCTACTTTATGTTCCAGGTTTATGTTGTTAAAAAAGCACACAAGATACCATAGATTTAGAAAGAGAACTGGTGGAATTTGATTGGCTACTTTAATCCAAATATCCCAAAAAAGAGAAGTTGAGATAACTCCTTATTAGAAAAACTAATTCTTGCTTAGTCTTCAGGATTTTAGATCTGCTAAAAGGATTTGAGACGCATCTGGGTCAGCCCTGCAGCTGAAGAGCAAGAGGAATGGGACTAGCGTGAGGAGCAGTGCAAGTGTGCATACATGATGCCCGATGTTAATGAAGGTGTGGTATAAAGGAGATGCTGTGCTCCTATCCCTGCCCGGAGAGGTCAGAGCACGCAGCCCGCAGCACACGCCTGCACACACCAACGGCGGGGAGCAGGGAGAGGGACGTCGAATCGCGGTGCACAGTTCAGTGTTCGCTACTCGGGCAGCTTTATACACCTTTATCCTGACTTTCTGCTACCTAAAATTCTCAGTAAAAATACAAGAGCAGGTTTTGTGGGCTTGTTTGTTTGCTTGTCGCCCTTTTTAACTAGCTTTGCTCTTAGGGAAGTCATCAGTCCTGCTGGCTTCAGCTGTGGAAGATCAGTGTACATGAAACAAAATTTCATTTTTTCAGAGAATTAATACATACCAATAAGTAACTGACACTTAGGATTAGCTAACTTACATTTTCCCTTAATCAATATTTGGGTAGAAAAAGCTCACTGTGTGTTTCATGACAAAAAATTAAAACATATGGGTCTTTAAGTCCTAAATTATTAGTTGTATTATGAGGAAGAAAAAAACCGCAGTACTTCTAACAATAAGCAAATCTTATCCTATGAAATCACTACGGATGAAACACAGGATGATTAATCTTTCCAGTACTCTATTTGTAAATTTCAATTTTTAGATTGGAATTTTTTAATGCCTTAAAATGTGATTGCTGAATGCGGAGATGAAAGCAAACCAATTTGTTCTGCTATCGAGAGAATCTGAGTACACGAGGTGTTCAGTACTGATAGCTCCAGTCCCTCCTGCTTGTGCTTCCCTGCATATACCTCCAAAACAAACAAGCTGGATGACACGTTGGGCCAGAAGGTTAATAGGGATGGTGACCTCTGCTAGACATGAAATGTAAGAAGATTAATGCATTTTTTTGTTATCTACACTAAATTAAAAACTGCAGAGAGCAAAGCCTTTTCATCAAGCTTTGCTAAATGACAACAAGACGCAAAAATAAAATAATCTCAACTGATTTACTCATCTTCAGTGTTTTTAAAATGAGAAACAGTTTAGAAACATCATCTAGAAAACAAGATTACATCAAATATTTTTGGCACCTTGGACAATGCAACCAACAGAAAAGGAATGAATGTCACTAGCCAAGGAACAAATTAAACCTTGTTTATATCGCTTCAATTCACCATATATATTTCTAAAAAAGGATCATCATAAATGGCAGTATAATGTCATAGAGTGGCAGAAAAACCAGTCTCAGGAGACTTGAATCTTACATTGCACTCTGCCATTTATCTCCTAGAAATTTAACTCCTCCTTGCTTTATTTCTTCCTCTGTACAATGGAAATGACACCACTAACCCTTTTTCTTTTGTTAAACATCCTGAAATGTACCGGAGAAAAGCATTACACAAATCTGCACTGTAATCATCCTGTGTGCACGCCGAGAAAGATGGTTTCCAGGGCACACAAATCCGTGCGGGGCCTGTGCCCGGGAACGCACTGTGGGGCAGCAGGCCTGGCGACACAGCGCTATTTCCAGCCTTACTGTTTTATCTCTCCTGTGGCTTTCTTTGTGGCATGCTTTTTTGAAAGGAAAATATGTTTCCTTTTCAGCAGAGATACATTTCTTATGAAGGAAACCACAATGTCAAACTTTTCCTGAAAAGACAGGAACATAGCTACACATGTTCAACCCTAACTTTAAAAAGATGCCTCTGAAACCAGTTGCAGCACTGCTCAGAGAGATTCTGAATTACCGTCGAGGCAGCGGAAAGGGGCACTGCGTCTTTAAAGGAAACGGATTTGCTTCAGAAAGGGGCAAGTTGAAGAAACATCTGTAAAGACTGATAATAGATTCACTTCCTGAAATTCTTCTAGAACTACTACTGTGAAAAGCAGGAAGTAGAGGCAGGAGAGAGGAAGAAAGTTACAGATGAGAAAAGAAAGCGCTCCCCCTCCCCAAAAACTGCCTGTAAGGCTGTATGCCGCTATAGATGAGGCTGAAGGTGTCATTAATGGCACTTCTGCATCCCAAGAATACAAAGCCAGCAGCATTACTGCTGGCATCTGCCCGTTCTCCACCTCGACTTCAGGATCCACAGTCCAAAGAGGAGCGGGGATGGAATGCTCCACCTTCTCACCGAGGGAACCACCCTTCCCAAGCAAGCTCATCATCCTCCCAGTAACAGAAAAGCTGATCTGGACCGGGGATATAGCAAAGTTTTGCCAAGGTACACTCAGCTTCAGGCTACCGTAACCAAAACTGGCACTTTAGAAATAGCATCTCACTACAAAGAACCTTCCAAAGCAGTACTGGATTTAAGGGGATAAGGACCTATTGAGTAAGGCATTATATCCCTAAATATAATATTTCAGAATATTAGATGAAAAGAGTGTACACAGATGTAGAAACACTGTTTTTTTCTATATATATATACACTTACATAAATCTTACACAAACACAGCAGATCCTCTCTAACAACTGGTCTTTAAAATAAAAATCTAACACATTCCTCTCAAGAATAATTGCAAATCTTTGTGATTTGCTTTGGAAGCCAAATTTGGCCAAAACAACCCTCTTTTTTCTGCCTTTTTTTTTTTTTCCATTTAGGAAATACAATTCTTCTATTAATAATTGCTGTATCACATGCCAGACTTTATTCCATGCTCACAGACAAACCTGGGTTTAAAGTGATTCCAGTTAGATTTCCTAATAAAAACCTCCAGGCAGGTGGTTTGACTTTTCCTGTCTGCGTTTTACAAAACTTCCCCACCTCACAAATCTGAACAGCTACTCAGAATCCGTTCATGGTGCATGCTGTAAATTAGTTACAAGAGTTTCAAACTCCAGGTCAGTCCCCTTGTCACGGTGCCATGACGAAGGGGAAGCACGTTCTCTTCTACTTCTCTGGGCAGAATGCACTGAAATCACTAACTCCGCTGAAATGAACCAAGTCGTTTTTAACAGTAAAGTTAGAAAGGTGCACCACAACATACTTGAAATAAAACAATCATCCGTTTTGTTGCAGAATAAACCATATTTGGTTTACTATTTCTTTATATGGAGAATCAAGAGAGTTCTCTATCGAATAAACCTCTGTCCAGAAAACCTAATTTTGCTTCCTGTTTGCTGAAGATAGTTGATAGCTCAGTCTTACTTAATGGTCTTGAGCCCAGCCATATTGACTACTACATTTTAACACAAAACTGCTGCAATAAATACCAAGAACAACAATAAAAACACATTAGATCTTTCTCTGCATTTCTAAACAAAGGAAACTGATTAAATATAACTGAGTTAGGTAGAGGGATATTTATTTATTTATTCCCAATTTAAACAGTGTGTGTTCCATAATCTCTCTGGAGGCTTCAGCAACACCATTTGGAAAGAACAACACATTAAACCAAAGCTGGCAAGGTCAGCTGCAAAGACACATCTTCCCCTCCCCAAATAATAAAACTTGAGATTTTCTCTAAACTTCATGATGTTTTGTAAGAATAAATAATTTTCCAGTTCTACCACACTAAGGGAAGTACGTTCCTGGTGAGAAGCCCTGCACTGATGACATCGTGACTCAGAGGGGCCAAACGCTGGGGCTCTCAGCACCATTTCTCTACTGCACTCCTGGACAGAACCAAGTCCTAGAACTGCACACCTAGATATGCTACACTATTAAGATCCTCTACAGTAAGTCAAAATTCTTCCATCAAACTGTATCCAGAAATGAAATAGTATCCAATATTGCCTATTAAGCAGAGACAGGCTAATAGCAAAGAAAACAATTAGTAACTATTATGCAAATTCTGAATTGGCTTTTCTATTCAGCCACTTTTTTTTGGCATCCATGAAAACTGCTTTTCTTCACACTAATATTTGGGAAAGAGGTTTTATTTATGCAAATAGATGCATTTCTAAAAAAAAAAAAAACAAAATTGCATGTAAATGAGCGTATTTGTGCATCAATTAGCGAATTTGAGTTCTTCTTTGCCGCAAACACACATCCATTTCAGATGGTCGTAAACGACTAGTGAGAGGGAAAAAGAAAACATAAATGAGTCCATTTTCCCGAGCACTTGACAGATCCGCAAAACGCCTATTGTAGAAGAGACAGGGAAGCTATACAAATGTATAAAGGCAGCAGTACAAAGCAGGGTAGTCAACAGAACTGTAATTCTTGGTCAACCTTTTAAGTCTTCTGAGACACAAAAGAAAAAATGGTATTTTGAAAAATCAAAAGTTTATTCCGTCTACATTCTGCAGGCATGCTAAGAATTCTTCACTGGAAAGGACATCAAAGATGTAACTAGAGAGATCTTTAAAAAGTGATAGTCAATAGAGAAAAGATTGCTAGTAAGACAAATCCCAGTTGATGGGATTCCCCTTCTATCAATTAGAAGATATAATAGGCCAATAAACTGAGGTGTAGCAACAAGCTTAAGAATAAATTCCATTAATTTAATTTTTAACTTCCTCCTGAAGAGAGGCAGAACGCTCCTTACGTTCCCCAAAGGAGTACAGAAGATTGTAATCCATCTCTAAGGGGAGACAAGGGGAAGCTGGTCCTGCAGTTTGTTGCTGCTGGTTTCCGAGGTCAAGAGCAAGTTCAGATAGAGCCTCGAAGCCTCGCACGGCCATCTGGCACACAGACTGGCCAACTGCTTTGGTTATCAGTGACCTCCCAGCTGCCTTTCCTGCAAAAACACACACCCCGTCATTGCCTCAGCCTGGCTGGCTGCCTCGAAGAACTACTCAAATACAGCTAAAATGCTTCGGGCACCTGCACCTATCAAAGATGATGTATTAGAGGCAACATATAATTCCCTGCCTGGGTGCTATCACTCAAAAGCAACTTCTAAAAGACGTGGTAGGAAAAAAAAAAAAAAGCACTAGAAATGGAGATGCAGCTTTTCAAAATTGTGAGCAATTAGCATTCCCTTAGTAACTGATGCTGTGATTACGTGCATGGATACAGTCAAATTTCAGAACTGAAGGAACTCTGCCAATTCTGGCTAGGTGGAACTGCCAAGTGGTACTGTGAACTCTGAAAGTCTAAGGAGGATTTTCCTACGCTAGACACTCCAGTCACCCAGAAGTACAGATTTCTTTCCAGAATTTCCCCACATACTATGTTACGATGAAGTGGTTCATAATTTATTGCAAGGATGGCCCACTGTGTCCTGCATAGGTCTGAGCACTAAAAAGGACTGTCTCGGGAAATTTGAGAAAATCTGTACTATTAAACGCTGAGAATTCAGACTGATTCCTGTTCCTCAACCTGTAAGTGAATTCTGAATGCAGAGTGACTCTACTTCTTTAAGTGGAACTTGCAGAAATAACATTAAGGCACATCTCTTGAATTTCACAGACCGTTTGTCTCTGGTTAGAACTCAAGAGCACAGCAGCCTGCAGTAGATTCTGCTTCTGCCAATTATCTACCATTCTGAAATGCAAGATCATATTAGAATCAAACCATGTAGAGAACTGTACTGGACAGAATTCCGCTGTTTTCTTCAACTGTTGTATGAAGACGACAAAGAACAAAATGGTTGGACTCAAAGGTCTTTTCCAACCTAAATGATTCTGTGATTCTACAGCAACAGGAAAAATACATCCAACCTACAAATACCACCAAATTAACATGTACAGTAGCAAAAATTAAACGTGCCTATTACACAGATCTTGAGGGTTTGAAATTTTGGACATGCTCTTTTAAAACCTTGTTCTCGATGTTATTTTGTTACCCAATTACATTCTTCCAAAGTGTTTCTTCATATGTCTTGCTTATGAACAAAGAAAAGTAAATGGCATCAGTATTCCATTTAGTTAACACCACTCAGCCACAGACTACACCCCATCGTTATCACAGCAGGTGAATCCTTTGAAAAACAGCCCCACAAGGATTTGTGAGGATAAATCATTTACGCAGAGCCAAGCTTCTAATGAGAGCTGTACACTTACCTGAGTTGGTGGCCTTTTCGAAGGAGTCAGCTCACAGAACTCAGCAGAACAGGAAAGAAATTTCTCTGCCACACCAGACTCCTGCTCTGCACAGTGAGTGCTACTTCAGGAGCTGCAGTAACTCCACAAAACCTCTGCTCCCAAACACAGCACTGCTCTGCAGAATTCAGACTGGTGGATGCAGCGCTACCTGATGAATGCCTTCTCTACCACAGGCAATAAGCATTGCAAGGTTTTTTACGGATGGATAAAAAAGATGGATGAATCAAGAGGTTACTGCAAGAGACATATTTCCGCAAAGTGGGCTAAGGGTGACTGAAAGAAAATAAACAGACCAAATCAGTTCCTCAGAGTCATTAAGTTGGTTGCAAGGCTGTTGTCCTGACTAGGAATGTGTACATATGGTTTTTGTCTTCTACTCGTCCAAACCAAAACTTCTCAAGTACTTCAGCACCAAGTGCTAAAACCAGTAGTTATTTAACTGTTCAAATCTGACCTTGTTTGCACTCTGAACCATTCATAAATGCTGAGGATTATCTTTTCAATAATCTGTTACTATGAAACACTTTAAACATCTTAACTGAGCATATTTCATCCAAAGGTGATTTAATACAATTCATTATTCAGCCAGTGTCCAGCACAGCTTTTGTGGCTGATGCTTATCTCAAGTTGAGAGCATCTCTTCCCTCAGCTCACTCCTCTGTCTTCACAAACATGGACAGGTCCTGAAAAAAGGAACACCTGAAGCTTTCTGGCTTTTTGCATAACAGGGAACACCACGTGCCCGGGCCTCAGTGGGAAAATATGCCGGCTTCCCTTCTACTGCTCCCCTGCTAACCAAAGACAGAGGAAGTCAGGTCTTACTTTCACACCTTGGGAGATTCTCCCATCACATTCAAACCTAGAAACTGCGTCTGCATCCACACACCTGTGGCCTGTGTTCTGTTCCAAGAAGGTACCATCGGCAGCTGTTCCTTCTAGAACACTGAATGAATGCTTCCATACCTACAGTGTATCTCTCGCAGCTGCTCAAGTAGAGGTCATAGTCTGTCACTTGTAGTGCTGTGATACGTAAGATGACACTGAAGTTTCCTCATTCATCCTGTCATATCAACTATCAGGCAAGATGCCTACTCCTTTGCTTCATCTTTTGTAACTTATAGTCCTTTTGTTTTTCCGTGAAACATTTTGCATAGAAGTTAATTTCAGTCAAATAATTACTTATACCTGCATCATTGACACGGAAGATACAGCAAAATGGCTGGGTTTTAGACTACAGCTTTTTTGTCATGTTTCACTTCAAGACCAGTAATAAATGTGAACTGATGTGATGGGGATGATAGACATGACTCAAAAGTATGTCCTTTTATAACTTCTAGACACACTCTCATTTCATCATGAGATGAAATGGGAAGTAGAATTCAAAGGAAGTCTGAAAACACAGAAGCAAAAGCAGGACTGATTCCTGAGAAAAGCCACTGAAAGGACAGTTAGAGGAACTGCAAACTGGTACACACAATGGCCATGCTAAAGACAGGCTAGAACGTAGGCGGCTGCATCACTGCGGTACTGCTACCAAATCCCATCAGAACAGAACCATTCACTTCATATATTCCTTTCCACGGGTTAACTACCTCAAAAAAGACTTTGTACACTTACACTCTATGTGTAAAAGTACTAGTGCAATCGCTGGTGAGTGGCCCCATGGTTAATCTGCATGGCTGGTAACAGGTAGAAGTCACAGCTGTTGATGTGCAAGAGTTATTCCGCAAACACTGAATAATGTATCAAATCCACAAATCTTTTTTTTTTTGCCTCATTTACATTACTCCTGCATATTGACAAGTCTTAAAAAAACACTAGCAAATCTTTTAGAAGTCAAACGCTGCAAGATCTCTATTTCATTATGTTAGTACATCACTTAACTCAGTGTTATTAAAATTCAGATTCCTTCTTCCATCTGAGTGATTTCAGCAGAGATGTTTGTCTTCATCAGCGAGCTGAAATTTATCAAACTCAGCCACCAAAACCCAGTTATAATCCTCTTCACAAAGGGTTTCCACAGTTTAATAAGTACATGAAATGCATCGGAATATAGATATACATTTCTATTATTGAGCCCGTCTCAATAATTGCTTATTTAAAAGAGGCTCCTGGACAACACAGGTGATGCGTGTGCCCACAAGCCAACTGTCATTATTTCAGACTGGCTGAGAGCTGTCTTCATGCTGACAATCAGCAATTTCTCCAAGTGGGCATTGTGCCTGCTTACATTAGGGAGTCTCTCCCACAGAAATACAACAGACAGTGACTCTGCCCAACCCTGGATTCACAATTCTGTACTGGTGCACGGAAGCATGGCACTGGGAGACTGACAAGAATAGTCATGGGAACTGATGGAGTCCTACGGATTGTATCATTTCTGGCATTACTATTAGCATGATTTGGGGGTGACTGTAGCTTCAAAAGGAAGGATGGAAACATAATTCATTACCTTCTATCTATAGAGGGATGTTAGATATGGGATTAGATGTGTGGAAGCATTTATTTATTGAAATAAAATGTTCTTAATTTTAGTGGCTTGCTTTTGTACACTGCAATTAGACCACAGGACCGATCTAGGTTTCAGCAAATATTCAGGTACTCCATTATTTCATCTGCTGTCTGGGGAGGTTTTTCCCAGAAAAAACAGCCCTTATTTCTTTAGACAGTAATACAAAACACACAGTGGTATCCAAAAAAATTTCAAAATTGTTCAGGCAATAATATTCTCATCTGATCTTAACAGTGATGTTTATGCAGCATATATAATTAAAAGCATTTTCAGTATCATCTTAATTAATCTCAGAAGTTCAGTATTCAAAGAGCAGAGGAAATAAGCTTTTGCTACTCATTATACATCATGCAATTATAGAATGAAGACATCCAATCATAATTACATGCCATAATAATAATTCCATGTCAGAAAAGTTCCATATGTCTAGAAGAAATAAAAAAAGCATGCCTTAAACAGTTTGCCTCTAGGCCTAAAGGGATAATTTTAGAGAAGACTCTAAATGCTACTGAAACCCAAGGAGAAAGAAGGTTGGTGCAGGGGGGGCGGTAGGGAGGATCTTGCCTCGGGGAGAAAATAAAAAAACCCATTCCAACTGAGATAATTCCCAGGTGGTCACAGAGAAGCGGAGACAGAGGACAGCGACAGACTGAGCTGTGGGGTTGCTCGCAGCTGTTGAATTCCTGTCTTTCTCAGTAGGTAGCAGAACAAACAGCAATGCATTTGGGCTCCAAACGAAAAGGCTTCTGGGCTGAAAAAAGGCTTAACTCTTCCTCCTTATTCTCTCAAGAGATAAACACACTAACGATTTAAATAGAAATAGTTTCTAAATGTCTCCTCTCCATAGATTCAAGCAGCATATCTGCACTCCAACTTAACTTTAAAACTTGGTCTGTACATGGAGTGGGAAATAAGTCAAAGCAAACGTCAGCCCATGTTACCTTTGTATCAGCTGGGAGCCAGTTCTCACACCAGTGGCAGTGCAGGAGTAAATCTCCTCTGAGGAGGGGAGCGCAGCTCTCCAAGCGATACTGCCTTGTTTCAGGTGCTGCAGAGCAAAAGTAATCTTCAAACCTTTTCTCAGGATTCTAAATCACACTATTTCCTAGGATGCCTGCTTCGCATTACATACACAAAGATTTTTTTTCTTACAGACAACCGACATGGCTGATGAAAAAGTGACTCTTCTCCCAAAAGATACTGTCCTGTGCCACCGAGGCCACCTGCCATTTTGGTCCATCATCCAGAGCCACAGAATAAATTGTTTAAAAAAGGCTCGTTGTTGAGCACCTGAGCATTCCTTGCTGAAGTTATACTTTGTGCTACTTTGAGACTCACACATGTAACACAAGTTCCAAATGCCACTTTTACCAGTTAATGTTTTTCTTATCTGTACCTACATATTGAGAGACATTATGGTCCTCCTTGCCACAATGTTTGCATGTATATGGGCATATAATACCTTCACAAATTATTATTAAATTCTTTAATGATACTACTCAGGGCAGTAGCTGGAAAAGAAATGTAGAGATTCTAATTTTATGAACAATGAATTTTTTTAGTTTGCTAGTTGAAGTGTGGGAAAGAAGTCATTTCGGTTCTACTTGAATAAGGCTTCATTTCCCTTTAGAGTTATCTAGCCTTTTTCCCTGTAAAAATACAGACCAAATTTTAAATATTTCCCATTTTCCATTTGGATATATCTGTGGTTTGCAGAAAGCACCAACCAGCCTAATCCTTGAATTCAGTATGATATGTGAACTGCATTTTTTAAAAACCTTATTTATTATTTGTCAATATATGCCTAATTAACCCACAAGGATCTCTAACATTATAATCAATAATATTTTGGTCAAAATTGGATGCATTTTCAGTAGTCAGTTATGTGAAATAATTAGGTAAGTTTACAAACAAAAATCATATGGGAGCGGGTGTCTGTGTATCAGACTAGTTTCATGCTTGCTCAGCAATTAGGAGTTGTAACAGACCAAAACAAAATGTACCTGTGTGCCAAACTATGATCTTCCACCAAGTGTTGTCTCTCTCTGTTAAACTCCAAATGCCCTACCAGGGCAGCAAAAGGCAGCTTGTATTTCAGCTAAAATGATTCCTGTTGTCCACAATGTACGAGGCTGTGTCCCACACACGCTTGCCTAGCAGACAGTTTTGGAACCTGGGTTAAAACTATATATATCCAAACTCTCCTGCAAACATGGACCTCCTCAACAATTCTAGGTTTGCTGCTATGTCGTGCCAGTATTTAAGAAATGTTTCCAGGTATGTGAAAAGCAAACCTGCCTATCTAATGAGGATAGCAACTAAGTGGATTAGCACACTCTCTCAGAGCAGTGGAAGAGGTGAACACGGCTGAGGCGTGCAAGCATGCCAAGCAGTTTATTTACCACCCATTCCTGAGCTGCCTACCCAGAGGCAAATGGAGCAACTAGAAAAATATTTTTTTTATTCAAGAAACTTCTTGCATTAACACTTTTAAATCAGACAATGCGATTCTACAGTGTCTAACAGGAAATTATGTCCCCTCCGATGAAGAGGCATATGAGTACTGCATCCCTATTAAACTCTAGAGGGCTTCTCCAGACTTGTGGGTGCCCTTGTGAGTGGAGTCATGGCCTCTTACCCTCCTGGCTTGCTCTGGATTTCTAAATTCTTGTACTCCCTTGAATCTAGCCCTTAGTAAGGAAGAAGAGAGAGGACAGGTATTTAATATCTTAGCCTTTTGCTCATCTTCTGTAGGCTGGGCACAGTCACTCCCATGCAGAGAAAAACTATTTTCTGCTTCAGTCTTTTCCAGCCACAGCTTCAGCTGTCCTGATGGGGATTTCTTCATCCAAGACACACACTGAATGTCTGGATCTGCTCCACTAGTGTAATGCGTTTCTTACAAGATGAAGTTGAACTCAAAGAGGAACCAACCTTCCTAGAGGAAGGACAAGGGAAGTGAGTAAACGCAAAAGAAATGCAGAATTTTGCTAAGTATTCAGTAGGCTCCCAGCCTGAAAAACACCTGTATGTGGGGGGAATATGGAGCCCCGCTGTATTATCTGCTGAGGAGGTCATACAGAACTTTAGATAATGCTAGAGCTGCCCTTCTGCTTCCTCACCTCTGCTGCACTTGGGCAACTGCATGGCCTCACCTCTGCTGCACTTGGGCAACAGAGTCCACCCAGAATTACACATCCCAAAGTATTTTTACAAAATATGAAAATCAGTGTATCAGTTACAAAAAAAAATAAGTCCATACACTTATATATATATATATATATATATATAAAAAAAGTCATAATCAGTAAAAACACTGAAATCTCACTTGCAAGGCAAATGTATTCTGTTAGAAAACAATGATTTCTCTCATTCTAATAAAAACAAGCACTGAGGTAATTAATAGAGAAGGTAGGCAGAATTTTATTTAGCAAAAAAAATACCATAGTTGAAAATTACTTAGGTAAATAGATTTGGTTGTGCTCAATTAACACAGCCAAATGTGATTCATTCAAAACAATATATTTAATTTGTCAACTCAAATAATGACAAAATTGATCTGCTATAATTCAAAGGAATTCCATTTCAGCTCAGAGATGATTATGTATGTGTAACTCTAAGAAAAGCCCACTAATTTGCATAAACTAATAACAAAAACACAAAAGCCCTGTTGGAAGTGCCATTGTTAGGAATGATAAAGGCCCCTCCTAACTACAAGTTCATATTTCTTTAAATAAACAATATTAAGACCCCCGATAGCTCATCGTCAATGCCAATATTGATTCATCTGACACTAACAATGCTCACAAAATGGTTCCAATCTAATTCCCTCCCAATATTTAAACTAATTAAAAGCCAAAGAGAGGCAAATTCCAGAAGGACAAGCCAGGCACTGTACGGCAGTCTGTTTAGAGGACTGTATGATTCAGAAGCATGGGGTATTTCTCTTCTGTGTTTACTGGGCCTCCCCAGAAACGTTGTGCTACGTCAGCTCGTCAGGCTGCAGCCAGGCATTGGGGCTGGCTGCACCCAGGGTAATTCTCTGCTGTGCTACAGAACATACCCGGAGTGCTCCAGAGGTGTAACGGCATCTGCAGAGAATCCCCCATCACTGCTAAAGAGAATGGGCCAATGTATATACACAACCTAGGGTCTACTTGTCTTCCACACGTCCTACACGTTTGTCAGTACACTTTACACGAAGCGCATGAAAACTTAAATGCGGTAGAAAACAAATGCATTGAGTATGAAAATAAAACCAAGCAGATAAAAAATAAAACACACCAAAACTACACCACCAGTGTTAAACTGGAAGAGCTCAGAGGTAAGACTGTATACATTAAAGCAGAAAACATTTACACCAAGAATAGGTAAAAAGTGTAATCACCATGAAACATTCAGAACTGCTCACTGGTTACGTTCTCCTGCAACCCATAGTGTATGACCACTCCAAACCAGAAATCCCTAAATATTTAAGGCCTCCATCCTCAAAACCTGACCATTCTAACTGAAATACCTGACATCCTAACTCACACAGAGAAGCACACTGGTTACCTTTACTACACTGTACATCTTCTCACAGGGAGATGCTCAAAGAATCTAACTTATTTCAAGACTGCAACACCACGAAAGGTGTTTATAAAGATTAGGTTCTTTTGATTTCTTATGCCTTCTGAGCATGTAACGCTGCCTGACACCATCACTAGCTATATATAGCGTCTAGACAGTGCCCCAACCCAGTGTTCCAGCAGCAAGGAGTCTCATCTACTGCAATGGAAGAAAAACTGCACATTTAGATAGAAAGGAATTTTCTTTTAAAATAACAATTCACAGGCATGACAATTAGGAATGGCACAAATTTTCAAATTTATCATAAAATGAATAAATGTAACTCAAAGCAGTAAGAATAATGCATCAAAAATTAATGCATGTATTAATTTTGACAGCCACATCTTACTTATTTCAACAGCTACAGTGTACTAACATACTACAGCACATTTAGTGAATAATAAGACTTCAGAGACTAAAACATGCTACAGCTTTTTATACATTAACTGTATGCTGAAAGGTGAGAAAGTGCTGCTAACTACTTTGTTAAGCCAGACATCACACAGTGCAGTAAACAGAGAACTAAGGTACTATTGTGTTTTGTTGTAATTAGGCACATAAGAAAATCTTGAATGCAGGTTACTATTAAAACACGAACTACTGTAATTATCCACACACCATTATATAATTATTTATCTGTTTCTCTTCTGCTAACCAACATGTGACACCCAGTAGGATGCAACTGCAGGAAAATTAATAATCAGTCTTTCCCACTGTGCTGATCTGGTTGATCCCCAAACTGGAACTGAACAGAAGCCACTTACCAGGCTAGATAATTAAAACTGTCTAATTTTAAGCTTACATATCTGAGCCAGATGCTCCCCAAGGCCCCTCAGAAATTCTGAAGCAAAATTGTGATGGTAAATTAAATCTTTCAAGCCTACCAGTAGGCTTCAACAGTGAGGGAATCTATCCAGGACTCTGCATGAGCTTACTCCTCCTCCACCAAGGAGCCTGGTGTTGTTACAGGAAGTAAAAACTGTGACTATTAAAACCAAGAAAAATGCAAGAGTAATAGGATGGAAAATAAGGCAGAAAATATTGCAATTCAAGTATATAAATCAACAACTCACCATCTGAAATAGTAGGTTAAATAATTGCTTCAGTATAAATCACAGTTCAGAATACAGAGTATAGTTAAGGCCACAGAAAAAACTGCGGCTAAAAAAAGCACTAATAGCTCTTGAAAAGGGAAGCAAGTGGGTCCTAGACAACACTGGAAAGGCTTCCCTGTATGAGGTACAACCAGCCTGGGGTTATTTCTCACTATATGATGCCACTGAGCTGAAGAATTCTTCACATGGAAAAAGCAAGATTCATTATGTAGTTAAATAATAAATTAACCAGAACTGTAACAGCTTACACAAGCAAAAAGTTTGGAACAGTCAGTAAATGACATATTTCAGGGCAACCCAGGCTCTAACTTTCAGGTACACAAATTTCGTATCAACCAGGTTATCTGCTATCAGCCAAATTGATTTTTCTTATCTTTTCTGGTGAAGTATCTGTCACTACTCTAAGCTGCTGTCTTTCAAAGAAGTCCAAATACTGGTCAAAATGGACTTCAGATACACCGGAACAGCAGCTCCCTTATCCTCTAGTAGTAGTATCCCAAATACCCAATCCCTTTTTCCTTTCTGTTATGCAGTTGTGGCCCACCCTTATAATTAAAGTATTATTCATCAGAAAAGGAGCAGAACATGCCATTTCATAAGAAGCTGGCAATAAAACAAGCAGAATTTATCCTTCCTTGAAAAGCCACACTGTGATAGTGACTTTTGCTGAAAAGAAGCCATTAAGAAAGTAATAATCATCAGATTTTATGAATTCATGCAGAGATAAAATCTCTTCAGTTTCTATCCCTTTGTGGTTTTTTATACAGTGCCTTACCATTCAAAACTCGTGTACTGTAAAGGACTGAAACGGGGGGGAAGGTCATTAATACTTAGCTCCCTGTAGCTAAACAGTCCCTTAAAAGTACCCCTAAATTTCTTAAGATACTAACTGTTGCCATGAGCACAGCATGCATAAGGTACATTAGATAAATAAAATTAATTAACCTTGGCCTTGGGATTCTTAACTCTCTATGCACAGCATTTGGAAAAACAGTTACCCATAAGCTCTCTCTAACCCATTTTTATAATCTTTCAGAGCCTGCAGCTATGCTAACCTAAAGGTTCCTTTAGCCTAAGACTGCTATACCACTTCAATATAAAAATAGACTTCTGATGAAAAAAAAATAATTATTTTTTACTGCAAGGAAAGCACAGAAACTATCAGTGTCCACAGGCAGTCTCTAGGGTGATAAACGTGCTATTTCAGTATTGTACTGCATGTACTGTACAAACGACAAGCTCAGTACTCCCACACAGATTTCTGCCTAATATATTGGTGTCTAAAAAATTTCTCTAGTCGCTAGGAACTCTTTTCTTACCATGAAATTTCAGGAATCATCTAATCGTCTCTGGTTAATAATATAGGGTTTGCATTTGCTGTACATATATAGGAACATTCCTATAGTTTTCCACAAAAATGCTTGCATATCTTCACAGTTTATCTAGAAGCTGTGAAATCCCACCTGTTTTGCGGGGAATTTCCAGTCCTGCAGTGCAAATGACCTCAAGTCATTTAGGAGCGGGTCTCAGCATCTTTCCTTCTGCAGAATTTACTGACTCTTGGAGAACTCCTACAGCTCTAAGCTATTCTGTTCCATCAGAGCACTGGAGATGGCTGAGGGAGAGGAGGAAACTAGAACCTTCCACTGGCTGCATCCATTGTGGAGAGCAGAGCGTGCTGTGGAGCCAGGATGCGCTGGCCGAGGCAGCCCCTGCCTGCTGGCTCCTGCTGCATGCTCAGTTTTGCTAGCCCTGCACCACCATTCCAGCACAGGGCCAGTGGGCTTTATTCCCAAACACAGTCATGGTGATAGTTTCACTTCCTAGTAGTTAATGTGGAATTTCCTAAAGTACTGCATTCTCCTCAGCCAGGACAGAACAGTCCAGCTGAAGGTGGGCCTCTGACTATTCTGCAATCTCCCTTTTCCACTCCCACAAAGTCTGCTTGAGTCTGCAGAGAACTTACAACAGCTCAGACATGGGAAAGGCCCCATCTTTAAGACTGCATTTTCCATGTCTATGGCTTTGTTTGACAGTGCATTAAGCATGTAAGGCACAATCATACTCTTTAAGATCCGTAATGTTTTCACTGGGGCACTTTTTTCTGTTGGGTGAGGTATTCATATGAGCACTTCCGCCTTGTCCTTAACTGTTGCTTACCTTAAGTCTGGAAGGAGACAGAAGCATTCAAAAGCGTACAAAACACACCACACGTGTCATCAAAAATGCAATTAGCTGCTACACACAGTGCTATTTTACTTGAACATACACTACAATACATAATCTTCCTCCATGCGTGCATTATTTCTTGAGTCAAAACAGAAATACTTATTCTTCCAACTTCCTTGCTGTCACTAAATCTACTTGCACATCTTGGAGTGGGAGTAGAATGGGGGAGGAACATGATGCAGTGCCGTTTGAGGAGAGAGCTACACTGATGTGCAGCAGAGGGAGGAGAAGGTGGGAAAGAAGCCAAGCAACAAAAAACTCATGTGAATGACAAAACCAACCTGCATCGAACACTTTCCTTTTTTTGCTCAAGAATCCACTACATTTACTAAAATTTGAGGCTATCCAAGTTTGCATCCATCCAAGAAAGTCCTGAGAATGGATATAAAAATGCCAGTGACAGTGAGGTCAGAAGCCCAGCCCTAAACTTCCTGACACAAGCGGATCGCTGCAGGAGTCTGAGGTGATGTGGCTGCTGCACTAGAGCCAGGTCCTCAAGCAGCATCTGCCAGTGTCCTGATGCTGCTCTGACCCCAGCAAATATTGTTGAAAAAAAAAAAAAAAAAAAAAAAAAGAGTATTTGCTGAAAGAACAACCATTCTTTTTAAAATAAATAAATAAGAGCAAGTACTACTGTTGCTCTGCTTGAGAATACTCTTGTAAAGTGAGTTTTCATAATCTGATGCCCTTTGTATGAGAAATCCTCAGAAAGGGGGGATTTTCATCATATGCCCATCATTGTGGCTTGTTAAGGTGCCTGACAACAGGAAAAATGCTTTTATTACCAAAGCATTCTCCTCAACCAAGTACCAGTTTGTGTGTTTGACTATTCTTTCTCACTCCACCTAGCACCTGAACATGCCCAACCACACATTCTACTCAAGAGCCCTAATACTGCTGCTAGCAGTGTACCTTCCAGTCCTGCAATATCTGATCACAAATGAAACACCACGGCAGGGGAGTAAGTCCTGCCTCCTCCAGCTGTTACTGCTGCTGAAAGGGCACACTTATCAGTTTACTTCAGTAAGTTTCCTTCAGATAAGGCAGACCACCTGCAATGCTTTCCTTCCTCTTTATGAAGTATCTGAGAGACTGAGATTGCTGAAGAGGTAACAAAAGCTAAAATGGAAAAGAAAAACATGCTGCAGTTGTTATACAAAGAATGACTATGCACAGAAAGCAATGTTCTTATTTCTTAAAATATTCTCAAAAATTTCTAAAACATCTGTCCAACTGAAGAAAATCTAGCATTAATTTAACAGTTGACATGTGCATGATGGAAGCTTGATGGATTAACCAGTGTGAGAGAATAGACTATCACAACTAGATCACCTTTAAAAAAAAAAAAAAAGAAAAAAGAATCTTTCCTTTGTTAAATCACTAAAAAGAAAATTCAGTAACAAATCAAATGCCTTTCCACTGAAATACAGAGTGTTTACATTTGGCAGACACTAAGGAATTCCTGCTATGCAACAGTTCTTTAATCTGGAATACATTAGATGAAGGGACCTCATCAGAGATAAAGCTCAAAATGAAACATCTTCCCCTTTATTGTCTCCCTCATGCATCTTTTTTCCCCTTCTTCCTAACAGTACCAGAATTCTCGAAAAATGACATGGACACACTGGGCCACTGACAGAAAAACAAAACCTGGATGGGTCTGTTTCTGGGACCAGAGAAGGCCACTTGAATGCTTGAAGTTTCCCATCTGCAGAATAGGTGCTGGGAATGTATGGTGGGTAAGAACGACTACAGAAGCTTCTCCTCCACCAACTAACAGGCTCCCAGTGCAGTGTAGTGGTAAAGGTGCCTCACACCCCTCTAGTGTGCTTGACTCACAGGGCTACAAACTCTTACAGGCCTTGCTTTTAACTTTGGAGGTCTAGGAAGCAGTAACACAAGCTCCACTATAAAAAAAATTAATAATATTTGCAGTTTAAGTAAACTCAGAATCATTTAGGAAAAAACCCTCAGTTAGATGGATTACATGTAAACTGACATTGGAACCTCAAGTTTACACTTATCAACTTGAAGATAAAGATGGTGCATTCATGTGAAATTCTACATCAGAGCCTTTCACTCTAACCTCATTGAGCTGTGAACTTTACCTTACTTAATAATGCTAAAAAGGTCTCACTTTCCTGATTCACAGGAGTGAAAACTGCGAGACCAAGTGTGCCAATAGGCCCCGGTTCTCCTCAGCTTGTAACCACCTTTCTCTGTAACGCTCTCCTGAGCCCCCAGTCCCTCCCAGGCAGGGGCTGAGCTGTGTTCCAGGTCTGCTCTGATTCAGTGCAGCTGTGGGACCTTGGATCAGATTTTGGTGAAAACAGCTAAATTGTAAAAACCCATTTTAAAAGCACCAGATTTCCCTTTGCTCTACATCAAAACCATGCAAATGGTGCAAGATTTCAGAGCCAAAGAATGACTGTCTTTATCGTCACAACCTTCTGGCAAACGTGAGCCAGATTCTGGTTTTATAAGAAAATCTGAAGCTCTGTACAGAATTGTGTGAAATGTGATGAAAATCTTGTCCTTCTCTGCTATGATCCATCCTCATTTTCCTCCTGTTTTTTTCTCCAAATATTTTCTCAAAAAGATAAAAAATAAGAAAAGCTTTAATGGACAACTTGTTACAGCATCTTCATATCTCATCTTCACACATATGTTTTCTACTGTAACTGTTCTCCCCTTTAATAGACAAGCAACGTAATCCACCTTATAAAGATTGCCACTCGGGAAGCTTTGCCAGCCATGCATTCACACACTCCCATCAGGAACCCAGCTCCTCGCCAGAGAAAATGCCCTTCTGTCAGCCGGTTCATTTGCATTCTAGCTGACAAGCTTCTTCTCTTAGAGCTTTTGTTACGTACTACAGCGTCCTTCCAGATTAACACAGAGATCACTGGCACCTTTCTTAACGAGGGCCGTGCTCTTGCCTGGCAGCTAACTCTGTGCTGAGGCACTTGAACAAAAGCTGTGATTGTTAAAATTATTTCAAACCACTTACTGTGGTTTTAAATTCTTTCCCTACTAGTTTTAGTTGATAATCAAAGATGGATCAAGTCAAGATACTGATTTAGTCTCTTAAAAAAAAATAAATAAACTGCCATTTATTGCATGTACAATTCTAGCATCAGTCCTACTTCCAGATGTGAATTCACAGCCTATGTAGATGAAACATAAAAGCTGCTCTAAGTCTATGAGTATTGAAATTAACAATCATTTCTTCCCCCATTTTACAATAGTTAAGACCTTTTTCTAAGCCAATGTCTGACTAAAATTTTAGCTAAGCAATTACACTTTATATTACAGAAGACTCTCTAGTAATGCTCTGATTTAGTGATGTATTTGAGCATTTAAACATGTCAGATAAAGGTATTCATTGCCAACAGAGCTAAATTTGCTGGATTTTGTAGTTTCCTTCTCAGATTTTTTGGCATGCCAATCCCAAGCAATTAAAAAAGTCACAAGCATTTCAAATCCCCTGTAAAGGGGAGATTTAAAATAAGCAAACTGAAGTAATTTGATATTATTTTATGGGCAACCATAAATGTTCCATCCAGAAGCCACGAAGTTGCCTCACTACACCCTGGGCTCCAAAGCTGAAGCATGGGCTGGTGCAGGTACACAGCTTCAGGAGTCCCTCGCTTCCAGTCCGTTGTGAGAACAGAGAGAAAGGCTTGGGTCTGCTTCTGCACAAACGGCTTTACTTCCTGAGTTTGAGCCACTGATCTTCCCTTGGATAAGTCACTCCTCCCACTTCTTTTTTTCCAAAAAGAGATTCCTGTTTAATCACGTATCAGCAGCAGCAAAGGCTTTAAGAAACATGATTAAGGACTGTGCTACAGATGGAAGAGACTGGTCATGCAAGCCACCTTTTTCTTTTCCCTCTACTTCTTCATCTTGTTCTTCATAGACCGTTGGTCTTTCAGTCCCCAAAATACAGCTGCAGAATACAGAGACATTCTCGATCCAGTTAATCAGTAGCTGGTGCCTTCCAGGTTTTCCAGGTTTTTTTGTCATTCAAGTCTTTCGTATTCATATACAAAGTATTTTCTTCTTCAACTGGTGCACTTCTACAAAAGCATGACGATCTTCATAAATTTTTGAGTATTTTAGACTATAAAAAGAGTATTTGCATTTCAGTAATGATAGTTCCATGAATTTCCAGTGGGACTGGATCACTTCACAAGTTTAGTACTAACATTCATAAACTGATTGCCGTTTCTGTGAAGCAGTTTGTAAAATCCATTTGTCTTAAGTTTCCTAGCCACTAACAGTGTGCTGGGCCTGCATTTTGGAACCATCTTCTGGGGATTCCTCATGTTCCTCCTATTCCAATCAAGTAATCCAGAACGTCTCAGAATTAAATCCTGCTTCTGACTGACTGAAGTTACTGCTTTTAAGGTAACACAGCACAGCTTATCACACCTTCAGCAAACACCTGCTCGATTCAACCACCCCAAACCACAGCACAAACACCACTAATAATCATTTGTACCCTCAAGGTTACATTTACTACAGAACCTTCTGGATAGTGTTACTTGTTTTTTCAAGACATTGCTACTAGGTCAGTACTAACCCTTCAGCCCAAAGGCTAATGAGCAGCAGGACCCTGACGGTTGACTGCCCTCTTGCTTTGTAACATCAAGCCTTCGCCTCCAGTGAGTTAATAATTTGTTTTTCCTGACATAACAAAAGCTTACTTAGAGGTTATTTTTACTTATGTTGTAGAAAATACAGAGTCCAATGTAGACTTGCTGTCTTTAGCTATAAATTGAGATGAACTATTTCAGTTCAGTTCTGATGTTGCTCCTAGACACCTGTTATCATGACATGACATCATTTCTATGTCAAAATCTAGTGAGCAAAATTTTAAAACAGCCCCAAACAAAATCAGAGAAGTTAGTCTGAAAAGTACAAACTGTAATAACAAATCTTTCGATTACAGGACTGAATCCTTCTCAGGCAGCATATAACTCTATCTGATTCTATGAGATTTTCCATTAGGGAAAATGTAAACAAAAAAAAAAAAAACCAAAAAAAAAAAAAAAAAATAGCATTCCTCAGAGCCTGAGAGCACACCAGGGTCTTCTACTGAGTCTTCAAACTTTCAGAAAAGCAAGGTTGAATTTCCAAAGTACATGGTATCTGTTGAAGCAAACCCTTCGGTTCCCAAATAATCCTGCTCCAGTGGCAGCAGCACCCTTTACCAAGCATACCCTTCCCATTTCTCCAGAACTTGCAGCCTCACGGAGCCACCGAAGGCACCACTCAGAGCAGGCTCTGTGCACACCTAGGAAACACAATAACCCCAACTATTAGATCAGAGAAATCAAAACTGGGATGGATCAGTTACTGTCAGCATCCACATCACAGACTATCTTGCACATTTACTCTGCTGAAGCTGTATTTTTGCTGGGGTTTTGTTTGACCATCAGGGTCACTTCCTGCAAGAGTGTGGCGAGGCAGCTGAAGAAAAACTGCTTTTGGGGAGAACAAGTTGTTAGCTTGGGGGTTTGGTTTTCTCCCTCCTCCCAGTTTAAAACTAGTAGGATCTACACAGCTTGTTCAGACAATGAACTTTTCTCAGGAAACATCCTTGAAATGTACAAACCCTAGCGAAAAAAAACATGCCCTGAAGAAATTTCTGTTTCTGAGATTTCCATATTGATTAGTCATTAAAAATTTACTCTGTCACAGACTGAGACTACAATAAGAAAAAAATTATTGTATTTTGGAGAGGGTATAACATGTAAATCTGCAGAATTGCTAATTTAAATTAGAAATAGCTAACTCATCAATCAAATGGCAATCTGTGGAGCTTCTGTTCGTCTCCTACATATATAAACAACAACAAGTTAAAATTATTACTGGTAGTGACTAAACTTAAGTTTGGTGTCACAACAGTGAAAACTATTACCATCTCATTGCATCATATCCATGAACAACAGTCAATGAGATTAAGACTGTAAAAACTTGGTGAAACCATAACAGTCAAAAAGCCAGGTAGTAATGAAGTTTATGCTAAAGCAAAGCTGCTGTTGAGGCTGCAAAATCAAGTTATTATATTATCTTTTAATGAAAGGATATGAAAAATTTAAACTATTCATTTGCCCTTCCACTTACAAGCCTTTAGAGAATGGGATAGGATGTCAAAGGTCAGTTACTCATTTTTAGATTATTTGGTCTCTAAGCCTTAGTCAAAAGGATTTCATCTTCTCTCTTACTAAACCAAAAAAATCTGAATTCAGATGCTTTTACAGAAAACACAGATCAACTTGGAATGAATTACCCTTACGGAAAGCGTGCCTTTTGAAGAGATGTAATACAGGAAGCACTTCCTGAGCAGGCCAATACAGTTCAAGTGTGATGTCAGGGTCATTATTCCAAGTTTTAACCAAAACATCCTGGATCAACACAGACACTGAAAATTAAAAACCTCTATCACAGGAAGGCTTGATGGAGGTCACAGCCCCTTGGCATTTGTGTTAACATCTATTACCAATACCTACCTACCACTGTTATCTGGAAAATTATATTCTGTTCCACGCAAATTTTAAAGTGTTTTAATTGTATCATTCAGTACCACTGAAATGCCTATTACATGAAATCAAACCTTTATGAGCTGGTTTGGTTTGTACCTTTAAAGCATTCCTGACAAAATCCAGCAGCTGCATTAGTTTCATTTGAGTTTCCTAGGAGGTCATTCCAGTCTTCGTGACTTTATTTCTTCCTAGTGCAGGCATGCAAGCTACGAGATTCACAAGTAACACTACATAAAATTAACCACAAGCATATTAAAAATAAGTCAGTCATAAAATGTATACAGAAATTCGTTGTGGAATTGAGGTGTCCCAGTCTCTTGAGTGGCACATACAGGTGACACAGGAAAAGAAACAATTCTACATCACCAGTTAAAGTGGTTGTATGTGTAATGCTGTGGCCACCAGAAAGAAGACTTCCCATCTATGAAGAGATTACACTTTTTAAAAATACCTTTCCAGAAAAGCCAGAGGAAATTTTACTTGTTTCTACAACAGTGGAATACTGGTAACAGTAAAATCAGTGACAGAAAGAACATTTTCCTGTTAAGAGTTATGAAGTCCTTGCTCCAAAGACGACAGAGGGGCACTGCTACCCTACAACTGACAAAATACAGCATCTCAGGCAGCATAAGGGATCCACTCATCATTCTCGTCCTTAATGACAGCCTTATAAAATCATTTTATTTTAAATAACAATTCAAATAAATTTATGAGGGTAAGAAAAATCAGAATTACAGCAAAGGGATTGCCTTCCAGTACACACTCCTCAAAGTCTTCCCCTGAAGTCAGGCACCAGTCTTCACACAACCCTACCCATCCTGAATTACAGCCATTTCCATACTCAAACTTTCTACTCAGGACCTGTTTGGTGGCACAGCTATTCAGATACAATTGAGAAAATATTCTATACAGATATTTCAGGTATTCAAGGCCAAATCCTCAGGTTATTCTTCTTACATAATAAGCATTGGTCTGCAAAGTCTGAGCAAAGCAGTTAGACTGCACCTCCTCCACTGCCTCCAAAATCCACTTTTGCATATTCACACTTTAATCAATTACTGCTATAGCCTCTAGAACAGATTTTTATTTTCTTACAATGCAGAGTCTCATGTTGAACAAGAGCTGCATGATTAGTCGTTGTGATATCAACGTATTTAAGAACGTGCTACATCTGCCTTGTGCTTATCCTCTGGTATAACAGTTTTAATTAAGCTTCAAATGTGAACGTTCTGTATTTTAAAGCAGAAAATAGGCTCAAATAAATGTAAGACCCAGAGTCAAACCCAGTATTCTCTAAAATCTTTTAACTGATCTTAACAGAGCTGCAATTTCACCTTTAAGGGAAGGCAACGTTTATATTCCAGCAGTGCTTTTCAGTTTAGAGTCCTATACCCTGGAGAGCTGGGGGATCACTTCTACAAGGTTTTGACCACTAGCCAATAAAATGCAAACCTATTTTCTGCAGATCTAAGTTCACTGTGGACCACAGAAATATCACTAGAAAATTTGTATCCCTCTATAAATCATAAAAGGTAACTTTTGCTAACTGACCACCATGCTCTGGTTGGTCCCTCCCCATCCAGAGCTGCTGGCCTCAGTCCCACCTGATGACTCTCCCCAGAACTCCAAGGATGGGGCTGGAGGGAAGATGGCTCTGGAACAGGGATGCCTTTCCTCAGACACTCTGCTTTGGAACTCCAGAAGCTTCACCACAAACTGCAACTCAAAAACCTCTCCATTCTTCAACTAGGCATGCACAAATGGACCCTGTAACTCTGCAGGGCTCCTGCAAGATACTTGGCTCCAAGGATCAGGAATCTTTCAATTAGATGACCAGTATTGATATTAGATTTATACTACATATGGGGTATATACTAGCACAGAAAGAGAAAGAAATTTCTGCATATTTTCTTGTGATCTGAAGAGTCAAGGAGAGGCAGGACTGCCCAACATTCCCAATGTCTCTTAGGAGAGGACAGGTCCAGGGAGACCACAGTGTTCACATTTTCTTTCCTCGGCTACCAACCTCCCATTAAATCCGTCCTTCACTAAAAATACAACATAGGAAATCTCAGGAGAATAAAGAACAATACTGAGAAGAGAACCCATATTCAGCCTGATAATCAGTTGCTTATTTTTAAAATGTAAGAGAAGTGCTGCCAGCACAAGTATATTGATATTTAGGACCTGAGAATTAAAAATAGCGATATAAAAAGTGAATGCTTTTTCTCCCCTTTCCTTTATGCTTAATTTCTTTTCTAGATGTACTTTGCACATTGTTAGGTAGGTATAACGTGTGGGATGTATTGTTGAGGTTGCCATGGTTTCTCATTTTTAATGAGCTTTGAGACTTTGTAATCTAACCAAATACATTCATAATTACTACATCTTCCCCCCCCCCCCCCCCCCTCCTTTCCCCCCCTCCCTCCAAAGCACTCCAAAAATTAGTGGTGGTAAAAGTAAAACTAGTGATTTGAAAGACAATACAACATCAAAGTAAAGGCCCACCCTCAAAGAGTTGGCAAACAAAAGCTTAGGGAAGTAACAGGAGAAAATTACCACCACCAGACTCCGGGATCTGTTCTGTGTCCTTGTGTCTGTTCTTAACATCTAAAATCAGCAAGATAATTTGTTCTGTTTTGTGTAAAATTTCCCCAAACACACAGAAAACCAAATCACACTTGTCACCAGATGTGATGGTGACCCACTGAACGCTGGCTACGCCAACTGTGAAGCTGTTTGCCAGGTCTGCTCTATGCGGAGGGAGAGCCTGGGCTGCTCGGAGGCTCTGCGGGCAGCTGTCCCCCCTGACCCGTAGCCCTGGCTTGGCAAAGCCAGGGAGCCACTCCCCGACTTTGCAAACAAGGATCTGAGTGGGACAACCATGCACTTATAGCTGGGCCTTTCTGGACTAATTCATGGAATCAAAGTAAACAAAGCTGAAGAGGCAAAAACACTATTCAATTAAGAAACTAAAAAAAAAAATAAAATAATTTCCTCAAAGTGTTTCGCTTTTATACTACTAGATGAAGTAAATAGAGATAAGTAAGATTTTAAAAAGCCTTGCTTGTCAAATGTACAGCTAAGGAGAAAAGCACTTAATGCTTAAATAACCATAAAAAAAACTTTTTGTGTGAGAGCTGCTTCTCAGCTGAAGCCATTTCCTACCATGTAGTTTTTGACTGCTGCCTGCTGCTGATGAAACAGGGCAAGGTGTAGAAGTACTCTAGGCCCTGGATCTGTAAAGTTTGTCCCAAACACATAAGCAAAGGTGTATTTGTTACTTACCACCACTGTTAACCTTACCTTGGGTGTAAAAGAAATCCTTTCCTTCAATTTGTAGGCAGATCAAGTATGACTACTATATTTTTTAATATAAGAGAAGGCAATTTTAGCCTTCAAGAAACCAGCAGACTGAAACTGCTGTGTTTATACAACTTACAGTTAGCCAAGCAGCTGTGGCTGAGAGTCCTCAAAAGCATCAGCCACTGCAAGGACAGAAGATGAAACGTCTGAGGGCTCCCTGTGGAAATTTCAACACATGCTGTCCTAAAACCCTGCAAGGCACTTGTGTGCTTAACCATCCCACTTGATGACAGCTAGGCACACAAAGACCAGCAACACACAGACCAGGTGACTTAATGTTTCACAGAAAATCTGTGCCAGAGTGGGACACCACATCAGCTTCCAAATTTTTGAGATTTAATTTTCACTCGTGGTGCTCTATGCACAGACCATTCCTCTCCGCAAGGACAAGGAAGGACATCAGCAGTTTGTCTGGGTAAGACAGGTGACTGAAACCCTGCTGTGATGTTAGAGATTAGAGGAGCCCTAGCACATAAGTGCAATTTGGCAGAAATTTGAAGGAAAAACATAAATTACTTCTGCAGTATGAGTCAACATGAACACTGTGAAGTAAACTTGTGATGCCAGCTTCCTGCATAAAGTGTCTGAGAACTCAGACATACCAGCAGTGCTTTCTTTTTGATAAACTCTTACAGAATGAAAGAAAATTGCAACCTAAAAATTTCCATCCCACGTTCTACTGTGAATCAGAAATCGCCAGTTTCTCTCAGAAAGTTCATTAGCATTTTACTTGAGTTTCCAGAAAAGCAGTTCATTTGAGCAGGGCTTTGCTAGAACCTGTGTTGTATAACCACAACGCCATCTGTCCTCTAAAATCACTCTGATTCCCAGCCTGAGGAGGCTCTCTCTGCTTTCTGGGCAGGGCAGGACAGCAGGTTGACTCGGATCTACACTAGACTTCACCCAGACCAGCCAGAAAAATTAGTGCCATTTACTGAAAAGGTTATTGCACAGTTCTCCCTTTCAGCATTGACCTACACCTTTAACAAACCTAATCACCCTGTAATATTCTTCCTGCCATGTGGCTTTCCAATCCCTAATTTTTATAAAAGGCAATAACGTGGCTGTGTCTTGCAAAGTAGGATAACAAAATGCTGACTATTCCAGGCTTTAAGGATATGCAGTATGACAACCAGTGTTAATGTCTAGTCACTACTTTGGTTCAACCAAAAAACAATACTATCTTTAAGCCTCAAATAAATTTTGAAGAAGTATCAATAAAGAGGAAATTTCTAAAGAACTCCAATAGTGCAGGAGGTAAGAATATCCATAAGGTAACTCATGGGGCTGGAAATACATTTTCAATGATTGTCCTGTGACACTGATGACAAAACAGTAGTATTTCCTAATTTCTGAGAGTTTGATTTCACAAACTCAATTCCATTTGAGCTGGTAGAGATATTTTTTACTGGGAGGAGAGGAACAGTGAAGGGGCTTTTTTTTGTTTGTTTGTTTTTTTAAGATACTGTGTCAACACTGTGTGAGGTTAGAAAACAGAGGTGGTAAGGTATGCTCTGATTACACACTGTGACTAGATAAATTAGATGCTGTGGACAATGGGAATGAGCAATAGGAAAGAATATGTAAGTTTATCTGTCTTTAATACTATTTTTTTAACATTGATTCCTCACAAATCTTTGAACAAGATTCCTCAGGAATATTATCATGAATTCAGGGACCTTGCCATGACATTGAAGTATTAAGACCATTTCTCTTTGTAGCACCAGTAAATGGTCTCCAGATACGGCCACAAAGATAGAGGCAGCTTCTTACTTGTTGAGAGCAGCTATAATGTAAAAAATTAGATGCATGTTTTTAAATAGTGCATCTTTATTACTGAAAACTTTGCTTGTAATTAGATTTCAACTTCACCCTGTTTCCTTTAAGTATGGTCTTAATCTCTTGGTCTTAATCTACTGGTCTTGGTGAAATGAATAATTTTTATTGGGAGTTGCAGTTAAAGCATTTCACATGATTGAATAATGCAATGTAATTACCTGCGTGTATGTCTAGGAACTGCCTTCCAGTGACCAAAGTAACCCCAAACTCAGACACAGCCATTTAGTGTAAGAAATTATCACATCTTTGGCACAGAAGTCTAAATTTGTATTATCTGATGTACAGTATAGGTTCAGAGACACATTCGTGTATAGCATGAACACTAGAACACCAGAATAAATGAGCAATTCCCTTACATAAAAACAAAATGGAAAGGCAGGCACACCCTGCTTTGAGCAGAGAACTAATCTCCATAAAGACCATCTCAAATGATGAAGTGTGAAAAACTGACATGATAAGGTGAAAAGTCTATACTAATTGGAGGCATCTGATTTGAATTACCTCATTTCATTAGCCTACTTAGCATCATAAATAGTGTTTGAATGTCCAAAGAATCACACTGGCAATTCCCTCTCCGTTCACACATACATTGACTTGTTTTCCACCTATCGGTACTGAGCATCCCAAAGCGGGCATCTAGGAAAATGAGGTAAGCATTAATGGATAATCACAGCAGCTCCTTTCAGGGGAGTTTCTTGGAGCCCCAGAGGAACCCTCCGGCAGAAGCAGAACTCCCTGTGTCAACTGCCTGAAGCTGGTGTATGACATCGCTGCCTGCTGCTGCTCTTCCTCCAACACTCACACCCCGTTCCCAAAGCAGAGAGCACAGCATGCTAAGGCAACAGTGTGACTGCACCTCCGGGTGAGGGATGGAAATGTCCTAAAGGGAAATCTAGTATCCAGTTCAGTTCTCCAGGACGGCCATTACACATGCACACACAGGATCTGAAGCGAAGGCTGCACAGACATTTTGTTTTCTCTTCTGAGAGCACAGGTTGAGCTTTAACACTTTCAGTAATGTTGTTCGTATGCACTGTTATAGACTCAGAAGGAATCCAAAGAAAAGAAAATCCATCTTACTGGCACACATATGGCAAGGAGGGTCACACTCTTTAGGGACACAGCATGAATCTCTGTTAACATAATGGGACTAAGTCATAGTTGTTACTGATCCTCATTCTCTGCAGTGACTGATACGACAGCCCAAGAAATACACTTTGCCAGTGCAAGTAAATGACATTCTCTTGACAACAGAATACTGTTGAGTCAGAATTTTCTGATGCTGATGAACAGACTTCTGTTGCTGATGAACAGACACTTTGGAGAAGAGTACACGTTACTGGTTTGCAGACCTTTCTGTCCCTATGTGCTAAACTCAACCCATTTGGTTTTGTTCTTACCTAGCAGAGGCCCACAGCAACGAAGAGCATCAAGTGCTAGAAAACCCCATCCTGATTTCTGTCTGGAATTTGACATGTGGAGAACCTTTGGTGAGCTTCAGTGCCAGCATAAGATTGAGCCTGCTCGCATATTTTCAGTAATGTCTACCAGAGCACCAGTGCCCAGGCAACTCAGACTTGTTCTTTCAACAAGTGTGTCTGGAGCCGCCCGCCAGCGCCGGCTCCGCCCAGGCACTCGTTCCTGCTCACGCTGCACAGCACCGTGAGGTACAGATGAACGCCAGGGGCTTTGCGGAATCCTGCATCCTCAAATTTGGATGTTTTTCTATACAGAACCAGCACAGCACATCCTTGTACAGTAATGCCCTAGACTAATGGAAAATTCCTGCTCCAAAGCACTAAAATGTCTCAATAGAACTATTGTAGTGTTTCTTTTCATGTGGCCAACAGAATTAATTTCTTTCCTAGTCTCATGCTTATTAATGTCTGAGTATAATACTAGTATTAGACATCAAACTGGCTATCACATGATAGAAGACTCTTGTGAAGTGCCTTATTATCCAGTTATTCAGATCAAGATTGTAAAATAAAGCATTTCAGCTTACCTAACCTGAAGTAGGACATGCAAGTCTATGCAAGAGTGGGAAGAAAACCACTTCTTTCTCTTAAAAGAAAAAAACAATTATTCTAAATATTACAGTTTTTGTTTACAGTATTGTCTAAGTCAAGTATGTAAAAACCACAAGTCAGCCAAAAAAAAAACCCAAATTGATTGGTCTGATTCAGCATCACAAGATTTTAAAATAACTACTGCATTCTTTGGGTGCTGGTATATCAAAGAGTTCAAAAATAAACAGATATTTGGACTAAAACATAAGAAGGCTTTCCACATCACATTCACACAGACAATTTTTCCCCTTAAAGCACAATTTACTTCTAGAGTACAGTTATGCTACTTACCCTGCTCTTTAGATAGGGAGTTTGGAATACTTTCCCACTATTTCTGATAGCAGAAGACTCTCCCACATTCACATTATGGCAGCAGGGTGGCTTTTAAGAAACCCAGACGATACTGGTAGATTTGTGATATAGTCAGCATAGTCAACAATGCTGCTTCATTTAAATTTTGGACTAAAATTATTTTCTAAAATCAAATCTAGTCTATCTGTTTTTCATTTCTATTAAAGTCAATTACTGCCTTTACATTTAAAGTCAATCCTTTAAAAATAAAGTTGATGAGTTGTTGGATTACGTTGAACATAAACTGACTGGTTTGAAGGCAAACTAGCCATCACGGGAGTGCTCCATTTTAAACCATTATAAAACTGCCTCCTGAGAACCTATCTACGGCAATCCAGCCACGCTACCAGGGAGTGCCTGCTCTTTCAGTTTACAGTGCAGTTTTCACAGGCAAATTCTATTTCAAATTTGAATGCTTGAAATTCTATGTATTTTAAATGGCTTTAACCATGACTGATTGTATCTCTAAATTAAAACCTGTGGGATACCAGTATTGACCAAAAGAAAAACATAAACTCGTAGAAACTCATTGAAACACAATATAAAATCATTTAAGGCAAATCGATAGGTGTAGCCTTGTCTTTAAATCACTCTTCACAGAACAAAAAAATTCTTAGCTCGCTCTGTTTAACAAAACACTATGTAAAGCCAGGAAACATTTTCACAGAATTAGGAATACTAAGGTACATTTGTATATGTTCCCCAAACTAGATCTTCCCCACCACTACATACCCACTTTTGAGAAAATACACTGCAATACAATGCTGTGAACTGAACGTGACTCAAACTGCTAGTGGAAGCTGTAAAGGCTATCTTTCAAAGCTGTTTAACACGGCACACGTAGATAAAACACACTTTTCTAACCATTATCCAAACTCACTGAAGCCAACAGAAATAAACATAAATTGGTTTGGTTTTGGAGCCTGAACCTCACTTTTCTATTCATTTAAATGAGAGCAGAAGCCTTGATGACTGACCCAGTAATGTATTTACAGTACATGGCTTTATGGTGTGCAGTCAGTGTCCACTAGCTATCATTAAACCCACACTGAGATCTTGTTAATTATTACGATTTGAGAAAAGCTATTAACAGCTACCACACTAAAGGTAAGGTTCACTGTAGCAAAGCTACTTCCTGATGGCAGAGGCTGATTAGACTGTGAGTAGTTGGGGTATAATAAAATGGCCTCAGTTATTCAATCTAACGGAGCTGATCGAGATAATCTGCACATCATCCCCTGTGCAAGCACAGACATGTGCTCTTAATTCTCAACGGAATATGTAAAAAATAGATTTATTAAGCAGCTTTGTTACCACTCATTGCTTCAGTCTGCAATTATGAGGGAACAGCTCTAATGTATTGCCAGTTTCGGTCAGAATAACCTGTTTCTTATCTGATATATAAAGCAGGGGATCATTATCATTCATTACTACAATGGTACCAGTCACACTAGTCTTGATGCTGTCTGCATACACATGGAAAGATGGTAACTCTCCTGCAAAGTGCTAAGCACACAGTTTCTATGGCAAAATCATGCAGGACACACTGAGTTCTCCCCACCTGAGATTAACTGATTTGTTATCCTTTTGCCAGTGATTTGAAATTCAAAATCAAAACTGAGAAAAGTACTCCTGAAGTAGGCAGGTGATCTTTTTACAAATTCAGGCAGTGACTATCACCCCCCAAGAATTGCTCAGCACGGGTGCCTCGATTCCCATAGTAAGAGAATGCCATGAGATTAAACAACCTCATGATGCACAAGGTGCTTAAGCAAAAAGCATGTCTTTAGTTTTAATATGGTATCTAAGCTGCAATTTGACAGGCTCACAGCAAGGAAAAAGGAAATTCTGTCTAAGATTGCAGTTTTCTGTTTGCAATCAGTTGTATCAGTTTTAGTACCTAGCTACACAAGACGACAACTCTGACCACAGTGCCATTGTGTGTCAGTGGAAGTACCAATTAAAGAGGAAAAAAACAGCAGCAAGAAAAATATCCTAGCATATGCAGAATGATAAGAGAACTGTCTGTATTCAAAATTAAGTGTCGGAAATTAATTATGAAAAATAAAGACACTGGGAGAAATTCACTGTCACAACCTCACAGCAGTATTGACTGTATTGATCTTCCTGAGAGGTATCTGTTTAACCTGTTCTTAAAGACCAGTTGTAACAGATGCTCTGCAGCCTTACAAAGCAATCTGTCCTTTTCCTAATAACCACAGTCTGGAAGGAAATACTAAAAAGAGATTTCAGAGGACAAAAATATTATGGGTTTGGTTTGCGATATTTTTAGTCTATTGCCATACATAAGACTCAAACTTTAAGGTAAAATCAAACTGGTCTGAGCTGATTACTTAGACAAGTGATAAATGTAAAAAATGAAAAACTGAAATAAGTAATAAAGAAGTTAGAGAGTCATTACATTGTCTATCTTTCCCAACAAGATTTTTGATGCCATCTGTGAATACTATTCTTTAAAAAAGATAAAAAATGCATTTTGTGCTTTGATTTATGAAAAGTACTTTTAAGCCCATGAGATCTAAATAGTAGCAGGCCCAAGATCCACTTCGATAATTCAAATTTTAGCTATTCTTCATGCTGCATAACTGTAATAAATTTTTCATTTGATATTACTTCATTAAAGGTCATTTTTGTGTGACATTTGCATAACTTGTTCTCTAATTATATTGCTAACCATATGAGAAGCTTTTTCAGGAACAGTTCATTCTCCCTTGTCAAGGAGACAAAATTTAATTACAGAGTGGAAGCTTTAAATAATGGTTACATAAAAAAACACTGCTGTAAATTCCTTTTAGGTTAGGTTTTGAATTCTTAAAGGTCATGCTCTTATAAAGAATGTAGCTTAAAAAGAGATCATGACTTCATCATATATCATCATTACTCACTTCAAATTTGTATTAGTGGACATTTTTCATTCTCCTTTGTCACAAATTTTAAGTTTTGAAAACAACTAGAGATTATCAACTGATTTTTTTTTTTTTTTTTGTTTAAGTTCAGCAGGTGAGGGTTTCCTTTAAAAGGACAGCCTACACATACAACGGTCTCAAAGACAGCAACCCATCAGTGCATCTGCAGTAGTCATTTTTATGCTAGACATTTATACTTCGTTCATCTGTTCTGCTCATCAGAAGCACAATGGTGAAAACACTACCAAAACTATATAAAACAACTTAATTATAATAGTGAGGTTGCAAAAGAACACCCTCAAAATATAAAGTCAGTCAATGAATAGAAAGACTTTTAAATATACACATTCTAATCCTGTGGTACTTTCTCTCTTCTTATTTTCTTACCCTCTACTGACACCTCCAACCACACAGTTCTTAATTTTGTGAGGGATGAAATAAACAGTAACAGGAACATAATCGTGGAAGCACAAAATTTTTGCACTTCTGCTTGCATCAAGCACATAATTCAGACTATAAAACTCTAGAAGTGTTTATAAAGCAATAGAAGAGATCCAGTTTTAGGATCAGTAAACACAGAACAGTATTCCATGTCTATTTTTAGATGGCAGAAGAACGGTCAGATTTGGGGTTCAGTACTACAGTACAGAGGAAAATGAATCCTGGCTGTTGGAGGGAGGCACGGCTAAAGTTCTCAGCATGTCCAGTCTCTCTCCTTTTGCGCCTCTTTACCCCAGAAGACCTCTGTCCCCTCCTGCAGAATGCTGAGGACAGAATTACTATTTTGATGGGGTATGTTGAAAAGATCAGAGGAGTAATTTTTCTGCAGCTGGTAACACTGATGGCCAAAATTCTCTCATACTGTAACAGATTTAGAATTGCATTTAAGACGAGCTTCAAATCAAAGAATGAATTAGTCTAAAACTACAGAAAGTGCTTGGAACTGAGCAAAGCACACATATGAAGGGGATGACAAACTAGCTTTATATTCTCTGAGCGGGTCCTACTAACTTTACAGTATGTGCTGATCAATACAAAAATTTACAGAGGTGCTGTGCCATTCTTGATCATTTAAATTACAAATCCATATATAAACTCTATTTGATAAAAATAAAGTATAATATAAAGAGAAACAATAGAACTTAATTAGTATCTCTAAGTCATATGTTTCATCTCCTAATTCATTACTTCTCCGAGTCCACACTTTTCCCCAGTGAAGTTTGTGGCCTTTGCCCAGTTTAGGACAAATTTTGGTTTAAAGTTCTCCGTAGCGCATCTGGGTCCACAGCTGAGCCAATCCCAGTGAAGAATCCAACAACAAAAACATGTCCACAAACACAGACATTTTTCAATAAATGCTTTCGTCTCTCTTTGACAGCAGTACCTGTTACGCTAGCTCATTTTGGGTGACCTTAAAATTCAATATCATATTAAATTTTGCTAAAAACATAATTGACTCAGTTTAGGATAAACATCAGAAAGGGAAGTGTGTATGTCCTCTTTAACGCAGAAATCAGCTAACTCTTCCTTTTCGTAATGGAGAAAACTCTTCAAGAGCTTGGATAATGTAAAATTAACAGCAGACTGGAATCAATAACTTCACATTTGAGTAAAGAAGAGGCCAAAAGGAATAGAAATACTCCTTGCCCTAAATGAAAAAGCATATACAGATTATAGCTAATCTCCTGAACCTCAGAGGTTACAAGATTAATCAATTAGTTTTCATGTTTTCATGAAGCAAGGGACATCAAAAGCTAGGAATTACAAACTAAAGTTGACAGCTGTCTTCTGGAAGCATACAATGGTGACAAGCATCTAATAACGGGGATGGGCAGGATCTTATGATGATCAGAGTAACACAACTGCCATCCTTCAGGATTGGGCTCTGAACCAGTCAAATGTCATTAAAGTCAAATTAAAACTGAACTAAGTGCTGAAAGTTATCCCTCCAGAAAAGATCTAATTAATAAGATGTTGACAGTGGTTGCAATCACCCATATCACCACACTGTTGTTTCTGATAAGGAATAGATTTGGACTTGTTTATAGTAAGACACAAACCAGTATTTTTAAATGTACTAAAATCTAGCACGATTCACCAAGTGGTGGATGCCCTGAAAAGCTCAGCCATGCAGGAGACAGGGTACATCTCAACTGGTCAAGGCAACTGCTAATGGCATCTTAAACATTCACCTCACGCGTCCACTACGCAAGCTGTAAGTTCTGTCACTGGGAAAGCCAACTTCTTTGCTCCTCTCATTCACGTTTTAAATTTTTTCATTCATAAATGTATTGGTAAAGTTCTTTTTCACCTCACCTATCACTTTCTTAGAGCCCAGACTAAATTGCAACTGACCCTTCCACCAGCCAACTCCACCTCATTTTTAAGGATTTTGTCTTCATTTCCACAGGACACTTAAGCCTCTCCAAAACATTATGCTAGCAAAGGGAATGTCCCGCATTTTCCCTTACTGTTCATTCCTATGCTGCTAAAAATAACATGACCTATTCAGTGGTTTCACTTCTCTCCAAGACTCCTGTATATTCTTTAATCTTTTTCTACTATATGACTATCATATTCCTTTAGCTTCTTCAATTTTAATAACACAGTCAATATTGGAAAGTGTTCTGGGTCTCTCATAACCTTACTTCACATAGCTATGATATTAAGTACATGAAGTCCAGAAATTTAATCAACAATGAGTAACATCCAACAAAGTCTCACCTGAATCACAGGGGTGTTGGGAAATACTGCTTAGAAAAAGAGGTGTAGCAACTATCTATTAACACAGTTATTCAACAGGAAAATTGTGTGTTCGTTAAATGAAACGTCATGTAAGCTCTGTTTCTCCCATCCAAGATTAGAAGTTGCACTCTTACCTCCAAACCCAGGGGACAGCGGGATACAACAGGTCTTGTGAAAGGCAGGTGAATCTGCAAAACAGAATAAATGCAGCTGTAGGAAGATAAAGAAGGCTAATGTAAGGCTAGCCTGAGTGGACTCAGAAAGCAGGATGGCTATGGCAGTGGTGGTGACTGCATTCACAGAAAGGTAATGTTAAATGAGTTTGCGCTGTGTTCTGTTCCCGTTTAGTATGTGCGAGCTTTGGAGCTGAATAGCCTTCAGGAAATCTGCCAGAACGATGCATCTAGAATCCCTTACAACTATGAAGGCAATCTGTCCCATCAGCTTTCTACTTTTCATGCTTCACAGTGATTTCAGTTAGTCCTTGTTTTAACCCCAAAAAGTAGTTTTGTATTGAACCAAGACATCCATATACCATATGGAGCATCCAATGGCATTAGAGGCAAAAAAGCTGTTCTGCAAAAGTGATAAAATCCAGGCTGAGAGCTCAACATGTATTTTTTGCTCAATGTCTCCTAGTTTACTTTTATTCTTCATATTTGTATGTCATCATCTTGGATAAAATTTCTCCACAATCAAGACAGACATTTCCTGATGGTACACTAGGCAGGATGAATTCCTTACTACACAGAATTAATTCTTCAGAGATCATAATATCTATATTATGTAAGTGAAGAGAGCGCTATGACCACTTGAAGGCACGTAAGAAGCCCAGAGCTCTAAGATGGTGCTATTTCGATTTATTGTCTACACTGCCATCACACTGAGCCATCACTCAACCAGGCACACAAACTAACACAAAGGGTGCGAGCTTTCCCTGCGCTATTACTGAAATGTTAATACTTCAGAAGACTGAGTCAAAACACAAAACATCCAGCTTCAGTTACCACACCAAAACTGCAACGGATAGCTGGATACTAGCAATGGTTATTAACTGTGAAATACTGTGTAAACATAAATTACATTTTTAAAACACCCCTAACAGCTCCCTGAAGCCTCACTGTCCACAATACAACTAGGATCACAAAAATTTTTAATGTAAAGATGTTATTTTTTTAGTTTAAGTAAGTATAGTTGAAGTGAACTGTAAACAACAGTATTGATATCCCTTTTTCAAGCACAGAAACTGGGAAAAACTGTGACCAAGAAAATGGACAGTTTCTGGAAAGGCAGAGTGTGAATTAATAAAATACCTTGATTATACAGTGGAACCTCTTAAGGAATCACTTAAGCTGTACAGCAAAGCAAAAATAAGCAGTTTATACTTTTCACTTCCTTTTTTTCTACAAACTCACCTAAGGGTTTGGTTTTTTTTCCTTATCTCTTTTAAAGTGAATCACTTCCTATCAACTTTTGCTGCATCAGCCTGGAAAAATCCTTGGAGTACCTAATTAGGTACTCTTCCTGTATTAGTCTGTAGTGTGATTTGGATATCACTATCTTGCTTCAGCAGACAAGAGAAGAAGTACTGATTGTAAATCTGATTGAAATCATCCACCTCTCCAAATCCAAAGAGCAGCAGCTGTATTGGTAACAAGCTATTCAGAACCAGTCTTAAGAGACTCTGAGATCTTTCTCATTAACCTTCAACCCACAGCTTTTCAGAGATAGGTTTAGGCATCTGAATAGTTCTTTGTATTTTTGATAGCTCAGGTAGATGGTATTCTACCAGTTTACATTTGTTTTATAATTTTAAAATTTAAAAATGTGAAAGGAATACTTTTCAACTTCAAGGCCTGAGCCAAAGTCTCCAAGGTAGAAAAACTCTACTGACTTTAATTAACTTTAGCTTAGACCCTGACATTATTCTATTTTTCTAGATGAGAGTTTCAATTTTGAATAAGCAGCAAATTCCTCAGCAGATAATGACATTATACTGAGGTAAGAAACTAATGCAGGAAAACCTTTTTCTTCAGAGGTACAACAAATGTGGGGCACAGCACTGGTGGGAAAATTGGGAAATCAATTTGGATAGACAGCTTCAGCCATCCTAGACCAGAAGATGGTCACAGGTGAACTGTCTACTGACTGCAGGCAGACAGCACTGAAGGAGGACACGTGGAACCACAGCCATAGCTCCTCAAACGATCTGAAAAAATGTAATGGGAAAGATAAGCACCTTTGTCCCTTTGAAAATTAGTATCTTAACATTGGACATTATAAGATTAAATTGATTTTATTGCAAAACAAGTCCAGCAGTTCATAAAGTATACCAAATCCAAGCATCATTGTCAAATGCAAATTTCCCCGTTTGCTGAGATGTCAGTAACAGCACATCTGGAAACAACTGTACATTACATTCATAGTTCTGCCTTCTCTGGTGACATTGTTTGCCATGCCCTTTTATATCAACTTCAATTCCTGATTCGATGTTTGATTGCATGCCACAAGCCTATATAACATACCGATCTCCTTTGTAAGACACACTTTTCTTTTGGGCCTTCACACATTTTCAAACCCTTTGCTGTTGTTCAGAAGCTGAATGCACACAGGCTGTAGACATATTCCATGACTGTGCTTGCAGTGAGGAGAAAAAAAAAAAAAAAAAAAATCGTTCTCCCTGTACTGGTGACCCCACCTATGTAAGGGAAGCCGGCCAGCCTCAGCATGCAGCCTGGGAAAAAGGTCTATTGAATGCTAATGCTTACCGCTGTCCTGTACCACACCTCCCACTACGTGCTGGGAGGGACGGCTCAGAGGGACTGCAAACATTTTTATCAAGCAAATTAAAGCAAAATTTTATCAAGGAATGAAAGCAAAATTTCCCTAGACTTACATCACTAGCCAGTACGAAGCTGGCCAAAGCAAGGCCTGTGTAAGTACTTTAACACCAAACTTCCGCAAAAGCTGGAGCAAGAAGGATGAACCTGCTGTGTCGGGGTGTGTAAAGGCAATGTTTACCTTCAGGTAAATAATACACCATCAGTGAGTTACTTTTAGGACATCTACAATGGGAGCCGATTGTCACAAGTTCTAATTAAAGTAACAGCCTTGAGGTTCAACTGCAATTCAATACAGAGAGGTAGATTTTGGATGTGTCAGGTCAGTTAGGTAGGAAAAGCAGAAGAATCAATGAGGAAAGAGTTCACTAATGACACATTCTTGCTTTTACCAAGTAATAGAAATAGACTGGTGAAGTCATTTTTGTGGCAACACACAAACCCTAGGTAGAAGTTTAGTGCCCTCTCAGAACTGTAAACACCTTTCTGACCCTGGAGAAAGTAGAATTTTACTAATTCTGTGTATTGGTTCCTACTGAGAAGTGATGAGACTGAAGCAAGGAAGGTTTGGTACATTAATACAACCTTTCAGACATTTACAGATACTAGGTCCTATCCTTCTACATTTTAAAAAGCTAGCAATATATATCCCTGTTCAGAGTGAGAGCAGACACTCGCTTCTTCTTTAAGAAAGTGCTCTTTAGACCACAGCAGGAACCACTGCGTGCTCGGTAGGCACAGTTCTCCGTGTTTACAGAGGGTTTGGGAACCACATTAAGGCCGCGGAGCTATTGCTGGGCAGTTTCACGTGAGACTGCAGCTGGTGTCCTGCACAGAGGGGTCTCACACCAAACCCAGCCCCTGCAACAAATGCTCTGACTCCTACTTAAGAGGACTGAAAGCAGAATGGGAGGATTTATAAATGCTATAAACACGTGATCAGCTCATTCATTGTGACATTATTACCTGAATTTTAGAAATACAGATGATTAATTTCCTTGCTCATTATTAGTCTAAAGGGATTAATAATGAGCAAGGAATAATCAATACCAAATAAAACAGGCATATAGAAGAAGCTTCTAACCACATGAGTCGAGAACCACAATCTCAGTATTAAGATCACTTCAGCTTGACTTTAACATACAACATATTTATAATTTTTCTTTAAATCTACATTATTGCAAAAAATAAAGAAAATAAGAGAGTTATCATGCAAGTAATTGACTTCAATATATTAAATTATCTTTAGAGAAGAGGAGCAAAATTACTCCAACTTAATTAAATGGAAAAGTCATGCAACAGTTATATCTGAATATAAATTACTGAATTAGGTAAATGGACAATGCAGACTGCAATAACTACTGGACCAAGATATTTTTGCATGTAACTACAAAAGTAATATTTTCATATTTATAAGAAACAGTAGTCATCCTCAATATACTATTTTTTTCAATATATAATTCAAATCACTTTCACATGATTGAACATGCTGGTTTAGAAATAAAGAATATCAAGTATGAGTTGCATTCAGTAAAGAATATTCAAGGTCAGTTCTCTGCTATGGGTGCTCCTTGTTAGATTAGAAAATAATAAATAACTTCTGTTAATGCCTTTCATAGCAAGATGTTCCAGAGAAAGTTTCTCTCTCCAGAATGATCCTGTGGAGAACCACAAACCTTCAGCAAATTCTATCTTAAATGCATCTGCAAATCAGAAAACTCAGAAGAGGACACCCTGAGATGCCAGAAAGCAAATGCTGCTGTACCAGACCACACTGAGAAGCTGCCAAGAAACCCAAGAGGCACAGTTGTATTCTAAGAAGCTGAACAAAACGATTAAAAAATCTTTAGGCTTCAATGACAAAACAAACACACAGGATATTTGACCTATGCCAGAAAACAGATTAAAAAATAGTGTCAAATCATAAAAAGATACAGAGGTGAGGATATTTAACACCTTTTTATTATCCCCCAAACAAACAGTAAAAAAATCCAGGATCATACTGGCTCATAGGTTAGTTGAAATGATGAATATAGTTTTAGAATGCATCTTCACAATGTCTCCTTTAAAAAGTCTCGTCGGTTTTATGTGTAAGATGAAAGAGCTTGTCGACAGAAACATTTATCAATTTGCTGTACACTTTAAAGCACATTTATAAACTGAAATGTCACAATTAGACTTCTCTGTGGCAGAGGAAGCAAGCAGCGGGTTTTGTTTCTTTTTCTAAAGAGACAAAAAAATAGGACTTTAATAAAAATAAAATCCATTGCCTTTCATAAAAGACAAAATAAAGGTCAAGGAAAAGGCTTTGAATCTTCTGGGAAATAAGTAGTCCTGTTCTCAGAAAGAAAGATAATCAGTGGCAGACCTAGTCTGTTCTTCACTATCTATCTTGCTCAAAAAGTTTTATTTTTCCCATTTTTCTGCTTATAATAGGAGTCACTGAAAATTTAAGAAGTATTTCAAGTATTTTCCACTTTATTGCTATTCAAAATAGAGGACTGGAAAATGCCTCCACAAATAGTTTACAATGGCTGGAAAGTGACAAGCAACGTGTACTCACAAAATCAGAAATAATTTAATCTCCAATTAAATTTTAATCATACCTGCAACAAATACAGTACAACAATTAGTAGGTAGATAGTGAACTTAATGCCAAAATCCCACCTTAGCTGGGACACCAGCTGACTTGGTATGTACAAACAAAAAGATTTTTTTTCATCCTAAAAACCAAAAGGACCAGCTTAAAGGTTGGTAAGGACTTTACCTTCTGAAGGATGAAAAAGACTGATGAACTTCTCAATGGCTAGAGAAGTTTGCTAGTGAAAAGCTCATACACCCTACGGATGCAACTAATCTGTACCTTACTGAAACAAAGCCCTTAACATTTTGCAGGAACTTTCTTACAAATAAGTCTCAAATTCAAGAGCTGAACTTCTACCATGTAAATATAATTGAGACATGATGGTGTTAGAACAGTGTAATACTAAGGTGAAAGTCCGTAATGCGTACAGATTTGATTCCATCCAGCATTAAACACCTTAAGCAGCATCTCTCAGACCTCTCTCACTGCAGATACTGCCTTGCAGTTCAGCCCTAGACCCTAGTCAAGCAACGTAACAGCAATTATTTTAAAGGCAGTTCTCCTGCCAAGGGGCTTCTCTTGCCTACACCCTAGAGTATGGCAATCTTGCTTGAGGGAGTACCCAAGGGTCCACAGGAGAATCTCCTGAAACAGTCTGAAAGCGTGCCACACGGAAACTTGAGTAATGGCAGAGGAATAACCCCACACCTACCCTCTTCATCTGTGCAGTCCATAAGGATTAAGGTTATCATTATTACAGAAGGCCAGGAAAACCCCTTTCTGATAATCATAAATTGGCAGGAAATTTCAACTTGCTGTTGTCCCAAAATTGTGTATGATTTTACACATCCATAGGGGAAGGGGAGGAAACAGGCAAAATACAAGCAAAAAATCAGGCTAAGATTGATGGTTTTCTTCTTGTTGTCCAGTTCAGTTTTAGACAACTCAGCTAAAATTGAACATATTCTCTTCACTGCTGGGGTACCACTTAAAAGCTATGAAGAAAGAGCATTTTTGAAAAAAGCATGATCCCAAGCCTACTAAAGATGTAAAAAATCCTCTATTTTAATTTTGCAGAATGTGATTCAGGTCTTTAAATAAAGCACAAAGGTGGAAACAGGATCTCCCATCTTCCCCCTGGGCTTCAGGGATGGATCTCAGAACTTGGGCAGATTAAACTGAATTCTGCTTCTCTCTATATTCTTCTTTACTCATTATTTTCTTATCCCATCAAGAAATGCAATTAGTTAGACACTGAGCCACACAATGGAACAAGTTTTAATTGACAGAGGAAAACAAGATTAAAAAAACAATTAATTTCTTCTTTATTGCTTCAGAATCTGTAATAATTTGCATTCAAGCAAACAGTAATATCTTTCATCTGGAAGGCATTCCAGGCTAATACATCTGTGGTTTATTCTTTTGTTTGCAGATATTCAGTGGCTTGTTAAGATCGTGATTAGATCATGACACTTTCTAATTCTTTGCATGGTGATTCACCAAATCTCAGAATTGCCACCACCTCCTCTCTGAGACGTATGGACTGGCCTACATAGTAAGTGACAAAGAAAGTAAGGGCTATTTTGGAACAGAGTAGCACTAGGTTTGCACCTAATGCAAATATTTAACAACCTATTTCCTTTTTACTCTGTTAAAACAGCAACAATTGCTCTTTTTACTTCTTTTTAGGATGATATTCAGATCCCTAAAATGCATTTAGTATCTTTTAAAGTCAAACTTCTCTGCAATGTGGCTAAGAGGTTCAGTATTATGCTGTGTAACAGTTCTGCCTAGGGTTCAGTTCCTCACCGTAGAAGAGAACACCTGTAACATTTAGTGACTTGTGTTATGATTCTGAAAACTTCTGCTGGATTACATGGGGATGTGTCTCAGTGACTCACAGGAGAACATGACACCAGTTTTCTTTTAAATTAAATCTTGAAATCTAAAAATCCCTTCCTAGAAAAAAATTATCTATTAACGAATATCAAGGCTACTGGCCCTACTCCCAGTGTGGGTCTGCCTTTCTCACTCACTCACATTGTCTTTTGTCTTTATTGGCAAAGGCAAGACAAGCAGCTCTAGCCTGACTGCTGGAAACAGGGCAGAAGGAAAACAGCTCATAACAGAAGCAAAACTGAAAACAAATATTTTTGAAGTTGTCATCATAGCTTTTCAGAAGATAAGTCAAAATAGTTTTAATCAGGTCTGATAGCTCAGTGAGTCTAATTTCATTATTTTAGATGGTCCAACTTTCACACATTCACCGGTTTTCTTTTGCCTTATGTTCTCCAAGCCAAAACTGCAGAAGAGAATAAGGTAGAAAACAGAATCACGTTGAATATACAGTCTGTTCCCTCTACTAGCATGACTGAAAGCACTGAAACATTGAGACACGCAGGCAGTGTCATCAGTAAGTCCCAGGAAATAGTGGACAACCTCATGTACCTAAAAGCTGAGCTCCTCTCCACCTTTCTGCAACAGACTGAGACATCTCAGTGGCACAATGTTTTGGCAACCTTGCGTGGCCATGAAAACTGCCAATCCTGCAATTTTCCTCAACACTGAAAGGAAACAACTGGAAAATAAGTCATGGCATGGATTTAAACACTATTATCTATTCTGGTCTCACATCTGGTTCATAAAAGCACACAAAAAGTCCTAGTTGTTACTAAACCCAGTGAATACAGGCTTCTAAATATCTTTTTGAATATGACATAATTTACCTTTCAGATAGTCACACTGCATGTTAAGAGGACTTCTTTAAACCATAAAAAACGGTCCCAGTATGGAAAATGTGTGTCTGTGTGAGGGCTAGCACAGTTCAGTACAGGTTCAAAAGTAAGGAATGCTACATTTTTTCAAGGCATCGCAGATATAACACACAAGTAGTAAAGTAATGTTAGTAACAAACTCTGTTGTCATAACAACACTCATACAAGACACCAAGAGCTGAAGTGAGCTGTCAGGATTTTGAAGCAAGAAAGAAATCAGTTCAGTCAAGTGACTCAGGACTACTGAGCTGCTTTAACAGACACACCTATCTGGCCACAGGTCCTTGGAACAGGAAGATTTTGGTTGTCAGTACCTGTCCAAGCTAAATTAACACAGAGTTCAAACATCATGTGAAATCGTGGCAAAAGGTACACACAGAGTGACAAAATAATCTTTCAGTGGAGACCTTTCTCCACTGGTCGGCGCACCAAAGAATCACCTAGTGTTCATGCAGATAAGCCAGTTTTATGAAAACTATAGGGGACATGACTTCTACCATATTTTCCTCAGCAATACACACCTTTTCTGCCCATCTAGCCATGTCCCAAAATGAGTAATCACTATGCAAAAATAGGGAAAAAAAAAGATTCTGTATGTTTTTAATACCAGACATACGAATGGCTTGCCATGCTACCAGATACACCACCACCAGAATCTCCACCCATGTGACGACGTGATCTTTCTAAGACCGACAGACATGCCAAGAGCACTGCATGCTGCTACACTGACTAGAATAATCAGAAGCAACTTCTAAGTGGGAATAATTTAGCACAGCTAAAATAGTCTCAGTAAAAAGGAAGCCCCGTTTTGCTTCATATAACATAAAAGAAATCATACAGCTTACAGAAGTGCTTTTTTCACAGGGGTCTGAACTCATCTGCAAGCATTTTTATTCCTGGGAACCAAGTTCCCATATGTGGTTAAGGTGGTTAAGGTGCCCCAGAACAGAGAACTTTCCATTGATTTCCATAAAACTTGGGGTAATAGCATATTTGACACCTACAAGTTTTGGAACCCTCACAAAGGAACTCAAGAGTTTCACAAACAAGGTTTTTTTTTTTAACCCAGGATCATTCCAGCACATGCTACTGCATGTGTGTTAGCAGCATCTGGATGTACAAACACATCTTTTTTGCTTGTGCATTCACAGTTTATATCCTCACAGCTGAATTTTCTTCCATTGCAAGACATTTATGTAGTGATCTACTCAGGCAGTATAATATATGCAAAGTGTAAAATGCTATCCTTTCTTATTAGAGATTCAGTAAGATGTTGGTCTTGCACGTTTCTGATTTTCCTTTTTTTCCTCTTTAAGCTGAATCTAGAAACTTATCACCACTTAAGGAGAGAACTGAAAGAGTAAATCACTTTTTTTGTTCTCTGGGAATTAAGAATTTTGCAATCAATTTAAAGGCATCCAAAACCTTGACATTGGTCCCACTGCAAACATTTTCTTGCAAAACCAGCAAAAAAAATGCAGGCTGCACATTCCACAAAACCATAATAAAGTTTTCTGATTTTCAAGAGAAACAACAGAAGCTACTCTGAAGAAACACAAATTATCTGTGAAACAAGTTGCTGTTAATGCCTATTGCGGTTATAAACTCAGCGGAAGTCCAAGAAGGAAATTTTGTGGGAGTAACTGAAGCAATCCAAAACATTTCAAACTGGATAAAATCTTTGTGCTTTAGGGCTCTAGCAAATCACTAATAGATGCGAGTCTGTCAGAGGCGTGCTCTGTAGGCAGGTTATTCTATAAATTTATGCTCTAGGCTTTATTACAATTTTATCTGGAACATTCAGCTATTCTCACAGGAAACATTGATCCTCATTTATGGCAAATACTAGGCTTATAGGGAGTCACGTATGCAACTGCCTAAAGCTTCTAAATCCTGAGAAGAGTGGCAAATGTAGACTTTTACAAGCGAGTTTAGGTAAACTCACACTACTCCTACTTACGTATTTAGCCTGATCTTAATCACATATTTCCACATAAATAAAATCTCGTATTTCTAATGAGCAGACAGAAACGAACAATCAGCTACACCTAAGTAATACAGCATGTAGATTGAGAAACATTAAGAAAATGAGAGAACAGTAATAGTAATCTATTTTCACTCATTGCTTACAAAGCATTTCTTCTAAGTGCCCACTAATGTTGTTGGTGGTGTATTAATACAGCTACCAATTCAGATCTAGTTAGGGTTTGAAAAGGAAAAAAATTAACTTGGAAGTTTTTGTAATTTCACAAAACAAGAACTGAATATCGAGGGTTAATAGGGAATCATTTACCAGCTACAGCACGCTATTATTCCCAGTGCTAATGATTTTTAAAATTATTGGTCCTTGTGGTTGTTATGGAATATTATGGAAAACGCATGGAATTTATTTCTAAGTAAATTAGAATATATTTCATAGCAGCATCCTCCCAGAGTCATTTACCATGGGAAACATTAGAACTCTGTACTGCATATGAAATAATATTGATACTGTCTCCTTGACAGCAATAAATCCAGCCTTGGGCTTTTTGCTGTGTTCCCCCCAACTCCTCCATGAGAGCTGACACATATATAGGTCTTCCACCATCTAAACTACTTGTTATATTATGTTATAATGAATATGGGCTGCACAGGTCAACAGTAGAGATATGAAACATAAGAATCTAGGTCGTGTGTACACCAGACAAGTTAGCATCAACTGAACTAAGATTAATCCACAATACAGTGAGGAATAGCAGGATTTCAGCAACTTTTTACTGGGTCACAAAAATATTTCCATAAATAGTAACCATATCAACATCAACCAGTGTATTTCAGTTATACTCTTTCGTGTGCTATACAGTTTGTGTTCAATCATTCAATTTACTTTTGTCAGTGAAATACCATTTAAATGAACAAATACCTGACCCACTGAAATGTAAAACTATAGATCTATTTCAATTTTGACAAAGATACTTCTTGTGCTAGGAGCCATTAGGACATTACCAACATTTGTTGAGTTCACTCCTACCAGCTGTGGCCATCCCAGCATGGGATTCCTGAGTTCCACGGCAGTGCCCGAGCTCTGCTTTGCCAGTGCCACGGTCAGATCGACACGTGCTGCTAACAGCCTTGTGCATCACCCGGGCTTTCTCCTGGCATACCTTTGCTTCGTTCGGGTGTAACTATAGATGATGCTATTAAGGAAAACAGCAGTTGAACTGATAAAAGACAAAGATTGGAGAGAGGATAGTCCTTCTCACTCTCCTCAGAAGCTTCCTCAGCACTACAGCTTGCAGAAGAGCAAGGCAAGCAGCAAGGAAAGAGGAAGCTTTCAGGATTACAGCAGGAGTTCAGAGACGAAATCCTCTTCCCACACACCTTCAGGAGCCCTTTTGCTCACAATGCTAATTCTCTGCACATTCCAAAGAAGTATTCCCTCCTGTCAAATCCCTCTGGGACTCGAACTCGCAGGAAAAGCATACTAGCCATGATCTCTGCAAGTCTTCTGGTATGCCCCCCTCTAACTTATTTCAATCCCCATTATCTGCTCTACAGAGATGTTTTTTCACCTTGAACACCTATTCCCCTACGGGGGAAAGAGAGGAACATTCATATACACCAGCAATCTAACAAGAGGGTGTTTTGTCACAACGTAAGCACTCGCAGCACCCAAAATTAATCAGTTAAATTTTTCACTTGAAATAATGTTTAGGTCAACTGCTGTGTGAAAATGCTAGGCCTGGACAGTAGATGTAGAGAAAAAGAATTATAATTGTCCCTCAACATAACACCCAACATCCAAGAGTTGTATTGCTACAGTAACAAATGGGAGGAGGAGGAGAACAGTGGCAGCACAAGTTTCTTATCAGAACAAATCCTCCTGCAACTAGCAGAAAAATTAGTGCTTTGCATTCACACAAGCTCTTTGGTTGCTTGAGTGTATCCATGGTAACACCTATCTTTCAGAAATTCTAGTACGCATCTACACATTTATTTTACATTCCACCTAAAACATGAACAGAATTGAGAGCACTGGAGTATCTGCTCCAGTAATCTGGTTCTACTTCAGCTATAAAAGTGCACTAGAAGAAAAGAAAAGCTCCCCTCCACATCTACCCTTTAAACCAAATTCCTCCAAAACATACAGCTCTTTCTGGATTAGTTTATTCCTTGACAACAGTATTTATTGTCTTGCAATGTGAAGATGAGCCCTGCAAGATTTTGAATATTTTAAATGCATTGTTATGTACCAATTACTAACTTCTGACTGGTAAACATACATTAAGTCATATAAAAAGTTGAAAAATATTTTATTGTATCAACAGCATTTTTTAAAAATTCTTAATAAGAACATGGTGTATAGCATTGTCTCAGGAAATTTGACAGAATTAGTACATTTTCTAATCCTGATGTAAAGAAAGGCTTCTTGAAAGAAATATTTGTATTATTTTTATTTATGGATGCAGAAAATTATCTTGGAATTTCAGATTCCTCTATAATAAATGTAAGCCTCCTGGTAACTTACTGTTCTTAGGTGATCACCATGATTTCTTTCAATAGCATATCAGCACACAAAAATCTGCATACCTCAGACTGAAAAACAAGATCCTAAACAATAGCCTGTAAAAATTATAATAAAATATTTAAATTACTGACTGAACAGAATTGGGGTGGTGTTTCATTGAAACAAAACAGCGCGATTTCATTATAATGTCATTACAACTTTCAGTAATTGTAAAAGGAGAAAAACCATTTCTGCTTCTGAAGCAACTGACCTCTCTGCTGCCTTTTGTTCTCTTAAAACAGCCAGACCATTGTCCTAAAGCCAGCATTTAAAGCCAGCTCCTTCCTAACAACTGTTAGGCTTCACTATATGGCATTCATTGGCAAAAGCCTTCTCGCACAAGACTCTACTTCTGTTATTTGCTTTACTGTATCAAAATTCTCTTTAAAAATAAAGAATAAAGTAGATTGATTCAGATCTAAAGCCGACAAACAACCCCAAAAATCAACTCGCCTCAGATTAAGAAGTGTTGTTCTTTAGGAAACTTGTTTTCCTTAGCTTCATTTTTGTGTTGCTCTTTAGAATTCAAATTCAGTTACAGTGCCAGAAAATGGCAGGCATGTCCTTGGAAACAATACACGCAATATGGGACTATTTTTACCAATAAAACATTTCTAGTGGTATCTTTGAAAAGACTGGGGTAGCAATGTACTGGAACCAGACAAAACCAATGGAAATCTCCTCTCGAGCCCATTTTGGTACCTTTGAAATTTTATTTATGTTGCCTCTTCTTGAGAAAACAGATGGAGTTAATTGCTGGTTTTTTAGTTACTATGTGAGCAAAAAAGCTAAATTACCTTCAGAATGACTCTTGCATGTGTGCAAGAGCTAGTACAAGCTCTCTGCAGAATACAAATGTAACTTTCCAAGTAGCATTTGAATTTTTATATTTAATTCAAGTGCCTAAAATTTGGAAGAAACTTCTCCTGGGAGGACTTTCGTTCCAGTGAAGAAATCAGTTTTGCTATTTACTGCAAATGCCATTCATTTTACAATGCCATCCCTTTTAGCTCTATCGTCTGCCTGCCACTGCAATTAAGTCTAAGGAAGCTTTCCTTTCACCCCACTTGTTCTTACAACACATACAGAAACTCAAAGAATGGAAGATTTGATGCTTTTTATATTTACACTGGCAAAAGAAAAAAAACAGACAAAAGTTTCTTCTCCTTGGAAAAACAAAAATGAAATCTCAGTAATCATAAACAAACTGAAGAAGCTGTAGAATTCTACTGTGCCCTCTTTGCATATCACCTTGGTAAGGACTTGCACAAAGAGATGCTAACAGATGAGTATTATTTTTTCACCCTGGGCAAGCACACAGTAAATATGGCTTATTAGTATCTTACCTGCAAATTCACAGCATCTGCTTTTCTTATCAGAAAAGTACTAAGTTATTATATCCCTTTCTTCACCTCTTTATTAAAACTCTAAACATCACCAATGTGCCCAGAATACTGGGGGAGAAATCAATCTGGTATCTGAAAAATCAGGTGGGGCAGTCAAAACAAACTTGAAAATGTTTTTGTCTTTCGTAGTTTCATAAAAAGTAACAGTAATATAGAAAGACAAACTAAGAGAGTATGAAAGGAAACAGAAAATAATTCAGAAGATTTAGAAATGTATTTTAATTACAGAGACTGTAGATAAAGGTAAATTTGACAATGAATTCAGGCAGTCTATGAATTCTGACAAGGTTTTCAGATAGCTCAGACTTACTGTGCAGAAGGTAGTGAATATTTTATGTTGTTTATTTTGAATATTTTTACTTGGAGTCAGGTCTTTTTGGTTAATAAAAATCAACAGTAAGTTACAAAAAAAGTACGTGTGTTCATAAATATTGATGAAAAGCCAGACTGAAAGTCCTATTAAACTGACCAGTCCCATTAACTTTAATGAGCTGTCAGTCGGACTGCAGGCCTGCGGAGCGAGGTCCCGCAGTCACCTCTCGCCACGTAGCGCAGGCGTACCCAGGAGGAAGCTTGTTCTCCCCAGAGCACATCCATGGGGTTTCTCCCCAGCAGCACACGCACACCAGCTCTGAAGAGCACCAAAGTCAGTGGTGGGTTACACTGACATCAGTCCAGCTGGTCAACTGGCCAATGGCCTCGTGATCTTAAACTATATTAAAGTCTGAGGGGTTTTTTTTGAAAAGGGGGTGTGTGTATGAAAATGTAAGTTTGTCCTCAAATAAGTGAAAAAAATTAAACCACAATTCGCCAGTAATTTGCTGACAAGGACAGGTTAAGCCAACACATCTACATAAGTCAGTCAACTGTAACCTTCTGTCAGGTCAGAAAAACAAACTGCAGAACCACACAACAATCCTCTGCTGCCAATTCATCCCTAAATAGTAATTTTAAAGAAGGAAATGAAGAATCAAGCTAATAGCTAGATGTCACAGTGACAAACAGACTGTCACTGCCAAAGAACCCCTCTTTAATTTACAGATCTGAGACCTATATTACCTTAGCTCTAGGTTTTGATGCACAACTTTTATTTTATTCTAAAACATGACAGACTGGTTGCAGGAAAAGGCAGGATGTTGAGCACGTGCTGGTACCCCATCTGGAATTAGCGTATCCTAGGGATAAGACAGCTCTGCTATTGGGGGTCAGGAAGGAATTTCTCCCCCACCAAAGCCTGGTAGTGCTTTCTTATTTTCCTGCGAGGAAAGCTGCATGGGAGCAGTAGGGTTTGTTCATAGGTTCAAAGCTATTTGTGATGACTCAGTGTAAATATCAACTTTTGAACACTAAATATTCCTCATAAACACTTGCCAACCCATTCACATATAGAAATTTAAAAAGAAAATCAAAGCAAAAAAGAGCAAAAATTAAAATGTTTCACATTCTGGTTAAAATTATGAAAAAGTGAAACAAGATCCAAATTCCCAATAAACACTTGCCAAACCATTCACATACAGAAATTTTTTAAAAATACAATAAAAATCACAAAGCAAAAAGAAGAATTAAAATGTTTCACGTTCTGGTTAAAATTATGAAAAGGTGCAATGAGATTAAAGTGTTCATGCCCTCTAGCCTACAAACACCCAGACTGCATTTTACCATCCTTGAAGGGGCTGTGAATAGTGCATTTGTACAGCTATTTTCTTCTCTACTGAAACCTTTCTGAAATATTATCAGACAGGGACGTTTTGCCTTGTCGTGGGTGGTGAAATTTCATTCATATTCTCCTGTAAACAACAGCACATTACCATCCCATAAAATCACCTTAGCAACCCCTGCAAACATCTTAGTCTTTCAACAGTCACATGGAGCTTTGCAAAACCTCCAAAAGAAAAATACCACCTCTGGTAAAAAACATAACAAAAGCTTTATGTTTTGCCGCACAGAACCTTAAAATCCCTAAAAGACAAAGACTGATGTTTTGAGAAGTGATTTTAATGTAAAGGAGCAAACATTCCCTTTCAGAACAAAAATTCTGTCCAGGACACGGTGCTTAACACGGCTTTAAAATTAGGCAATTTAGTGATGCTTAATACTGATCAAATTATCACCAAAATGAACTTTCCTATTTTAACATGTGACATGCTTCTGGTCAAAGCTCTTGCAGAAGAGCAGCATTTTTTGCTTGAGTGGAATGGAGTCTGAACTGGATTCAAATCAATGTTTTTCAGAACGTCTTATGGATTGAGAATGCTGAGAAAATCCAGCAGAAACATCCAAGTGTGGATTCTGGATTCTCGCTGGACTCTCAGCAAGATGCATGATTTTCCCAGTTTCCTGTAATTAATAGATCCCAGTCTCTCTTTTCTCCTTCTTACCCATCGTTCACTCTGGTACCAACTTGCCACAGGTCACATCTGCTTTTTTGCCTCTCAGCATAGTGATGTACAAGTATGGCAGGACACTTCCATTAAACACCCACCTCAAAGTGTTCTGTAGTTCTTTTGATACCCTAAAATCAACTAATGCAACTTGTTATCCCCAAAACAATTCCACTCTTAGCAGACTAACCCACAGCCCACATGAGAACAAGAATCTGGTTGGCAAAAAACCTCAAATACCTGACAGCCACCGAGCATAGACTGGGTTTAGGGGTTTGGGGGGGTGTGTTTTGGTTTGTTGTTACCATCAGCTTCAGGTGTTCTTGGGTATTTTGCTAGATCTCAAAACTGGCTGCAGCTGATTTTTGCCATTAAATAGTCACCAATTTCAGCTACATCAGTGCATGGCTAGGGTTAACCAATATCCTTATTAGGCAGCTGAAATTCCGAAAATTTCGAAGTTATCCTACAGGGCATTTAAAGAACCTAAGTACTATGGCATTTTTAGCTACTTCCTTTCCTTACATCTTCAAGATCAACACTATTTTGGGGATTTTCCTGTATTACATATGCTCCAGGAATCTCATACACGAAAACCAACAGGGGCTTGCTCAGTGCAAGCCACAAAACCCAGGTCCTCCAACAGCTCTCACGAAACCTCGTGCAACAAGGTTGTCTTACATTTTTACCAATTTGTACAGAAACACCAGACTGGAATATTCAGACAGCTGCTCCTAACAGCACATTACTTGGAACATTAGCCCTCGTGCATGTCTCAGGTGCCAAAAGCTAAAGGTCTGTGGTGGGTGACGTGAGTTTAGCCACAAATCCAGACCACAGCACTGTACAGGCTGCTGGGTGGAGTCTCCATCCCAGCCGGACCCAGCACCAGGTCGAACACCCCGACATAACACCTCATCATGAGAGGTTGCAGGTCTATCATAGGAAGAGTTTAATTGATAGGATTTTTAACTCAGACTGAAGTACATCATATTTTTAACTCTGAAAACTCTTTGTCAGTGAGGCAGCTGTACTACCAGAACATCAATGGTTACAACAGAACACAAAGAAATGAAGATTACGCCCACTTATGTGTGCGTGTGTGTGAATTTGTTGGAATCTCAGAAGTGTATTTATCATATCATTTCCTACCACGTCCTCCAGGCCAACACTAGTTTTAGAAATCTGATCACAATTTTCTTAGCTCCTCTGGATCAAGAGGATGAAATCCGTAGGTCATGTCAAAAACGCTAAGGCCAACTTTATAATGAAGTAATTCATTTCCAATCCTCTGAAAGCCTTGAATATTTTTTAAATATATGTAATGGAAGATACGCTAGCGTTTCATTCATCTCTCAAATGGAATTCCAGGAAGGTGCATTCATACAGAGCTAAAGAGAGCTGCAATAATTATACATGAGACTACGCTCTACCTAAAAATAACATAAACATCTGCTGTAAGGTTCCATGCACGATACTTTGAAAAGATGAGGCAGGTCAGTCTATTAGACCTGTTTCAATTACAGATCTAACTAGAAGCCTGTTTCTGCAAAGTTCTGAGCAGTACTTTGAAGACAGAAGGATGAAAGGGTGTTCAGTGTCTGCCAGCCTGAGGGCTCTGGTATAAACGAGCAGAACATTCAATTCCTTACTGGCCGAGGCCAGCGCCTGCTGTAGGGATTCCCCAGCTCTAAGCAAGAGGTTCACTGCTCACTCTTTCTAGCTCATGCTCAGGTATGTGATGCTGATTAAGAACCATTCTAAATCCGGGTAACCATCCTTGATCTGATCTGTTGTTAAAACAGGCTTAAGAATAGAATAGAACAGGATAAAGTAAGCTTAGAAAAAACTATCTGCAAGAACGTGGAAAATCTCTTGACTGAAAAACTGTCCATAATCGCAATCACAAGGCCACAAGACATCCAGCAGCGCTCGGTAACAGTCCCACCAGCACAGGCCAGAACAATTGGGCTGACAATTCATTCCCACAGCAACTCAGAAAGCTGCTAGCCTAAACAACTGGGTTTTTAATATCTCACCATCAAACTGGAGTAACAGATCAGATAATCCCTCATGCTTTAGAAGCCTCAACTAGAAGATGAAAGTCACTCAAGATCACCAATGCTCTGTAAATCACTAGTGGGACTTGTCAGTCTTTGGGTGCTTTAAGTTATTTCAGCATAAACATTGTTTACTCAACCACAATGACAAAACTGAAAAGAACAATTAGCATGGCTAGTTCAGTAAAATACCAGTAGCAGTCTGACATCTGCATGGTGAGTCGTGCCACTGGGTCTCCTTGCAAAGCACACGGGCTTCCCTCCCACAGCCCGCTGGGCCCGCCACTGCCCGACCTGCTTTGCCGCTGTGCGAAGGAGTGAACCTTCACACCTATCCAAGGGTCTGCCCCCCGACACACACGACCCCCAACATCCCTCTGTATAGGGCTGATCCTGCGCTTGCCAGGCCAGTCCACAGGCCATTCCAGCACTGCTGAGCACAGTTACTGTTTGCTTTCTGAACAGTAACGGGGACAGACCTCCCTTTGAGCAAGAATGCGTTTCTTGTGAGTCAAAGCTACCAGAGGGCTTAACTGCCCTCCCCCATCTTCTTTTTCCCTAAATTCTGGAATGCAGAAACACGTCATAATTACCCTGAAAGCAGCAGAGGCAACACGAGCAAGGAGGGATTTGGTCTCTCTTCTTCATAATTCTATTCCTTTGCTTTTTGATCATGATTCAATGAATAACTGTTGCCACAAAAGACTCACTGTTATCAGCCTGCAATTAAAGCCTTCACAGAAAAATATTCAGGCTGTATTCAGGCATTAATATTTAAGGAATAAAATCTTTGCTATGTACTTTAGAACACATGTTTAAACAGTCTGTAATTTTATTCCTTTCTAAGTAGATCAGATTTTGGGAGGGGGATATCTTTATTCTAGTAAGCAAATGGTATTACACAGAGTAATGGTATAAATATAACAGATCATGATCCAGCACAGCTTTTACATTTTGCTGCAGAAGGTCTACTGCAAACACAAAAAATTAAGCACTTAAGATGGCTGACAAAAAGCACAGGTGTTCTATTCATTGAATGGTTTTATATTAGTTGTGGTTTTTTCATGTTTCTAAGCAATCATTAAGGAGTTTCTCCTTTAAGTTTGAATAACTTCCTGCAGCATTTATGGCACAAACACTACAGCACTGTGCTAATGCATAATTAAAAAAAAAATAAAAATACTCCAGAACAAGACTTCATCTTTTTTCCCCTTCAACTCCAAGTCTCTGTTGTTTCTCCTCTTTTCAGTGCCTAATACTAGAGAAACACGGAAAGAGTATAGAGCATAAACAATGATCCAACAATTCAGCTGTCCTCATGACTGGGAAGTTCACTCACATCAATACTACTACTGCTTCCCAGTCTGCAACCATGAACTCCTGGAGCAAGCTACCGGCAGGAGAGGATGAACGGCATCCTGCACTCGGCTCTGCCTTCTCCGCACTTGCCTCACTTAAGCAAACATGAACCCTGATCTCAGAGTCACACTCAGTTTTACCCCAACGATTCTGTGAAAAGAGCTCATTTGTAACAGCTCCTTGTGAGAGCTTCCACAGAGTTACAACCTTATAGAGAAGTTAGCATGTCTCCACAACTTAATTTACCATATTTGGAGCTTTCTTTTTTCATATACTCCTTAAAATTATTTTTCTATGGTGGAAAACCACTCAGTAAATTAGACTGCAGAATTGGAAATACATAAATTGGAACTCAACAGAAGTATATAGTGTGTAAATTTTCTGTGACCACAATTCCCACTTGATTAAATTCAAATAAGTAAATTTTAAGAATTCATCATATTGCACTCCGAAGTAGAAGCAGTAAATATGTGTTATGATATTGTAAACACAGTACGATTTTCAACATAATTAATTATTCAGCTTTCAAGTCCTGCAAGGTCTTTTGTGTTATTACAATACTATTATTTTTTTTGGTACAGCAGACCGGAGAAATCAAAGGAAAGTCTCTGCTATAGTAACAGTAAAGCAATAATTGTAGTTGGTAAACAGAACACATATTTTTCTATAGCTGCGAGCAAAATGCACAAAAGATAAACAACAGAGTGCTAATTGCTGGTGAGTAGCCTCTTTTCCCAAACGCTTGTATTCACACTGTGTAAGCACACGCACGTTCTGTTGCAGATGGAAACAAACAATTCTTAGCAAAGGATTTAAATGGACATAGCCTCTTTGTTCCATTTATCTTGAATTCTTACAGCAAATAGCTCGGAGTATTAATTTTGCTTAGGATTAACACTGCTCCCGAGCAATTTATTATCTCCCTTTCAAGACATTTAGAATTGTTTTGATGCAGGATCACACAGTACTTCTCTGAGTCTCCTGGCTGAGTAAGCATAACTCCCATTTCCAGTGAAAGCTCTGATATTGAAAAAGAAGTCTCCCTGAAATGCTTCCAATATTTTCTTTAACATTCACTATAATTCACTGTAATAGCCCAATTTCACATACTGCTTTGTGGAATATCTCAGAAGATTAATGTAAAAAATGCAAAGAACAGCAAAGAAGCAAAATAGAAGGAAAAGTTGCAGCAAACAGGCAAGTCCAGGAGCGTGATCTGAAGTACTGCACGTAAGTGTACACCTTCTGGACTACCTGCAGCCATGACCACTAGGAAGAAAGACAGAGCCATGCAGACATCTGCACGTGACCCTAAAAAGTCCAAATTTCTCAGTTACTAGGAAGAATCAGTCATTTCCTAGTTTCTACTTTCCACAATAATCAGAAACTGTGAGCAAGAGAGCTTGATCCTTTTACTTCTGCTGTTGATACTTACGTTAAACACTTTTTCTGCAAAATGAACACAGCTAAAATTGTGTTACAAAATTATTTTGAATGACAGATAAATATACATTCTCGAGTTAGGGCTAACATGCAAAATAAGCTAACACATAGACCAGGGAGAAAATAGACATCCAGAAATCTTTCTTCATACGAGGAGACTTTTCCTTAAAAGTGATTTATTTCTCCAGTGGTACCTGGTAACCAAAAGCCTGTTACCTAGTAAACAGCAGCAGCACTTCAACAGATAACTGCTCAGTGAGGGTCATCACTATGCTCCTGCTCCCAAGGCAGTTTTGATAATATAATTTACAGAAAAATTATTTTAACAGGAACAGACATAGCAACATTTGGCTGATTTTCTCTGCTGCAGATTCAGCAAACTATTACCAGCTGAAGCCCGGTGATGTTTTAGACAGAGCAACCACCTGTAGAAGGGTATGGGAAGCAGCTGAGGACGGAAACATCTTTACCCACTCTGGATCTGGGTAAGGATGCTGGCATAGCCTCAGTCATCTCAAGATGTCAAAGAAGGAGGAGCCTGGGTTGTTAATGCTCCCACTCATTTCCCTGGTCCAAAGATCACAACCCTTTTATTTCATGGAAAGCTGGATGTAAATTCCACAGTAAGGTCCCAAATTCTCTTACTATGATTTAACATCTATGATTTAAAACTAATAGGGACTGCTGTTTTAAGTCAAACAAGACCTAGAAAAGGCACCCTAGGTCCTAATATTATCTATAAATTGTGTAACTCATGCAAAATAATTACAGCATCATTCTCCTATAACTGTCAGGAATTTAAAGGAAAAAAATTAATTAAGTATGAAGATAGTCCTGCAGACTAGCAGTCACCCTGTTAGCTATTCTGATACAAGTCCCCATGCGTTTTAAACTGCCACTGAATTACCACTTTTCCGTGGGCTGCAGGGCAGCAGACAACCCCTCAATATAAAGAAGCCAACAGAGGCATTTGCAACCAGCTAAGGGACAACCAGAATTTTCATACCTGACGAGAAGTAACAACGTTCATAGCTCACCTATTTTTAGTGACAATTCAGCAGCAAAACATTCACCTGTTGGGGCTGGCGTGCCTCATCTCCGCTCCTGAGCGGCGCGCAGCCGGAAAACAGAGGTACTTGTAGACAAGGAGCTGAGCCAGACTCTTTGACCGACCACCTGCACCTTTCACAGGCAGCAAAAGGCTGCGCGGGCGGGTCTGGCTCACGGAAACCGGGGATTATCGTAAGGCGCCGCTCCCCGCCTCCACCCCAGACCGGCCGAGCAGCCCCAGGCCCCGTCCCTCAGCGCCGAACCTTCCAGAAGGGCGGCAGCAAGCGCCAATCGCCAGGCGCCGCGGGAACGCGGACCAATCGGAACCGCTATTCTCGTGTGCTCCCGCCCCCCGCCAGGAGTGCTCCCGCCCGCCGGCGCCATGAGGGGTTTGGGCGGGAAGCAGCGCCTGGGGCGGGCGCGTTTGTTCCTCTGAGAAATGAAACCCGAGAGCGCGGGGTACCGCTGAGGGCTAACCGGCTGCTCACAGTCTCTGAACACCCAGTCAGCGCAAGCGAGCCCCAGCTAGGGCTGGGCAAGCGCTGTAACAGCATAATCACAAATGTCCGCCCAAATAAAGGGCATGAATCCGCCTCAACTGCAATTCACAATACCGTGTGTATCTGGCAAAATAAAATTCACAAACGCACCTCAACTTCACAATACCATGTGTATCTGGCAAAATAAAATTCACAAACACCACCTCAACTTCAATTCACAATACCATGTGTATCTGGCAAAATAAAAGTTCCCCAACACCAAGATGAGTGTGTTCCGTTACACTGACATCTAAGTTTTTATTTGGATTTTCCTCTGGTTTTTAAAACTTTCTTCCTCTAGACTGGTAAATCTGACAGACTGAAATGTTGTTCACACATGCTTACTCTGATATACTTCCATTGGTAAATAGTTAACTTGCATTAATTACTCAAAAGTGATAACTTCTCAAGCACAGGAAGTCCGCTCAGAGAGGGAAGAGGTTATCACAGCACCGATCTCACAACTGAATTACGCCACAGCAATTCCTCAGGTCAATTTTCTTGTGTAAACACAAATTACAGTCTAGTTGTCGTAAGTACCACACGTACACCTTGAATGGGAACCAACACTGCCTGCAGACTGGTATGCTGACAAATTGATAATGATATTTAAGATCAAAGGGAGAGGTTGGATTTTGTAGCTATCTTCTATTTTCCTCAGGTAGGAATCTGCTTGTAGATTTTGGTCTGTCTGTCTGAGGGCAGATGGAAAATGAAGGTGGATCTTGCCCCAGCCTGAAAACTGCAGCCTTCCACAAAGATAAAGGTTACAAGAGAAATAAATTGCAGCATTTTACAGTGGCAGTCTATTAATGTATTCTGCTAAAATATACAGAAAACTAGAGCATACACAATCTGGAAGTGGTAACTGCTCTTCACAAAACATGCAATTTCCATTTTTTATTAGTCAGGTCTTCTCACACTTTTCCTCATTAGATCACCACAGGATCATTAATTTTATTGCTGCTAGCTTATCTTAATTGCACTAAAACAAATGTTGCGGATATCACAGAGCGTTGCAGTCACAGCTTCCTCCAGTCTCTGTTTCCTTAATCCACTCGCCCACAGCCCCACTTCAGGATTTGCTGTCGGGAGCTGCTGTGCTTGGACATCCTTAGTGGCATGGTGCCTAAAGGCTATCCCAGCAACCTGTGCTGTCAGCTGGAGCACAACGGCTGCGATGGGAGATCTCAAAACAAAACACGGACATGCCTCAGCCTTTGATCAGTCTTGCCATAAAGAAATCTGAAGAAAACCTATTTACTGGGCACGCAGATTGCATGGAGAATCAAGGAATAGCTGTAAAATCAAGCAGTGCACTATGTAATCGTAAATAACTTCACTGTCATCTGCATTACTTCTAACAGTAATTGCTTGGCCCAGATAAATATACATGACAGTGTTGCGAAAGCTGTGTTAACATATAGATTAGGATCAGGGCTTACGTTAATAGAACTGACAATAAAACAAACACGTGCACGTCTACTGAATGAGGCCCTCAAACACTGCTCTTTGAAGCTGGGACCATAATTGTTTGTACTTTTTGACATTAAACAAATAAACATAACAGCAATATGAACTTAAACCTCAAGCCGCAGTGAGTTTTCAGTTATTCTTCATTTTATGCTGATTTCAAAAGACAAACTTTATGAACTTTGAAGGAATCACTCCTAGGTTCGCCAGGAGGCAAGTGGCAGGACAGCTGATCTTATATGTGGGGACTACAGCCTTGATGTTGAAAAGAAACTTGAAAATATCACAGTTAGGTTTTAATGCCTGACATTTTTTGTAATAATTAACCAACATATTAGGGAATCTTTCTGTTACCTGGCATAGTTGTTTGTTTCTAGTCTGTAAAGAGTTAGCAGTCTAGTAGCCTAATGTGCCTTATGGATTTAAACCACCAGCAATTTAGAGTTATCCCTGGTGAACTTTATAGATATTTGTACTTAAACCGCCACACACTGGTTTTTTGCTAACTGCTAGAAGTTTCTGGTAGCTACTTCCCCTTCCTGTCCACCACTGATATGTTTCCCTGAACAAAAAGATTTAAAAAATCACACTTTTTCACAATATAAAGCAAATGTATGATGAATTTTATTTAATGATTAAGTGTGCTTTCATTTTAATCTCTTACTTTAGGTGACTAAAAGGAGATTAAAATGAAAGCAACTTTTCTCTGTTGCACAGCACTCAGTACAACATTTAGGCTTACAGTGGGTACCTTTTCCCATTCTTCCCTCCTACCCATCTCAGGAACCTGCAGCACAGCTACATACACCACCTCATGCTTACGGCTGAGTTCTGCAAAGACCTCAGAACAGCTTTCTCCATACTTGCCATTGCCACTGACACTAATATCAGTGATCCAAATATTTTAAATACCAGCACAGGCTCACGCAGGGTTGGCGTGCATGAGAATTCTGTGCAGAACAAGACTGAGAACAAACACCTTCCTCCTCACTTGGTCTCATCCCACACACACTTAAACAGGTAACTTCCACAAAGCAAAAGCTCTTACGTGCATTTTCAGAATGCTGTTCCTGATACTTTTAGGTTATTTGTCAGGACAAAAAAAAAAAAAAATTAAAAAATTGTAAAATGAAGCTGAAAAATATTGAGAATCCTTTCTCCGCTTAGTATGAAATAAAACAAAGGAAATACATTTTTTTAAATGCATTTCTCTTAGGCTTTTGTGGCTTGCCCTGTTGCTGGAGCAGTTACGCACTGCCCCACTACATGTTTCTGTGCCTTCCACATTTCTTTACTTCCTTGAATTGACTTCTCTTTGTTTTTGCCTAGATCCCCGAAGGATCCAGATTTCTATCTTAATCTTCTGTTCTACTTCCTTCTTCAAACTACTCATCCTCCATTCAGCTGCAACCCAAAAGCCCAGTGCTCCTCAGGCTGACCCCCAGTCCGCCTCTTTGCTCATCTCCTGCTCTCGCACCCGCGCTGACTCTCAGCTAACACCCGCTGTCCTTTTCCTGACCTGGGCTTGGAACCTCTTAATCAGCTGTGACTCCACTTTCTCCATTCCTTTTTACAACCAGGCATTAGCTAATTCCCACCCTTACTCTTTAACATCATCTCTCAAAAATTTTTCCTCCTAAACTTTATTGCCAAAATGATCCACACTGTGTTAATTTTTCTCCTCATTCCCTGCAACTCTCTTCCTACGTGAATCTTGGCCACGCCATCTCTCTTCTTTCAGTGCATCCAGATGCAGCTGCAAAATTATTTTGGTTTTGTGCCCTTCTCTGTTGTGGCTTCTCTACTTCCCCCAAAGAACCAACAAGATTCTGTTTGTTGATTATGCCTTACCTTTTATTTCCTGACTTGCAAAGTACTGCAAAATAAAGTAATAAAAAAGGATATTAAATAACTCACGCATGCATACACAATCTCAAAAGCCCTCCTCTTAGCTCATAGGCAGGAATGACAACCATCCTCACATCACACCTGCGTTCCTGTTCTGTGTGTTCCAGCAGAGGTGTGGGGAGGAAATATTTAGAGGCAAAGAAAACTACACAATAAACCCTCTTAGTTTCAACAGGAAAAAAGGGAAAAAGCTTCTGTTTCTATCAAATAAATATTTTACAGTTTTAATCTTTTCTATTAAGTTCAGCTCAGTCTCTGAAAGAAAATATCAAAAAGTATAATTGAAAAATATTGAAATTAAATGTTAGTTTTAAAAAAATATTTCTCAGCCAAGCTCTTTAGTTAATTCAGCTTAATTCAAACCCAACTTTTTTACTGAAGAAATTGTTCCCATAAAAAAAAAAAAAATCTATCCAGATTCAGATTCTCTGAGGATGTTTCATATGATTTTTGCCTTGAACAGACTCACATGAAAAGGCACAGGAGTCAGGCATCGGTGAAAGTACAGTATATTCTCATCTGGAGGTGTTCACATTTCATCTGAAATGGGAAACAGAGTGGAGGAAAAAGAGTCCCGTGTTTGGGTCTCTGCTGCTGAGGTGTTCCCATCAGCTATACTGACCACTTAATGTAGATTTGATCAAGGGAAACAGCTACAGCGGGTCCTGTCACGGTACTTCCCAGGGAATTGTTGATTGCAAACTAACTTGCGGTTCCTCTTCCACCGCTCGTGCTGTCTCATAAATGTTTTTAGGCCGGTGCCTGCCTGGTTGGTTTGTGGGTGAGTGGAGCATGGTTACAGCGTGCTCTGTGCTGCGCGGGCGGGCGCTGGGAGGCACCAACGCGGCCGGAGGGTGACCGGGGACTCGGGGCGCCGCAGCTCCGCGGGCCCCACCCCTGACCCACGCAGCCTCTGCTGCCCATGTTCAGCCCCACCGGGTGCCGTGAACGGAGACGAAGAGTGGGAAAGGAAGAACTAGCCGGAGAAATCGCTTGGGAATTAGTCAGAGGTCAAATGAACAGAGCCACAGGCTGAGGGCGGACGTCCGCAGCTGAGCTCTGACTGTTGCCTACCTGCCTTCACCAGCAAGCTGAGTAGAGTGAAGCTCTCTGGAAGAGGCTTTTATCCATTGAAATATTTTTTAGGAATTTTGTCCATATTTAGCCTTCCAAATAGTGTGTATCAGCCCTCAAATGTTACCTTCAGCCCTTTCTGAGCTGCTAGAGCAGCGTGGTGGCCTGCCCAAGTTGAATGCAACACCTAATAAACCCTATGTGTACAACAAATGCCTTTCTTTTTTCTGGTCTTGACTGAAACGTGATTTTAGTCTATTATCTTACGCATTCTTCCCAATAAGCCGTCTTTATTTCTGCCATACCCATATGCGCGAATAGCATTCCGTGCTTTTCAGGCATTTCTTCAAGGACAGAAACGTGTTCTAACAATTTACTGTAGCTGAGGCGTTCTCTACTGACCGGAATGCCATCGCCTTTTTACAGGTCTGAGAAGATTTATGTTAAGTTGTCCCTTTTCAAAGCTCTCTGCAGCTCTCGCTGTTATCTCTAGCAACACAAAAGGCGCCTAACAATATTTTATTACACCCAACAATATTTTATTACAACCCTATATTACATCTGTTAAAACTAGGTCTGTGTAACATTAACTTTCTTTTTAATTTATACTCCCAGCTACCAGTAAATCCTGCCTTATGAGCACTAAAATTATAAATGCTTTCCCTTCTTAATTACAGTAGTCTCAAATAGAAAAATAAAATATTTTGACCCCCTGAAGGTCTATGTAAAATATGGTTTTGCCTACTGTTTGCTTTACAAGGCAAGAGTACCTTAGTGATTTTTCCATGGAACTTTGGAGAGGCAAAGAAAATTATTTTGCTGATATGGTTAATCAGTACTGATGCAACTTTAAACACACGTGCATTTACTTCTACACCTGGAAACGGTGCAGCAGTCTTTGATTGTTTTCTACATGAGTAATTTTTCAGGGTGAGGATACACAGACGAGAATTTTATCACATATAACAAGTAAGGACCAGTAGAAGAAGGAGCACAGTGCTCCTTGTCCTGCTATCAGGGCTCAGATCATGAGCCCGTATTTTCATGGCCTGGCCCCATCTGCTGTAGTTGCTTCACGTACCGGCCTGACGGTCACAGCTGATGTCAGGAGGAAGGCTGCAAAGCGTGAGACACCACAAGCTCACGTGCATGTTGGAAAGTAGTCTGATAAGAATGGGGTTTTTCCTGAAAAAATTTGATTTCTCCCAATGTGTTTTTTCTACTGTGTATATTGCTTTATCTGTGACTAGTAGGTTCTTTAGTTTCAAGAAATTTCTCTTTTTCTTAAACTATTCTTAGTCCTAAATAATTTTAAATTAATTTGAACCATGAGCCAGTATTTCATGGTGAATTACACATAAACCAACTATACATGTCATCATAAAAGAAACGAAGACTTTTTGATCATAGTGATTTTCTTCCTGTCTGAAGAAGATAGCAGGGTCATAAACCAAATTTCATTCAACAAGGATTATTTCCAATAATATTAAAATTATTTACAGTAAACTTGATAGAATTTTCCTTTTCATGTCAATGAACAAGCACTCCAGAAGCAACTATAACTTACATAAAACCCCTCTCTCTCACACATACTTAAGGACTGTTTATCTTACAGAGTTAAAGAGCCATAGCAAATTAGAATCTTTCTCAACAGGATTTTAAGTCAACACTGTTTAAATTAAATACTGCCAAAAAAAATTTTCACCACACTTTTGTCCTAATTATAACTTCAAATTCTTATGACAGGAATAGTCATTTTAGGTTTATGAAAACCAGTAATAGAAACATTCTTCTTTGGAATGCTTTTGAATAACCTGTGAATTTTTTAAAAAGTGTGACTACAGTTCTTAGACTTCACGGGAAGGATAAGGTATTTTAGGTAAATCTCCTGCTGCTTAAATACCACTGTTTCAGTGGGGAAAAAAAAAAGAGCTTGTTTCAGTTCAGATGTTGGAAAAATGACCTACTAGAAATTATTGGGGCTTAACTGGGCTACTAGAATTGGGACTTAAATTTTTTTTTTAATTCCAAATAAACACAATCTCTATTGAGATGCTCTTTAACAAAAACTAATTTTAATTTGAAAATGAGAAGTGTGACAAATATTTTCAGTCTTAATATTGTAAAAGGGACTTAAGTTTTCTTAAACTGTTATTTCTAATAAAAATAACCATCTGTGTATGTATTCTCTTGTATCATTCTCAATCAGATCTCTGCTATAGTGAAGCAGAAATCTGAATAAAGGAAAATGTGCTCCGTTATACAGTGAGCTAGAATATTAGCAAACTAGTACATTCTGCTTCCTTATATGCCTGGTTTTTTACTAGGATATGCTTGCGTTTTATTAAGTTTAAAGTAAAGCTTTATGGAAAAATCTTTCAAGTGTAATACACCAACCACACTGGGCTTTTTTTTTTTTTTTTTTGGCATTTATAGTGCATTTTGAAATAGTATTACTGTCTAGAGACTTTTGTAACCTTTAAAACATTTTAGAAACAATTAAACATGCCTTTCTTAAAATATTTCTTGCTACATTCAGCTGCAAGACTGCTGAGGTCTCGGCTTTCAACACCACGACTTTTGCTTTGAGCAATAATTAAAACTAAAAAAAACAGTGAGGCAGCCTGTGCTTGCTGATTGCTGCTTTCTATCTCATTCATTCCCGTTTTGTTCTTCCAATTGTTTCAGGTTATGTTGGAGGCTGCTGAAAGCAGTTGGTCTGTAGCAGCACAGTATGGCCCATTAATGTCACCGAAGGGATGTCACAAAAAGAAACTTGTGTAGGAGCAGCTGTACAAGCATCCGACCCGTGTCCCTCCCCGGCACTGCAGCCACGTCTACGTGTGGTAACACTACGAAAGCTAAAGCTAAAAAGCATTCTTTTAAATTCGAGACATAGCCAAAAGTAAGATTCAGTCTACGCCAGGCTTTAAAATAGGTCATCAAAATCATCAAGGGTAATCAACCAAGAGATTAATTTGCTGACATTTTGTCCCATCATGCCACCATGCCTCCTAAATATACTCTAAAGCCCTCATGTTTTACCTCTGGGGGTAAACTGTAAGGTTCTGGTGGTGAAATGCTTAGCACATGTTTTGTGAGGTGTTTTGTCAAGAAATACTTGACAAAATTAAAGTTTAGTTAAGAACATTCATCTAGGATGGATCAAAGGTTATTACTTCCTTCAAGCAAACACAAAGAGTTAAAATCCTGGTTCTACAGAAATCCACAGGAGCAATTTTGTTACTGGTTTCATTTTGCAGTAAGTAGTTTGGCACATGGGCCTCTGCGACCAAATTCACAAAAATAACCCACCAAAGTCCCAACCCTCGCCCCGTAACTCTCCCCGCCTCCTTTGCTCTCGTCAGCGCAGCCAGGACAGGGCTGCTGGTGGGACACCACGGGAGGCTGTCGGCTCCCCACACCCCAGAAATCCCCGTTGGCTCTGTTTGGCTCCATCTGATTAAACCCGTTTGGGTTTAGCCCTTCTCCCACAGGAGCCCACGGCGGATCCCACAGAAGGGCCGTGACAGCGGAAGGAGGCTCCTTGCTGCACCAGGAGGTCCCGCTCACCGTTCCTGGTAAAACATATTTATAATTTAAACATGAACCTTTATGAGCACGTACTTGTTCCTTACCTTATTTAACTTACACCGCACGCAACTTTAAAAAGTAGTCCAACGACTCTGGCAGCGTGGGGCGGGGGCGCAGGCCGCGCGTGTCGCCGCACACCCAGGGAGGGGTTTCTGCCTGCGCGTCGCAGGGCGAAGGGGAGAAGCAGCCCCTGCGCTGCCCCGGCCGCTGGCGGGGAGCCGGGGGGCAGGTCCCTTCACCCCTCGCTGGGAGCTGCCTCGGCAGGACACGGCGCTGCCAGTGCCGCGGGATCTGACCAGCCTGCGGCCTCCTCTCTACGCACTGAGCGCCGTTACCACTCGGAGAATGAGGGGCTTTGGCTGTACCTACCCACACATACAACCGGAGGCGTGTGACACAACCGAGCTCAGGCTCCGAGTACCCTGAGCATTCTTATTTGCTGTCGAGACAGAGGCTTGTTGGGATCTAAATGGGGTTTCTTCATAGGGCGCTGCTGGCTTTTCATCTCCAAGCTGAGCTAAATTAGGGAGAAATCATAGGCTCAGGTTTAGTGCTTCTGGTCCTTTCCTTGAGGTTCAGTGGGGAGTATAAATTTATTTATAAGGCGTATGCTATAGAGGCAGTAGACAAAAATGTTTCTTTAAAAGGTTTCTGTATTAGGGGAACAGGCTCCGAATACCTCAGAATACCTGGTTCTACCTTGGCTTTTCACACTCTATGTACTGAACTGCTACTTGGTCAACAGGTAGATAATGCAGTGTCGAATTCAGGAGCAGCTGAACAAAAAGGCTGTTGTTAACACCTGGACTGAGGCACAGCCACTTCTAGTTCTGGCTTTTAACTTCTTTTTCCTTCAAATTTTGCCTTTAAAACCCAGATGACCCAGGCAGCGGAATGCATAAAAATTTCTGTGGGATCTGAGAGTGCTGTGCAAACACACGCACTGAGCCAAGTCACGGTGCCTTCTCCTGCCTTGAGAAAGAGCAGCCTGTCAGCAGCAGTGCCATCTCAGAGACAAACACTAATTCTATTCTGTAGGTTTTCGTGGTAAAGTGGAATTTCCACTTAGTAACAAAACCCTATTGGAAATCACCTAAACGTGCTGTTCGTCCTGGCTCGCCCTCCAGGGAAACACCAGCACAGGGGGAGATTGGCCACGTGCTTCTCCACCAGCAGGGAGGGCCAAGGTGTCAGTCCAGAGCTGGACCCAGAGCCCAGGCAACGCTCACCAACACGGAGCCATCTTCACCCTCAGAACCACCTGACATCTACTCTTAGAACTAGGCCATGCAGGTGATGTGAACCCACTTGGTGAATTGTTCAGTACCTAATTCCCAAAGGCAAAAGACTAAGGACTTCAAGATTAGGTTGCTAAGGTCTGTATACCCTCCAAAACACACCAAATATTTCCATTTCCTTAGGCATTTAGTGGTTTTAACATCTTGTCAGATTAGCTCCTGAGCTGACACCCAGCCTAATGATAAGAAGTGAAACTTTATATATGTAAAAAAGTATTTCTCATTTACATGACTACAAGCAACCTTGCAATCTCCTTAGTAGAAGCCTATAAGGATTAAGAAAATTAAGTTATTAAAACTGCCAAAGCCTAGACATTTTCAAAATAACGAGGTGAATCCTGTAGATCCGCATGGCAGAGAACATTAATCCTCTGCTGTCATTCCTTTAACAGGATCACCCTTCTCTTCGGGGCTGAATGCTTCATACTTATGGCCTCTAAGTTCACTAGCCAGATTCCTAACTTGCAGTGCAGCTGCAGTGTGGCTACTCCTCCCCATTCTCCAGGGCTCGCAGACCTCGCGTCAAGGTCCTTCACCTCTTGGTGTCATGTCCGACAGCCCATTATAATAAAAAATCATTGTAAAGAATAGTACCAGAAGATGAGGTAATGTTATTTACCACATCCAGAAGGAAGGTTTTCCTGTTTGTGTCTGTAACCCACCGGAAACATCACTGTTTGTGTACGGAAAAATGATGTTGTGTGCGGAAGAATGATGAGCACGGCAGACACTGTTACTCCGAGCCAAGGCGCCCCAGCACAGCCCGGGCCGCGGTGTTCCTGGCGCAGCCCGGCACGGGCAGAGCTGCTGCCACCAAGGCAAGGATGGGCCAGAACCTGCTCTTAGGGGGCAGAGGGAGGCTGGCGAGGATTGCGCCGGTGCCGCGCGGTAGCGGCTGAGCGGTGATTTATAGCCTCCGCGCGGGGCTCGGCTGGGAGGGAGACGGAGCCTGGGGGGAGGCTTCCTGCCCCCCAATGCTGCCCACGGGCTGTGCAGCCGAAAGCGGGGAACAGACCTAGGCAGGAGCCTGGGAATTAGACAGGCCGAAGAAAGAATTAGCAGTAACAGAAGAGTTTGTTGGACTTTCAGCCTTTCTTCTTTTCAATATAAAAGTAGCAAACAATGGGGAGAAATCACAGTGTTTACTAAAGCAGGGATGCAATATAGCTCCGTAAATGGGGGAGAAAATCCAGCCTGCTGAATGTAGAAGCTGTGGGACATGCATCAGCCATGGAGGGACACCTAACAGAAGTTATTTCTGTGTGAAATGAGCTCCGACAGAGCTCACAGGAGAGACAATCAGAGGATTAAAAATGTATCTAGAAAATAAATGATAGAAGAATTAAGATGTGACAGAGGAATGGATGGAGATGATGTACAGAAACCTCAGGAACTGCAGGTGCATCCTAAGAAGAGGAGTCATCTATAGAAACATAATCACAAGGAAAAAGGAGCATTAATCCTGACCATGAGCAGATTGTGCATTTAAATGAAAAGTTAAGTTAAAACAAATAAGCAAACACAGGCCTGTAATCAATTATTTCATTTCTGAGAAGCTAAGGGTGTAGTGAGTGAACTCAGCAGGGAGTTACACGTGGAGGAAACTCCACATTTTTTATATTCTAGTGTAAGGTGCAAAAAATGCTTTCTAACTTTCTTCCAAAAAGCGGAGCTTGAGGGGGAAGAGCTGCTGAAGAGAGCTCAGGGCCTGGCTGACTGACTGACCTGACCAGCACAAGGACAGATACTTAGGAGAGAGGAGAGTTATTTTCTGTCTAGGAAACTGATTAAATCAAGCTGTATAATATGAATTATCGTACCACCCTGAAACATCAAGTGGCCATTCTTTCCAGGGGCTTGCAGCAGATTTCCATCACTGCACGTACACAACACATAACTAACAGGCACAAAACTACCAGACACAAACGACAATTTTGACTCTAAGAACAGTAAAGAACTGGTTGGGTTTTTAACATTTTTGTTATTGTATCTAATACTGGAAATACTTTTAACGAAATACTCCTTATATAAACCGGGAAAATTAATCTTTCAGCTATGTTTTCTTCAACAAAATTTATTAGCACGGAGCCAGGGCCTGATCCTACTGCAGCCAGTAAGAAATTTCCCATTTGGTTCTTGCTGTCGCACAGGTGTACTGAGGACGCATTCATTTTACTTCCACCAGCAGAAAGATGTCTGGTTTATATAACATTACAAATAAAGCTGCCAGGCAGCATGCTGATTAGAAAAGGCAAAGAGAAACAGCAGCCATCAGATCCAGACTAAGGCCACGGAAACAAGAACACACGTTTTCTTCCTCTCCCCTGCTGCTGCCCGGCTGCCAGCAACTTCCGAAGCAAACGTGGGCACCGCGGACGTCGCATCTGCTCTGAGAGCAGCTACTGCACCTGCAGCTAAAGCCTGGCTAGATATCCTGTGCAGTACGAAATGCTTTGGTAAAACCACAGCAGGTTTCCGCATGGCCACAAACAAGATGATGGTGATTTGTTTGAGGAGCAGATGACACAATGAAAAAGGAGAAATCAGCATTTCCGCCCCCCCCCAGTTTGTTGCTCTCTGGGCTAGCTGTGCACCCCGGGGATCAGGGCAGTCAAATGTGATGGCAAATGTCTCTGCTGGTTTATGGCTGTTTCTAGAAGCGTACTGCAAAGACAGAATCCCTGGGTCGGTCTGGTAAGATCCAGAAACACAACTGTCACAGGTTGACAGTTCTCCAGGACTTTTACAGTTTATGTCTCGTTTATGAGATCCCTCGCGAATATGACTGGAAATAAAAGCCAGAAAGGATGTTTCAAGGGCCACAGCTTTCCCCAGTTCTGCTTCCATGAGCTAGGATGAGGAGAACTTTGAAAGCCTGACACCCAGTGTAAAAGCACCACACCTGGGTGTTCTGAGAGTGCCAGCGGGGCTGCTCCCGTCACGGCGTGACTGTCAAAAGAACAAACTGAGATTTAAAAAAAAAAACCAAAACAGACATAGGGGGAGGAAACCCTTCAGATACTCAAATAGCAACATGGAGACAACCTCAGAGTAAAAACCAAACCTGACTAGCAACCAAGGCACATTTTTTGATTAAGTCTGGTTGGAGATATACAGCTTTATTCTGGCTTGATAGCCAATTACATTCTCCAACAGTCTCATAAAACAAAACATGCAGCCAAATGGGGTCTCTAATTAGCAAGCAGTCATTGGCTTCCTAGACTCCACTGAACAAAAACAAAACCCAAAATCCAGCAACGCTGCCCTGCAACACCGGAACAAAGAGGAAAATGGTATTGAATTGTAAAGCGATTTTACCTGCTTTTCTACATTTTGAAAAACTGAAATAATAATTAGAAATGCATATGTCCTTCCTATCTCCAGAGAGCAGCTGGCGTCCTAGCACTTCAGGTGCCACACTGCATGATGTGAAATGACATGTAACCAATTTATGTCACCTAAACGACTTGCCATTGACAGGGTATATCGGCGGGCACGTATTTATAGCTGGGACAAGCATGCTCAGATTAATTAGCAGTTTTCCCCAAATGAAAAAACAGCAGCATTTCAGACACGCCATGTTACTTGTGAACTTATGGGAAGACGTATTTTAGCAGCAGTGTAAAGGAACAAAAGATTTACTTAAAAGGGAAAGGTATTGAGGGAATCTACATAAGGAGTTCAGATCTTCAGAGGAAGTTTTAAGGATACAAAATGCATCTCCTGTTTTCAAATGCACTGAGAAATGATCCAGCCCACCCAACTGCCAACAAATATTTACCATATTGTTAAAGATGAAGTCATTTTAGAAAACAAGCAATGTAGAAATAAGTATTTCAGACAAAGGAACTGTGCTTCAACAAAAAGTAATATTGTTGGTGTTTCTTAGTTTTAGTCTTTTAAACTACAATAGCAGCACTACGGTTCCCACCTTCCATCTTGGTTCAGCTAATGGCACGTCATAAAGATCTTGTAAAATAATTTTGAGCTATTTATTAACTCTGTGAATCAACAAACTGCAGTCAAATTAATATCCAAGACCTGACAGACAGTCCTAGGTACAAGTACACCTCTCACGGGCACGTCTCTATCTTATGAAAGAAGCTGACAAATAAAGCTCAGGGAGGAGTTCAACCAAGACGAACCACAGATCTAATTTTAAGGAATATGAGGTGACAGATGGTATTCTTCCTCTTCTAATGTTAGTGTTAATTTGTTGAGAATTATGAAAAATTAGAAGTGCTACAAGCCAAGCAAACCAGTCTGATTTAAAAATATAAAATTTTAAAATGTTAAATTAGATGCGTCAAAATGCATTTGTTATTTTTTAAAAACTCTAGACTGTTTCTTCTCCCCAAATCAGCTTGGAGAAATAAATGTAAATTTAAGGACTGTCTCTGTGTCCCTCCCCACAGTTAGGCTTTTTTCTCCTCCCCACCAATCTTCCTCCACAAAAAATATTTCCATAAACACCACCCGATGGCTGTGATGAGTTTGCGACATGGCAGCTCTGTGTTCTTCCCCAGCTCCTTCCTGGGAAAACAGCACCAAAAATAACGGGGAGCTCTGTTCCCAGGCTGCCTTCACCGGCGGGAGCGGGACCTGCTGAGCACGCAGCAAGCTCTGCTGCCTGGGAAATTTAGACTGAAAATAAGATGCCTGTTAAAGAAGTAAGAGAAGTTGTCCACTGAAAAAAAGCAGATTGTGACAGTTCCACGCTGACAAAAGCTGCAGCAAGGCCGTTTTCTGGGAGACACACGCTGTGTGCGAACACCCCCAGAGCGCAGCGCCCACGCCTCCTGCATGTCGCACACGGGGACACGCAGCTCACGCAGCGATTTTGAGCAGCTCAACTGCAACAAAACCGACATAATATCACAGTGTAAGCTTCCTTCTGGACTGAGAACTACCGTCTCGTTTCCTTTACAGACCTCTGCCTGTACAGAAGAGGTCAAACCCACAGCTGTAAATGAAGAAGAGTCCGGTTAAAAACTGCCTCGCGCCAGGGTACAGAACTGCGGCAGCCGGGCAGCTGGAATTAAGGGACTCGTGTATTTTCAGAGCTCCAACCTAAATTATTTCTCCAAACCACCCCGTTCATTATAGCCTTTCTGTGCTCATTACTTGCATTGCCTGGCAGTTACAGGCCGTGTATCAGTACTAGGATTCATCAGCAGAGATTTGACTCTGCCTGCATCAGGTTGTAACAGCACAGCATTTACTAACCCTTCTGCCCTGGCCCCAGGCTGGCCTGGGGACCTCCAGCCATTGCTCATTTTAGTCACTACACATAAAACTGCATTGTCTGCCTCGGTTCCCTCCTTGCCAAGCTTTAGTAAAATAGTTTGTAGAATAATAAAAGAAGAGACTAAACACTGTGTATTCTCCTGTTCAACACACAATGCCTGCTTTTATTTTTGAATCAGGGAGATGATAAATCATAATCCTTATTCTTGGAAAACTCCTCCAAGAAATAAATGTGAAAAAAGTCTTTCTAAATGATCCTTTTCCTTGGGTTCTGTTTCATCAGTAGAAAAAGACTTCCTTCTCAGAACAGAAGGGAGACTCTCAGTTTCAAGAACTTTTTTAAGCTATAAATTTGTTGTAGTACAGATGAATGCCAAACAATTGATTAGAAGAGCATGAAGAATTACAACTCCCATCTAGTAGCTGCAGGTCTCTCCTGAATTCCTCCACACCAGGGAGCCAGCGTGGGGGTCGCTGAACACAGCAGCACTGCTGCCCCTCACCACTGTACACACAACATCTTAGTTTTACACAGAAGCTTTTCCAAAAAATTTTAGCATTTGAGCTCTTTTATCTCTGCATAATATGAGTATGTAGTCAACTAGAGTGCCAAGAAATGGAAACAAATAGAATCTTTTTCTTGTGCAATTAGGCTGAAGTTTACATTGATGGAAAGAGAGAACTAATATTTTTAACTGGAGAGCGCTGAGGTTGTACTGGTGGCCCTCCATCTTGAGTCATTACGCCTATGATGGAAAATCGTACACACATCTAAAATTCAAATATTACTCAGCTGATAAAAAACTCTGAACAAATAGAAATGTAATTGGAAGTTAGAAAAAATGACTGGGTTTAAGACTGAAAACAACTGATTGTGTAAAGACAAATGAAACATCGTGACAGCCTCACTAACTTCTATACAGGACATTGTGGTTCAGCTGCTTCACAGTTTGCATTGTGAAGAAGTTCATCGGTATCAATTAACCTTTGTTTACAGCAGGCATCTGCTCGCATCCTTATAACCAGAATGCCTGAGGGGAGGAAAGGACAGGGGCTGTAAATGCCACGTGGATTTAAAGATTCTTTCTTCTATTCGTGTCTGATGAAAGCCAGAAATGATGGAAGACAGAAAAACTCTCACCTGTATCAGAGACAAATTATTTTTCTGATTCTGCAGAAAATGTAGTGACCCAAAAAATATGTTTGCAGACTTCTCAGGAGTGGGGCTGTCCCTCTGATGAGAGACAGTGCAGATGGGGCTTGGCCTTTAATGAAAAAATTTTTCTTTCACTAGGAAGAGAGCTGTAGGTTGTATAACAGTAAGAATGAGGCAATATAGTGATCTAGGCAATGCAAAATGCATCTTCTATTTATTTCACCTCATGGATTTGGGAAATACCTTTGCACAATATATAAAAATCAGCATGTAAAATATTAATCTTGAAGTTTTCTATTAAAGCCAAGTGTAAGAAGGATCCTGCTGTCGATATGACCCGCTCACCTGTGACTGCAGATGAAGATATATCCCAGCGCAGCAGCCTGCTGAACACAGGACGAGTACTTCAAGCTTTGTAAGACCGTGTATATAAAGTTTTTCCATGGTTTGCACACTGATGTGTAATTCTAAGAGCCAGGACCATCATCATAAATCCTTTGTTGCATTTTCAATAACAGCCTTTCAAAGTCGTCACCCAGGTTGAGAAAAATACAAACACAACAACTCCAGCCTACACAAGGAGTGAAGGCTGCTGGAGAATCTGCACTCTGTCCTTGCACTTGGAGAGTACTTTTGCATTAGATGGCAGTGGGATCTGGAAAATAATTGCCCAGTCCCAGCTCGTGGGCATTTGATCATTTTCTGCTTGGGAAGATGAGCAAAAAATGCTCCCTTCCAACATTCAATTAGGAGAGCTATTTGGTGTCAAAGTGCTGAGGGAATTTAGCAGGACCAGTTATTGCTTCTTTATGCATAATTCTGAATTTGCTGCTCTAATGAGCCCTTCTCTATATCCTTCGTGATTGTCACTCATCTTGGTGAAAATGACTTGGCCTGACAAATCCTGTTAAGCCTCAGAAATTAAATGAGATCTGAAAATGCCTGAGTACGCATCCGTAGCTCCACATACTGTTCTGATCAGTAGTGTTAGTTAAGCAAGCCTGGGGGAAGGCCAACAAACCTGGAGCTATCAAACAGGATCGCCAGAAGCAATGAACAGGGCCCGAGAATAACAGGTGCTCCCCGCTCCTGCGGATCACGCCGAAACGGAGAGAACAGAAACAATTAGCAAGGATACAGGCTAATTGCTTGGAGCCATCCCGGTCTGTCCTGGGTGGAGCTACAGTTCCCCCACAGTGGCAGAGTGCAGGAAGCCTTGAGGGCGGGGTAGCAGGGGAAAGTGAAGCTTTTACTGGGCAGGATGCCACATGGCGGGGGCACCCGGCACCTTCGCCAGGCACAGCCCTGACAGCCTGCAGGGGCTGTGGGACTGCCGGCTGCAGAGCAGGGGGCATCCCTCTCCTTTATTCTTCAGGTGGAGTTGCCAGGTGAGAGGGAAAGGTGTAGTACCTTTCTAGATTCCTCAGCTCTACCCTACCAAATCCTTTTCGATACAGACTTTCAGCAGGAGCACTATCCCATCTTATTCTTACACTGGCCAGCTGCAAAAAGAAAATTTTAAAATGGTATTTAGGAGAAAAAAAAAGTACTGGACTGGGTGGCCTGTACAATTGTCCTGTCTGTGACAAAGTAGGGCAGGAAAAGCTGGAACTGAGGGGGAACATCTGGACAAGCTTTTGCATTCAAGACCTTTCTTCAGATCCCCCAAAGCAAACCATGCTTCCAGGAATTGGTTCTGACAGCTATATTTTAAATAATTTATTTAAACCAAAAGATCTCTTGTAGTAGATCAAAAAAAAAAAAAAAAGTGGAGGCATCAGAAAAGATACCTAAAGGAAAACATGAGGGAAAGTCCAACTCTACAGTACTGATTTTAAAGCTGCAAAATAAAAACTGACCACTGAATATTTTGCATAGTGTAAATAGATAAAGAGCACAAATACCCTGAGAATAGCTAACAGTTCACCTTTAGGCCCAGACCAAGATCAACAGAAACCACTAGAAGCTCACGGCCTCGCAGGGACAGCCCATCTGGAGGCTGGCAGAGAACTTGAATGGCCAGGCCCAGGGCCTGCCCAAAGGCCCAGGGCCTGCCCAAAGGCCCAGGGCCTGCCCAAAGGCCCAGGGCCTGCCCAAAGGCCCAGGGCCTGCCCAAAGGCCCAGGGCCTGCCCCAGAGCAGCCAAGAGGGGCCAGATCACACTGGGAATACAATGATATTGAGTGGAAAGCTCATCTGTCTCAATGCTTTCCTCCATTTCTTACCCTCTGTAACCTTTGAAAATAGTTCCTTTGAGTCGGAAAGCTGATCTGCTCCTGCTGGGCTCACTGGGTGAGAATTCCCGGCCGTAGCACCTCTCCCCATCCCTTCCACCCAACAGCCCCTACCTCTGTGTCTCAGTGCCAGATTTAATCTGCTCCCATTTGGGAACAACCCTGCTAGTAGCTCTTTTCATTTTCAGTCAAGTTAAGAAGAAGAACTTTCAAGACTGTTGTGCAGTGTTAGCGGGTTAAAGAGAGTCAAAACAGCGAAGGAGAGAGCGGGTCCAGCACCCTGCGAGACGCTGCCGGCCGCAGACGGAACTCCAAGGCAGCTGTAAAGGTCATGCAAATTAACAGTGACGTGCTCCTCCTCTGCAGCCCTGGCATGTGATTCTCATATGAGTGCAGTGATTTGATGTGGGGAGCGAAGACAAGTCAGCATTTGAACCAAAGGGGATTGCTCTGTCGAAGCGGTGTCAGTCAGAAACACTTAACAGCCAGAAACCAACTGTCCTGGCTCAGCTGCTCTGGAAGAGCCTCGCTGGGCAACTGCAAGAAAATCAACCAGCTCACCAAGTTTGTAGCATCATTTCATTTTTTTAAACTCCAAACCCTCCACAGACTCAAGTTTTCACTAAGCGCAGCTACAGAGGTATACAAGTACTTCATCCCTACAGGGCGCAGCTCTCGCTTTCTTTAATAACCCACCGTTGCCGAGCTCTGCAGGCAGGCTTCTACACCAGGACACACGTGCAAACAGCTCTCCAGAGCAGAAGTTACTGCCCCGATACCCCAGAACGAGAGCGAGCGGCCGAGCACACGGCTGCGCAGCCCACCCGCTACCTGGTCACACTTCCAAATCTATAGAGAGCTGGACATCAAAACCGGCAACCAGAAACTGCTCTCCAGCTCCTCACAGCTCACAGGCTGAGGCACAGCCCTTCCCAGTACCAAATCCCACGTTTATGCACCAAACTACACCATCTGCTCACGCGACTGATTTGTGCAAATCCACTCGAAGTTGAATTCGGAGGCACCCCTGAAAGGTAGCACAAAGAACCCAAACCTGGGAAATAAAATCATAATTCTGTCTGACAAAATAAATTCATAGCTCAGCATTAGCCTTACGGTGATTTGCCCTACTTCACCCATCTTTAACCCAAGTTCCTCCTCAGCACATTGTGCCAGGGTGAATCACTGCTGACTCATGTGTCCAAGTCAGATATTTCGCTGCAGTTTCATCCATATGAAATTCATCCAACCACGTATGGCTGAGGCATACCCAGGACTGACACCAGGGCCAGAGAGCTGTGGCTTTGATGCAATATAGTGTGAACTTCAAACATTTATCTTAGGCAATCTCTGCATTTCCCTGCTTCAAGAGGATTTTAATATTCCATACTGAAGAGTAAATGCTGGACGCTATGGTCATAGTAACATAATACATATTTGTTTGAATAACAACTGCATTTTTCCACATCATTCCTACGAGAAAAGAAAAGAAAAGAAAAGAAAAGAAAAGAAAAGAAAAGAAAAGAAAAGAAAAGAAAAGAAAAGAAAAGAAAAGAAAAGAAAAGAAAAGAAAAGAAAAGAAAAGAAAAGAAAAGAAAAGAAAAGAAAAGAAAAGAAAAGAAAAGAAAAGAAAAGAAAAGAAAAGAAAAGAAAAGAAAAGAAAAGAAAAGAAAAGAAAAGAAAAGAAAAGAAAAGAAAAGAAAAGAAAAGAAGGAACATATGACGAGGCTATTTCTTCAGTTGCTGGCAGTGGTAGCCAGATGCTCCTACGTGGTTCATTCATTGCTCAAATACCAGTTGCACACCAGTAAGTTTTGCTCATGGGCAGCTCCCTTTCTCACTCGTGTGAGCATATATCCTTCCCCAGAACGTGATTCCAGCCCGAGGTCAGTTTTCAGCTGATTGAGAGCCAATTTCATGCCGTTCACAAGAGCAGCACTATGTGACCAAGTCTGACAACAGCCAGATTGTGTCAGGCAAACCAAAAAACACAGACAAAGTTAACAGAATTCCCCTTTGTCTGCATAAATACAAACTGACTTGGAAAACCAGAAATATTCCTGAACCAGCCTCACTCTCCCTCTCTCCTGCAAAAGAAACCCCCCATGAATAATACAATCTTTATGATCAACAATACTCTCTGCTCTCAGAACCCATTTCATGTGAACAACCCTCTTTCTTTGAGAGCATATACAGTACATTTAGTGCACTTATATGTAGAGAAATATATACAAATATTTATATGTATAGCATGTACAATAAACACAATATATGCATACTTAAACACAAGATCTGTGGACATTCAATCCAGCCACCTTTTCAAGCCACAGTGACATGCTCAGCGGCACCTCGATGACCGAGCAGACACCACACAGCTCAGGCACTGGCTACGCATATTACAAGCAGGATTAAAAAGTTTACAGTTGTTCTGAACACAGCTGCTGACAGGAGAGACAGAGCCTGCAGCAACAAGGTAGCGAACTCCATGGAGACAAGTGAAACGTTTTTCTTGAAAAGGAGGAATTCAACGTGTGAACACGTCCAGTCATCGGGGCCAAGGCTCATCAGTGCCGTGCGGCCACCTCTGCCCCTCGGCCACTGGCAGCACGCGGGCAGGCAGGACCTAAAGGGAGACATAAGCGGGTGCCTGGTGCCCGACCACATCCCTCGCTACGGCTGGTGAAACAGAAAAAATGGGCAGAGCTGGAGGAAAGCAGAAGAGTAAAGAACAAGGAGGTGATCAGAAAATCGCAGCAAAGCATCACTACTTCTTTCTGTATTTTCACTCGCCAGTAGTGGTTTATACCCCAAGGCTGCTCTAACCCAGCAGCTGACATCAGAGGTGTGACGCAGACCCTATTTACCCAGACGCCGTGCCAGCGCAATGACACCGGCTGTGTACGAATTCAATAACGTTAGTTAAGAGCAGCACAGCAGCTGAGCTGTCCGAAGCGGTCCCTGGTAAGGAGCCGGTGGCCCAGCGTGGCTGGCAGGAGCCCTGGTGCAGAGGGTGCCCACCCGCGCTCCCCCCGGGCAAGTGCTATCGCTGTCCGTGACCCTGCCCGGGCTCAGGTGCACGCGAGAGCTGCGGGGACGTCGCGACACCTCCCCGGTACGTCCCCACACGGGGGGCACACGGGGTGCCTGGCCAGCCTGAACTCTAGCTGGGTTTAAGCAAGCCCTTCCTATTTGCAGATGGTAAAGTTGTAAGGATAACCTTCATGCTGGACACGCATAAAATGCTTCTCTGGTACTTCTACAGCTGCCTCTGCACTTTGTCCCACACAGCAACTCGTGACATACATGTAAAGCTGAAAATAACACATGTAAGGCTGGACCCTGCAAACACAGGCTGTGCTGGACACAGAGCATCAGCCAGGCAAAACAACCCGCACGCAGAGATCCTGCAGCAGGAGGGAGGGAAATCGGACAGAGTCCAGTCAGACAGGTTGTTCGTTCGTTGTACTTTTAGCAATAAATCAGAAAAGAAGCCAAAACAAACTTCCAGTGGCCTCCTTTCCACCACTCCTCTTCTGAGAAAGCAGCACTTCTCCTGGAAAAGAGAAGCCTTGCTCTTTACTGATGGATTCGTGTGACACGAAGCCATGGCTCCTGCCTTGATGTCAGGGCCCGTTTGTGCCGCTGCTGCAGCAGCCAGCCAAGCGCAAGAGCAGCAGCGTGCATCAGTCCTTGCGGCAAGACAGGAAACCTCCAGCAGATCCACCCTTCCTTCCTGCGCTCCCCAGCCAAGTCACACACCCCAGGCAGGGGCAGCTCACTCAGCACTGAGAAAGCTGAAACAAGCATTCTGCAGCTAAATTTAGAGTTTCTCACACAACACAAACCATTTCGCAGAATCTCTGAAAAGCTACCTTGGTTGTAAGTCAAAACATGAGACAACCCATGGCAGGAAAACCACCCAGATTTCTCCCCTTCATAACATTTAGCTAAATCTGGACTTTATCTTGACCTTAAGGAAATGAAAGAGGCCCAAATTTACACAAATCTTGTTTAGACCCATGAAGCCCTTAGTTAGTTAGTTAGTTACAAAGCATAACCAACCTCCAAAACCACAAAACTGCTGCCTGAATGTTACAACATACTGAAAGCTTGAAACAGAAAAGCTGACAGGGCAAATGATAGATGTCAGAACAACATCTGGTCCCCCTGAAGTCTTCCCTGAGAAGAACCCAGATCCGCACTTTTACCTTTGTACTCTTTTAACTATTTTTTCCACTACAAAGACAAACAGAAGGGCAGCACAAACCCCCTGCACAGCATTACCTCTAGCAAGCAAACTTCTTCAACATAGTCAGCAGCGACCAAGATTTCGTCTTCATAAATAACGTTGCATTTTTTTTCAAGCACAAAAACCAAACCATCCCCAGGAGCCGTTTCGCCAGTAAGCGACTGCGCTTGGGTATTTCCTACGGACGGACCCAGGTCAAACAGGACTGACTTGCCAGGGCCCTTTATTCACAGCCACCTTCCTTTGCACCCTGCTAAGCAGAGCAGCTTTTACACAAAGTGCCTTGAAAGTGTTTGTTCTTTCTGCCACTAATAAAAAAAAAACCACCCCAAAACAACCCCCACAGGACAAAAAACCCCTCTGGCTGCACTGAATGACAGCGTACACAGTTCCAGGCCGTGAGGCTGAATTGAATCATTAAATACAGCTTGATGCTCTTTAACCCAGTGGGGCTGTTGGCAGCAAAGGAAACATGAGGTTCTGCATGCATGGCAAATTGGCAAGGTTTTCATTCCTGCTCCTTAAAATTTCTCTTCACTTTACAATGGTATCATTTAGGATCTATTTTTATTCAAATCCCTGATGAGACCGATTCAGGTCTATAAAGACCAATTCGAAATTCTTCAGCTCAGCAGGAGTATTACAGGCAAAAGTAAACAAGCTACGAGGGTATATTTTTCTTGGCTGTTTACTCCACTTCTATTAGTATTTACAGGCAGACTGAAAAGTCACATCTTTTTCCTATAACAGCTTTTTCCAGGCTGATTTGCTACATAATCCAAAAAGCAAATCTCTCAGAGTTGCCACATGTAGGCGTATTCCAAACTCCCAACATCTGGCAGACGCTGACAAAGACCCAATCAGTCAGAACAACAGCAACGCCACTTGAATATCTGGAGCAGTCAGAGAGGAAGGTAAAGCAAGCCAGATTTTTTTTTTTTTCCCCTATTTACCCTGGTCCAGCCCAACTAGCAGCTGAAGCAGCATGAACCATGCCAGCGGCGTATTGGGAAATTATGAGGAGTGAAGCTTTGCCACCAGCTTGCCCCCGCCCTCGCTCTGCAACAGGCGGCGGTGCCGTGACACCCTTCTGGAGAGGCAGAGCTGGGGGAGGATGGGGACAAGACCTGGCTGGCTCCCCCAGTGCCACCAGATGCCTGTCCCTGGCCAGGCACAGGGGCTAGCACGCAGGGCCGGGCAGCTTGCCCAGGGCCAGGCAGCCGCCCAACGTCACTTCGTTTTCTGATGTTGATGGCCACTCAGGAGGTGCCTACCTGTTGTCAACCATTTAAGATTTATTGCATTAGAGGCAGCAAATAGTACTTCTTCTGGGACTGACCTAGGAGTAGGACGTCCCACAGCGCCTTCAGTGATCCAGCTAGGCAGAAAGTCTTCTCTGCACTGGCACCATTCACAGCAGACCTGGTGCCGCCGCGCCGATCCCTGCAGAGCAGCGTGAAGAACCTTCTGTGATACTTCACAATTTTATTGGGCAATTATTTCTACAGCCAGTAGGGTGAAACTGTGGGAAACATCTACGGAAGCCTAAGGCCTTAGAGTAACAGAAAACCAGAGGATAGAGGATAATTTCTCTGTTCCTACCTAAGACACAAGTCTTCCATTGGCAGATGAACTGCTCAGAGAACCGCAGGAATTATTCTTAGTTCTACCAAAACCAGAGTCTACTCACATCATCTTTTTTATTAGAGGGAATAACATTATTTTACTTCAACTCCACATCTTCGAGTTTCTCATGCCTTTTTAGCCTCAGGCCAGTTGTCAGTCACACTGGTACCTGCACAGACAGAAGTGGCACAGGCCTCCTCTTTCCAGCCTGAAGGTCCCTGAGTACTGCCCACCTTCACCAGCCGCAGCAGACAGGGTGGGGTCGTTGCATGGGGAAGGATGCAACGGGTATTTCAGCTGTAGGGACTGCTTTAAAAAAGAGCTCCTCTTGCCCATCTGTCAGCCCAAGCGTGGCTCTGGGCAGCTGGCAGCACATAGAAGCTGGGGAAGCTCTCACATGGCAAAGCCCACCATATGGCAGTCCTCATGGTTTTACAAAGGTTAAGTTCAACAATCTCTGAGAAAATAGAGCTGATGCTGTTCAAAACTGCCAAATTCCCCCACAGGCTCATGTTCGGAGAACTACAGACAGTGCCTATCTACCTGAATTTTTAAAAGGGAAAAAGGAATCATAGCTAAAAGCTTGTGAAACAGAGAGGTGGAAAGAGGTAAGAATTTGCAACTGCCAGTGACACGCATTTCAGGAAAAAGAGAAAACATTGCAGGAGACGCTTTGTCCAGGGATGCCACGGTGTGGGAGGGCCCAGCACTAAAATTAGGCTCTGCCTCCAAGCTGCTGCTAGTCTGCAGACATACAGAAGATGGTCTGACTCCCCTCTCCAGAAATCACATCCCTGCCACTGGTAATTTAAGTTACCTGCAGCAGGAGCTGGAGCGTCGGGAGCTGCAAATCAAGGACAAACAATGGTGCAACATCGCCTCTTCCTTCGCTCCGCACGGGTGCCGATGGACAGGAGCTACCGGGCAGCAGAGAAGCCCTTCTTCACTTCCTGCTGCCCTATTCAGTGATGTACTTTCTGGTTCTCCTGAAGAGAACAAAAATGGCACAATCACCAGTGTAAAAACTACCGTAAGTGCCAGAGGACTCAGAGGCCATGACACAGGATCCCTGACAAAAGTTGCTACTTTAAAACCAAAAGCTCATCAGCCATCTCAGCCCATGCAGCTTGCATTTCTACTGCCTCATGCATTCTTAAGTAAGAGAGTATTGTCTTAAATAATTCAACCTTAGTAATCTGCCAGTCTGATTAAAAACATTGAAAACAATTTTATACTGCTCTCTGAAAGACATTAACAGCTGTCTCTCCTTACTGCAGAAAGACTGGGATTTACATACCAAATCCTAAACCCAACTCTAAAATTTTAGGCTTTAAGTCAAATAAAAATTAAAAAAAAAAAAACAAAAGGAGAAGATGGCTGATAATAATAAAAATATTTATCTTGCAGTATTTTGATCATTCATGATTTGGAAGACATGTGAAACAAATTAATAGGAGTGTCCTGTTTTGGAACAAATTACCATGGTGAGGCACCCCTTTCTCATCATTCCCAGAAACTGCCATTACTGCCTCGTCTTTCCTGCAAGCAAACTTCACAGAGCTGCAGCTATATCGCATTATTTGTAGAGTAAACTTAAGCAAAATCTTAAGCCAGCTTCAAGAGTTTTACAGCAGAAACCAGTGTGTCTCTTCAGAGTCGGCGCCGGGCTGTAACCCAGTATATGGCTGCCGACGTCATGGATCCGTTCAGATTAGCCCAGAGTATGACCCTCAGGCTTTAGACTCAGTGTTCTGCCCAAAATAAGTTAAGCAACAAAAAAGGAACACCATGAAACAAGGAGTAAAGAAAGCTTTTGGAAATACGGCACTTCTGATAAAAAAACAAATACAAAACCTAGCGAGACAAAAAACCGCTAAATTGGTCTTTATGAATCGGTTCGTTACCACAGACTTGATCACCTAGCACCATCTGACAGGAGCTGCATGCAAATCAAGGCTCTGCTGCACAGCACTCTCAGTACAGAGCGTGCGTATAGATCTAGTTATGCATATAAAGCAGCAGTTCCTGATTTATTGTGTGCAGCTCCTAGAGGAGTGCCAAGGCACCAGAATACAGTGGATATTGCACGGGTGCAACCTGAACAAAGAACCTGTAAACGTTCATAATATGCAAACCTATTCATCCACCCAGTATATGTCTTCTAGAAAATCACATTCCTTCCTGTTTTCTATCAAAGGAAGACTGTAACCAGCAGAAATAATAAATCATATTCCTGCCTCATGCTGAGAAAAATCACCATGTGGCTTTAATGGCCCCAGAGTAGGCCCCTGTTACACCAGCGCCAGTTAATTCCAAAGTCAAATCGCGGTCAATTAAAAAAATGCTCCATTGCAGCAGTTCATCTCCAAACCAAGAAAAACAAGGGTTTGATAAGATGCATTAGGCATGATTTAATTTTGATTTTATTCTGTATTTGATGGAGGAAAAAGTGACTGTAATGTCAGACATTCAGACACCATGCATATACATTTCTAAAAATCAAATGCACGGAAAGGAAAACTATTCCTGCCTCACTGTGGAAATAAATATTATCGTGGAAATAAGATCCAAGGACTCACACAACCCATTCTGAATGACAGCACCTGACAGGTGACATAAAACTTAAAAGTCTGGATTGTCATTTAGTGAACAAGGAAGGAAAAACAACAGCACATTACGGAAACCAGAAAAAAATCATTAAAAACTTTGCTATTATTGAATTTATGGGAAAAGACTTGGATACCCTAAAATGATCACAACACTGTGTTAGAAGAAACCTTCTTCTCTACTCATAGCTAAAACTAAAAAAAAAAAAAAAAAAACCACAAAAAATTCAAACTACATGGAAGGAGAAACAGTTCCAATCTAAGGTTACTCAGCCAATAAAAAAAATGAGGCATTAGAACAAAATAAGAAGTATTTTGATTTTTGTTCTAGCACCTTCACATTTAATTTTGATCAGTTTTTAAATTGAAAATAGGATATCTTAAAGAAAAATATTTTTAGCACTCCCTAGATAAAACTTGGGTTTGAAAATATGAAATAAAATGCTTTCCATCATTTCCCCCGTGTCCTCCCCCGCCCCATGCAAACGGCTCAGTGTATCCAGCTCAGACCGTGGAACAGCTTTGGCCCCTTTTCTTCACCCCTGCATTCAAAAGACAAGTTAAAAGAAGAACCTTTCTTAAACCAGGTCCTCAGTGGTTACACTAAAACTTAGCCCATCACATCCAGTATTTGCAAAATACGCTCCAGTTATTCCCACACGTAAACCGCTCCCGTCAGCTGTGCAGGTTTTTGGTTCTGAATGAAACACGAGTCCCAGCAGCCAAATGAGGATTCCTCCTTTCACACCACTCTGTGGTACTCATAAAAGAGACTAAATTGGTCACCATCATTTGAAAAGCTGTAGGAAAAGGGATTCCAGTTTTTACAGCTGAACGTGTATGGCAATATTGCTGAAAGAAAAGTAAATTACGAAGCCCTGTGACACCCAGAACACATTCTAGGTGGATTCTGTCGCCCCCACACAGCCCCTCTTGCCTGGCACGCTGCCCTCATGCTGTACTTACCCGTTTACACCAGCAGCCACTGTTTTCTGGTAAACTATCACCTCCTCTCTCTACACTTTTCTCAAGAGATTATAGTTAGCTCCAAGCGGTTTGGCACCTTTTAAATGAGGGGAAAAGCCTCAAAATGAGGAGTCACGATTATGACAAGCAGGTGCCCAAAAGGCAAAGAACTAAGAAAGACCTGGGGTGCAGAAGCCTGGTGCTGGCCCTGGGAGGGGCCCGCAGGTTCAGCAGCCCTGCACCGAGCCCGGTGCTCTGAATACCAGGGTGCTTAGAAGCTGAGTGAAATCTCCATGGACCTAAACCTGACTTTAGCCCATCCAGGGAGGCAAGATCCTGAGCTGGTGCAAATGGGATATCCTGGGCCTTGCTGCGGTCCAGCCCAGGAACCCACCGGAATCACAATCTCTCCTGGTCTTTTTTGTTCAGTGTTTAGTCTTGTGCGTGTGTGATTAAAAACTGCTGGACAGGCTCCTGAATAATGAGGACTGCCTCATCATTTGGCATTTCTGTACTCTAGACCAAGCCTCCTTCTCCTCCTCTTGTACCTTTCTGTTGTTCTCCTACAGACGCAGCATTTTATTGGCATCAGCCTCCTCCTGTCTCCAACAGCCTCGAGTTTAACACAACTCCTGCTGCCGTGGGAAGCACAGAGCATCCAGGGTCAGCTGCAATTAAAAAATTCTCAGTGTTAATTTGCAGGCCAGCTGTAATCACAAATACTTTGACTATTTACCCACTCTGTGCAAGTGTAAAACAGCCTTTCCTTGCCTTTTAATTTTTTTAAGAGAATCAACCCCTTTTTCAATATTGCCAAGAATCATTCATTGCTTTAACTGTCAATAGTATGGCATTAAAAAAAAATTAATGTTTGGTAATGAAATTACCTGCAATCCTATGCAGCCAATTTATGAATGAGATAAGCTATAAAAATTCACCAGCCCCACCCCGCAGAAGAGGAGCTGGTGGATCCAGGTGCTTCAAGGTGCCAGGAAAGACCCCGGTGCCCAGGAGGTCTGAAGGGACCCAAGAAAGACCAGACGGTTTAAGGAGGCTCAGAGGAGGTCTACAACAAAAGCCTCATCCCGGGCAGCAGCAGGGACAGCAGCAACCTCTCAGAAAAACTGGTGCAACTTGACAAGAAAGATTACCAAGGAGAGAGCCTGAGTTTGAGGGGAAAAAAGGGAATATGGGAGGCTTAGAATAAAGATTAGCATTGGTAAAAATAAAGAAAAAAGGCAATGTTTTCACCAATCCTCTCTCACGCCCCTTATTTGCATTTTCCGATGCCAGCTCGCCGATACAACATGGAAATGGTTTGACCAAGTGATGTATCTGCAGGTTTCTATGGTGATCAGCACATAAATTGCCTGCCCAGCCGTGTGTGAAAGAAACCATCCGTTTCAGAAACTGCAAATTCTATGCAGAGAAAACCGTTCCCTGAATCAGGGTATCAGAGGACTGTACGCACGACAGAAAGCCCAGCGCTTATTTACCAAGCTGGAGATTTCTACACTGTTGGTATGGAAGCGTGGGACAGCGTGGTTAGGTGATAATTCAGAAGAGACAAAAAAGAAAATTAAAAAAAGATGACAAAGCCCCCCATACAAAATAATACTAATCGTCACTGAATAATTACACTACATACATCATTTAAAAATATTGATACACACAAAATACATACAAAATATTTCTAAATACCTGAAATACTGACTTATACAATAACACTTGAACACCCTATAAACAGATAAAAATTGGCTGATTACAGAGGGCTGCTGGGTGTGTTACTCCCCCAGATGTGTCTGTGAGAAGGACAGCTTGGAGACAAACCCCTGGGGAAACGGCCAGGCTCCAGCTGGGAGTCTGGAGGCAGTCAGGCACTAGAGGTGTGACAGGAGCTCAGACTTTTTTGTTTGTTTCACACTTTTCTCAAAAAAGGGGCTTTGAAAATGTTTGTCATCTACCCTGATACAGACAAAATGTTCCACAGAACCAGAAAAGACCCTCTCCACTTTGTAAGAGTAGAGATGTGGATATTCCTTAGGGAACCTTCACATAGAGTAGAAAGAAAATGGCAAATGAATATCTCATACTACAAAATTTGATGAGGCGGCTTTTAAAGGCCTTAAAAATGATGCTAAAACCAATTCGGACAAAGTGAGATTCTTGTCATCATTACTATTAAGAAAAGGAAACATAGGACAGAAACGGTTGATCAGAAACCAATAAAAGGTGCCCTGGAGACAGGGTGAAATTCCTGTACAGAAGCTCATGCTTTCTTTAGTGGAGAACACGGGTCTGAGATTCTGCCGGTCTCTCTCTAATTAAACAACCACAAAGTTAGAGTAGAGCAGAAAGGGCTGCTTTATGCTGGTATCTCATCTCCTTGAATTTCTGTCCTGGCTTTAATCCCAGGACAAGAATGCTTGACAGAAGTAATCTATGGTCAAATACATATGATCAAAGTAAAAACCAAGAATAAATCATAAATAGGAATTTCTTTCAAGCTTGAGGGAGTCCCTTCACTGGTTTCCCATCAGTCCATCCACAGATCAACACCAGTTCCATCAAAAAACAAATTATGAACTAGGGACAAGCATCTTATTTGTAGCACTCACAGTCAGCATGCACATATTGCACAGAAAGACTTCACCAGATACCCAAAAACCCACAAAACTGATTTTACAATTGGATGGAGAAAGATTCCAGGCATTATTTTCCTATTGAATAATCTGCTTTCTTTCCAGTTCTGGAAACAAAATTCCCCATGAAGGAGCCTCCCATCAGGAGCAGACAGGGGTGGGCAGCCCTGCGGCAGGCGAATGCAGCGGCCACGCAGGCCACCAGCCCCACAGGTGATGCTTACACTGCTCCAGGGAATGTTTGGATTTTGATCAGGCATGGAAATAAAACACTTTCAAACAAATAAGCATATTCAGTATAGTAAGTAAAGTTTTCAGTAGTAAATATATATATTTACTAATGTATTAGTACAGTAGTGGAGCAACACACATGCTATTTCTTCTTACAGGGCATGAAATATAAAAATATCTGAAATTTCCAAGTGAAATTCCCAGCACTTCCCAAGCACAAAACATTTTCCAGTCCCTTTTGTGTAAACTACATGTAAAAAAACCCCCACCAAATCTGAAGTTTTATACCGCCCTGTTTTTGACATAACAGCTATTCCCCATTTCTCAATTCCCCTCCTCTCCCCACTATCCACTGGTTCTGCCCCGAGCAGGGGCCGTGTGCCTTCCCCAGCACGGAGGGGTCAGCCTGCACCAGCCGAGCTAGAAGGCCACGTCTGTCAAGAGCAGACATGGGAAGAATAAATTAGCATTTTTATTACACCCCCCCAAATTACAAAAACATACATGTACGTATCAATGAACACCCGTGTAGACACCAGTTATTATGAGGAGCTAATTTAAGAAATTAAAGCTAAGAGGAGAGGGGGTTTCCTTAAAATAAGTATGACTAGCTTGTGTTAATGAAACAACTAAGCATGCAATAGTTGATCTCCAACAGCAAGTATCAGCTGTGTTCATAATAACAGGGCAAACAACAAATGTGAAAAGGAATTAAATTCATGTACTTTGTAACTGGCTGACTGTATAACCTACATAGAAGGCTTTTGATTTCATGTTCACTGCCCTTGAGAAGAATGGCATGAATCTTGTCTTTATAAAAGTTAGTCCCTTACAGATTTTCATGGTGCTGAAAAGAAGAAAAAAAATCTCAACTCCCAACTGCCACATGCTTTAGGCAGAAGCACTGATTCCATCTATTGCAGGTATTCCCAAAAGGAAAGTGTGGATAATAAAAATGAGCACTGGCAACAAGACAAACCTTGTTAATCGATACAGACTAAGTCACTGGCTGGCACTTTTCAGCTGGGAAAGCATCGAGTACATTCCTCTTGAAAATCTTCCCCCGCACCCAGGACAATTATTTGCCGATAGCCCTGGCTGACTTGGAAGGCGACTGGCTAAAGGCAGAGCTGAATGCACTTAGTGCCCTTTAGGAGTCAGACCTGGAATCTATCAATTCAAATACAACTCGGAGTAGACAGTGATCTAAGTTTTAAAAAAAAAAAAAGGTATTAAAAAATTTATGTTTACTCTCAGTTTTTCCACAAACAGGCTTTGAAATGCCAGCCAGTTCTGTTTTACCCTGTTATGGAGAAACATAAATGCCAGCTCCTAAAACGTATTAGGAAATGAGTGTGGCTGAGAAAAAGAATACAACGTACACAATGATTTTCTTTTCCAAAGTCAATTACTCCAGCTCCCAAGCCTGAATTAAGCAGCTGCAAACCTTCCACAAGCAGCTGCTCCCGTAACCCCCTCGGCACGCTCGCCTCGCCGACGGCAGCGCCGGGCCCCAGCCCCACGCAGGCGGCTGCAGCGCAGAGCCCCGCGGGCCCCCAGCCTGGCCGGGCTCGGCTCTCCGAGGCCACCCCGAGCACCAGAGCCACCCAGGGCCACACCACTGCCACGTCCTCCCACGAGTCCGTCGGTAGTTTTACATTTCATTGTGTCAAGTGTCCTGCAATCTGGGTGCACAGGCGGGAGGAGAGGCTGGGGGTGCAGCAGGCACCCCCCGCGCTGGCAGCCTGCTGGGAGCCCCGACCTGCTGGAGCCCCGACCTCCGGGAGCCCCGACCTGCTGGCCACCGAGTCTCACACGCAGGGCCAGGAGCTACCAGCGGCTCCCGACACCATCGCTTTATCAGAGCGTGACAAGCAGCACCGCTCCACGAAGGCCCAGAGACCTCCCGCTAAGATGTGGGACCTGATGTACGGACGGACCCAGAAGAGGTCACAAACACGCAGCCAAAAGATACCGTCTTCTGGGAAACCTGCTGGCAGAGAGAAATGAAACCCAAGTACGGAGCCATAGACCACTTCTGCTACCACAGACACGTCTAAAAAAACCACAGAAGATGCACGTATTCAAGATGCCTGATCAAAAAATAGTAGAAATTGGTAGCCTGTAAACAACAGATCTTAAATTTATTTAGCATCAGGTTCCAAATAATCTAATAAGTCTAAACCTTTTAAGAGATAAAGGGAAGCCAGTAGCATGGTGACTGCTTTTAATCAGAACAAGCCGTTTTACTTCTAAAACCCTTAAACCCTGAACATTAATCAGCATTTATAGCTTGAAATTAGAGACTACAAGTTTCATTACTATTGCACAGAGCTCAATGCTGTATGTCCCACACCATGCTCGGAGGGAGCGCGTTTCAATTCATCAGTGAGATTATTTTTTCCAATCAAGGCAGAGCTTGTCACGTAGCGCCTGTTCTACGCCCAGCGAAATTAGCAGTGACGGGAATAACCCATGATTGGAAATTTAAATTATTTATAACCTTTGTATAAACCTCTTGAGCTAGTCATTCTGTTGTGCAGCGTTCCCTGCATGTTGCATTTTGCCAAGGCAGAAGATGACGCTCAGCCCCCGGGTGCTGGAGGTGCTGGGCAACGCAGAATAATCGCTCTGCAGCCGCCCATCCTCGGGGGGCATGGGGGGGGGGAACTGAGGGTGAATGCAGCTGAACAGAGCATCCACCCGCTCCAAATCCAGACAGGACAACATGTGCTTCCTTCTTAGCACCCCCAAATAGGAGTTTAACCACTTTTTGTTTTTTTCTGTTGGGGTAGAATAGGAGGAAGCAGAACTCTGTGTGTGTGTAAACGGGAAGACGTGAGGAAGCCGAGAACAGTGAAGTGTGCTGCGATCTTCATTTTTCTTCTACAGCTACGAAGGGAGCAGGCACGAGCACCTACCAAAGGGGGAAGACGAATGAGCACAGCTCCTCTGGTGAGATCCCCTAACGCAGAGAGGTGGGTGCTGGTGCGCCAACAGGGTGAAGCTCCAGGACCCTTCAGCTGCCCGAGATCCTGCTGGAAACAAGCCGAAGGGACGCCTGCGTGAAGCTCACCCTGCAGAGCACGAACCGGGGAGACGAGAGTCCCACGAGGTGACTGTGGCCGTCCCCGGGAAGGGCTCTAACCGCCAGGCTGCGGGTTGTCTGGAGGGGGACAGCCCAGTGCAGCTGTTCCGCAGGGTGTAACGATGGCGCCGCAAAGCTCCAGGAGCACCATCCCATCAGTCAGGGGTCAGTCCAGCCTCGCCGGGCAGGGCTTGCTAGAAACCCAGCATCAGGGAAACAAACTTCCTAATGATCACGGCAACCTTACGGGGAGCAAAAGAGGAGACTGGCATACTGTCTTCCAGAGAGGGTTTGTGTAAATCAAAATCTGATTATGCTCCATTTTGAACATCAGATTTTCCACAAGATGGTGAAGCACAGGGATATACAACATGTTTTGCATTGGTAATTGAAATTAATGATGATAAACCTTCCAGAGTACTGCAATCACTATTTTTTAGATTGCACCTTTCTTGAGGGTTTTTTAAAAAATATTTTCTTTTTCCATATGGATAGTTATTAGACATAAAAATAATACCTACCCTTGAAAGAAAGCTGGAGCCACAACTGGGTACATGCCCTGTTACCTGTTATAACGCCGTAACGCAGGAGTGAAACGTCCCCTTTTCCAACACTGCTGGGTCAACCCTCTTTGTTAATTTTGAGCGCTGTGATGGATCAGCACAAAAGCCCTTTTTGAAGTAAGTGTGTTTAATCTTTCAAAGAGATTGATTTGAAATTGACCCAGTTTCAAGTGAATAAAAATTGTAACAGTTTCAAATTGATTCAATTTTGAGCCTGCTTAAATCATATGTTTTACATGTAACCTTTGGATCTGAGAGAGAAGTATTTCCATTTTCCTTCAGAGTGAAGGGTGGGGCCACCCAAAGGAACTAATACTTCTCTTTTCAAAGTTTCTACAGTACAGTGTAGTACTTACACCAAAGCGACACTGAAGTCTTACTTCCTCAAGTGCAGAACCTCAATTTTTAAAACTTATTTTAGAATAGATTATGTTTTCATGTATGTGGACCATACACCTCTGCAGTGACCCAGACTCCAAGGCTCACAAAGTTCATCTGTATCGGAATGGAGAGAAGGCAGATGGGAGAGACAAGCTCAGGGCACCTTTGTTCTCCCTCCCGTTCTGCCATAGCTCAGGGGCTTATGTAGCTCCTGGAATCAGGTGCAAAATAAAAAAACCTAATAAAGTGATGGCTTCCTCTAGCTTACGCTGTTTTGATCCAGCCCAGAGGAGCTGCAGAGGGGCGTGCTTAGGACATGCCCTCCGTCCTCGCCCCGAGACGTGGCGGAGGCTCCCCAGGACTGCTCCCGCTGCGCGGCCCCTCCCGGGCACACGGCTTCCAAAGCCTGAGGCGACAGAGCCCCCGCTCTCCCAGGCGCCTGCCCACCCACTGCGGGGTGACCACCCAGTAGAGAGCCACCACGTACACAGGAACACACATGGCCAAACGGCCAGCGTGCACCAAGCTCCGTGCCCAGGCAGCACCCAACCACGGTGTGCTCCCACCAGCGCCGGGGGCATCGGCAACGGGAGCAACTGGCAGCGCCCGGGCGGGTCCTGGCAAACCAGCCAGCCGGGGGGGCACAGTGCCGCTGGGAGAGCGCGCCCAGAGCAGGACCCACATCGGACAAGAACCCAAGGTGCTTCTCTTCCTGGTTGACCACTAGTGCAAGGTTTCCAACTTATCTCCACTTCCCCTGCCCCTTTTTTTTTTTTCCCCTTTTCTCTTCAAACCATCACCAAAAAGAACTTCTACTGTTAGTCAATGTATGCCACCTGCCATCCAAATAAACCACTGTGCCTGTAAGCCTGCCTCCACATCCCCTGGGCAGCACAGGGCACAGGCTTTGTCTGTCATTTCCACAGCAAAATGCTGTTAAATGCAAACTCGATCTAAGCTGCAAGGGCCAGCAGCACGTACCACCCGTGTGCTCCTGCACGTCAGATCGATAGGTAACACCACAGCTGTAAGGGGCTGTCTAATGGCTCTGAATTATGAGTATGAACAAACCTTACTGATATTAAAATACAATGTATTAAAACTTCTGACAGAATAGGGAGAAACAACTGTATAAAAAAAAAATTATCTAGACTTATTGCCATTTCAGGCTGGCATTCACAATTTACATAAACCCAGTATCACTTCAAGATGGGAAACACCCATAGAAGGGAAGAAAAAAGTTTACATTTTAGATCTGAAAATTCAACTACAGGTACAGGGGAAGACTTTTTTTAAAAAATGAAATTACAGCTTTTAAAAAGGGCAAAGATAACACTAGTAAGTGCATATGAAATATTTAAAATTCAGACTGAAGTTAAATTCTGCTTTTGTTTGCTTGATTTCAATAGGGTTACAAAAAAGCAGGGAATTCAGCATACACACATTTATAGAATCAGAGAATAAGTCAGGTTCAGATTCCTAACAGTGGAGGTCAGTACAGAAATACAACTTCAGTCATGAATTTAAATTAAAAATTCCACCGTAGACCATTAGGATACCTAACACATTTGTTTAGAGTTTGTTTACATCCTGGAATAATACAGATTGTGTCTTCATATTAGTATGCACACACACGCTTGCCAGATGAACTCCAGTTACCCATCAATTAATTTCTGTTAACTACTCTAAGTGCTGAAAAACCCTGAGCGAGGATAAAGGAAGTGAGTGGCTCATACACACCTGAAACAAGCTGTGACCAGATGCACATTGAGCAATTCCAATCTATCATAAAGTCTGTAAAGAATCCAAGAAGATCTGCCCTTGAACTCATAGTATTTCAGTCTAGACAGGTTTGGGTTCCATTTTCTAATCACAAGAAATACAGAGGTAAGACACAAGCTCCGAGTTTTATTCACAGACAGCACTGACCACAAACAATTCAGACGAGTTCGGCAGGTTGCTCGCCCTACATCTGGTAAAAGGCTGCACACGTTTAATAACCACAGCGATTTTCTGGTTTAGCAATGCTGAAGGTCAAAAATGCTTGAAAAGAAACAAGAAAAGTCTTCTTAGCCACCTAAAATTGGCTAAATAAACACGTACCTAAACTTCTGTGCCACTGGTCTGATATTCAGTGAGTGCAAGCACCCAATTCCTGATTTTCTATCCTCAGAGTAGAAAAAATGTGGGTGTTTCCCAAATTGTGGATACCAGATACAATTCTGTATGCATGCATAAATATTTATGCTCAGAATTCTGTAACTTTCACTCTCATTACAGAGGTTGAAGTAGAGTAATATTGTAAGCGAATAAACCTCTAAGTATCTGTGAACACACTAATTCACTCCCAGGCTGACCTAGTTCTTTGGTAAATAAGCTTTTTCAAGCTGTTTCTCTGCTGAGAGTCCAGGCCTTGGAAGTACCTTAAGCATACAGTGTTGTCCTTAAACTAGTTTTTATTGCAAAAATACATGGAGCACATGGCATGTATTTCTGGAATTTAGGCAGCTTGTGCTATACAATAATTCAAATGTGAATTTACTCTCTTTTTTTTTCCTTTAATTAAAGGAAACATCAAAAGATCCAACAACCAAAGAGAAAGCAAAACCCACACTAAAGCAAAACATAGTATTTGAAATAAGAAATCCAGAAGAAAATAGACAACCAAACTGGAAGACAGCAGAGTATTCCGAAAAGGAGGGAAATGAAGATCTGAAACATTAGAAACTTAAGTACTTAAGTACTTCGTTAGCATGCTTTCATTTTAATTTTGTTAATTGTCAAGTAAACTTGGCAGCAAACTCCCAATACTAAATTGAGAAACGTAATATTCCTCTAGTTCAGTCAAGGAATGAACTTATCACTAATCTCATCCTTAAATACATATGGCTCCCAACTACCTTGAGTCACACTGTAACCATCATCATCATCATAAAGTTCCACACAGCTTAAGAGATTTTTGGCAATTAGTGGTGTAGGGGAGCCATGAAACTCAGTAGAAACTCAGAACATCAAAATCATCCGTGGTGGATAACACGCTCATTGCACAAACTTTCTTTGTGCTTTTGAACCTGTTTAGCACCACAGAGGGGGAAAAAAAAAAGTATTCAGAACATCACACACAGAATAATGTTTCTTTATATCTGAAACAGAAAAATTCAACCCATCTTCTCCCAAAGTCGCCCTGCAAGACATGCTGCTTCCTACCCTTCCACAAATCACGTCCGGTGTCCAGACAACCTGGCAATGGGTGTCCTCCTTCCACCCACAGCCCAAACCCCAATCCGCCCCCCATCGCAGAACCCTGGCCTACCTAGCCAGGATTTTACCAGCCCTACGCTGCTACCTCCGGATCACTTAAATCCTTCTCAGGAAAACGCAGGGGAGGTGCGTTGTTTAATGCACTGTATGTCACAGACACGTATGTACAGTAATGCCCCAAACCTACTTTTGTCACAGATGTGGAAAATGCTGAACACACATTCAATTTCTAATCCCTCACAAGAGTCTCAAGCACCAGACTCATTTCTGGAAGAGGGGTGGTGCACCAGGGGAAGAAACTGCCACCCAGGAAAGGAACTGACAGAAATCACACTACACGTTTCTTAAGAAACACAAAAAGATTCACTGTTTTGGGCTCTAAAATCTATTTTATGTATCTACAGAAGGTATTTTCAGGGTATCTGCAGAAGAGTTATCTTTCAATCTACCTTTCTGGACAGCAAGAGTGGCTACAACGCACGTGCATCCTTCTTCCTGAGAACACCCAAGCGTTTTCCTCCGGGTGTGCTGGACAGTGCTGCCGGGTGTTGGCCACGGGAGCATGTGTAAGGTCTCTGGTCACCTCGCAGGATTTCTGCTTTCCCAGAACAAACCACTAATGAACAACCTAACACTGAGGAGCGAGGAGTTGCACATATTGTATGGATGCTGGGTTTCAAGTGTAACTCCAACAATGACACACCCTCTCCAACATCAAGGGGTGAGCCAGCTCTCCATCCCTGCGTTTTGATAATCACGTCACTATCGCTGCGCCATCCGGGCTCCCTCCTCCCCCACGCAGCCCACAAGGGGAAGAACACCAGAGCGCCACGCGAGCACTGAAGTCATGAAGCCAGCCCAGGTCTCACAAACACCCATGGCAGCAGGAGGATCACACAGTTTTTCCTCACTACAGGCAAAAAAAATGCAATGGCACAGCTGTCAGGCAGCAGGGAAGAGAAGGGGTAATCATCCCTCGTCTGAAAGACTCATTCTGAGCAATGAGAAGTCATCCATACAGTCAAAAAGTTACACAGGCATTATTATTTGCATCACCATTTTTGAAAACATAAGCCTGAATCTCTGGATTCTCACCTCCTGTAGGGCCTTCAGTAGGTAAACAGACATTCACTGCAGGCCTACCGTGTGTATCGATCCCTGCAACATGAAGATAGTTACAGTACTACATATAAATATTAAATCATGTTTAAACACATTATCTATCTAGTGATAACTATCACAATAATAAATAAATCTTAGAACATTTAAACAAACCAAAGTTGGTGAAAAATCACGGAAATAATTCAGGTACCATACCTCCAACTCAAAAGGCTTTCTAGTATCTTTTCAGATTTAAGCATAAGACTTGGTTAAACCAAGATTTCTGCTAGTCACTTAACATTCAAAAACTTGCTTCCAATATTTAGGCCTGTCGCAAGAGGAAAAAAGTCACATATTTTAAATGACAGCATCCTTTCTGCATGATTTCTTGTGGCCTCAATCTTTCTTTCAGTCGTCTTCCTTTACTTCATTTGGTGCTGCAATTCCAGAGCCAAACGCTCACGCAGAATCAGTTAATCTGCACTGAAATCAACATTTCAACAGAAGATAAAGAGTCGGAGGTACTGAGGTGTAGAAAGCCCTAAGTGTTTGTTGGAAATCAGGAGTAGGGCACGGCTTTGACACAGGGCTAAGCCAGACACCCCTGTTTACAGCTCTGCGGGTCAGAAACATCTCACTCCCTCCGTTTCATTCCTAACTCTGCCACAGATGCAGCAAACTCTTTAGAGGCAGCAAAATAAGGAACTTAAATGATCTCTCCCATCAGGAAAGCACAACGCTTCCCCACCCCACGTGGTGACTGCCGACACCACGGCTAGAAGGAACACTACCAGTTTTGCAAGCTCTTGGAAAGACAGGGAAATGATACAACTCAAGTTAATTCAACTGCAAACTCATTCTTGCATCTGTTCTCAACCCTCAGAACAAAATCTATCACAAGGGTACCAACAGTCACGTTTCTCAGGAACACTTTTAGGTGAATCACTTCCAAGAGCTAAAACAAACCCTCTCTTCAGAGACCCACATCAGGCTCTGCACCTGAACATCTTGCCTACTAATAACAGAGCAAATGCAAGTATTCATTACTGCCTTACCTGCAATTCTACCTCTAACAAAATAACTTGAATTTGTAAGTATTCATCCTAATTGTTTAAATTGGGATAACAGTAGTAACACTGCAGAAACAAAGCATTAGATGAATATACCCATAAATGGGAAACTGGTAAGGAAACACGGATACAAATGCTCCCCTGTACCTTTTTCAATACCCAATTCAAAGAAAAAAGACCCAACTTCCATTTCAGATTAGTTTTCCCCCTCAGAAGTCCATTTACAACCACCCTCAAAACCAACCGCAAACATCCCATTTCGTCCAAGCACTGTAATACAGCAGGATAACAGGACTATATCAAAAGGAAAAAAAAAAAAAAAAATGTCCTTCTGATCAGTCTAGTTGCTGCAGCATTTCCTGCAAGTGCAACCAGTCAATCAAGCAGAGGAGAAACATCCGGGATCTGTCTGTTACCTGGACATCAGAGCTATTAACTATGCACTTTTAGAATGTTCCCTTAAACAACTTTGTGGAAATAAATGTGTTTTAAACCATTAAAGGTGAAGTTATATGTCAGACACCGGCTTCCTAAAAATATCTCTCTGTTGGGGATTACCAAACCAAAGCTATGGATCCTTGATCAGTCTCCTCTTTGCCCAAATCTCCAAAAGACCCAAAGACTGCCAAAATAAAATAAAGTCGTTACAGAACAGCTGCTTCCAATATTTTAGGACTTATTTGAACAACTTACAAGTTCTGGTTAACTGACTTCTAATTTTACAGTGTTTGATATAAGATCCAAGACCTTGTTAGATATTGCAGATGAAGTATTTACAGATAGTATTTGCTTTATGCACAACATGCCATCTACTGAATCGCTACACTCTAGCACCAACGGGATTAAAGCAGCACCTGATGTGTATTAGAGCAGTCATACCCTTCAAAAATTTAAAACAGCTATAGGGAAATGTTAATGGCTGTTCTTGAGCTTTCTGCATGTAAATCTCTCTGCTCCGGCCCATTATCAGTTGACCAGTTCAGGCTTCATTGGGCGTTTTCTTCAGCGTGATACTGACCACAAGCAGAACTGAGATCAGAGGTGGAGATCATCTGTGGGAGGGCAAGAACTTCGGTTCTAACCCCAGTGAAGTCAGAATACACACAAACACACACACAATGACTCTGACGGGGGAAATATGGTGAGATTCTCAATTACAGACTAACAAACCCTTAGTCTACTCAAAAACAAGAACACCCAAACCCAACGCCCCCAGCCCCAGCAACACACTTCCACTCCGTTTCTCATACTATCACGCATGTGAGTATCTTTAGCTGTTTGAACTAAAAATTTGCTACTGAATCACTCTCATCTGCTACACACAGGTTTACCAAAGATTGCCAGCCCCGAGTAGAGTTTTAGAAGTTGGGCAGATGTTGGATTCCTACAAAAATGAGATGCTGGAGCACCACGCTGTAACAGTGTGACAGAAGAACCTTTTTAACATACACATTTTACATGAGGCTATGAACACTGTAGGAGAAGGCTGTAAGCTGTGAAGATCAGCATTTAAAACCTTTGAACAGAGCTCCTGCACATATTTGCTTCTCCTGCAAGTCTCCAATCTCACCAGAGCACTCCAAACAGCAGTCCCCCAAGACGCAGTGAAGGCCTGTCAAGAAGAGTGTCTGGGTTTTGCCTTCTATACAAACCTGGAGAGTAGGAGACCTTCTAACAGCTCCAACCATTTTCCATTGGCCATCATGGGAATTGTCCATTAACGTGAATGGGAGAAGATTCAAGAGAACACACATGACACTTCTTTTCATACAAAATTCTTAACGAAAATGGAAGTTTCTGCATTTTGTCACTCCTCAAGGAAATCCGATATTTAACAACACCTGCACACGATGAGTATCCAAATAAAGAAGTCATAAAGAGCCAGCTGCCCTTTATTTAAAATGCCCTTTGCAAAAAACTTGCCGTACATTGTTTTGAGAGTATCAGAACCATCAGGAATCCCACTGCCACAGAATTCAACACCATCTCCAGAACCATAAGCATCAATAAAGCCAGAGCATCATGGTGAGAAGAACCACACTTGTACTGCAAATGAGGTTGAGAATACTGCATGGTTACAATCACAGGGACTAGGATTTCAAAGACACGCTTTCTTGCAATAGAACAAGCTTGGATTTTTAAAAATACAATCATTATGTACAGCAAAATATGTGGCCATAAGACCAGCCTTAAACCAAGGCCCTGTTTACAGTTTCTGCACTGTCAGGAAGTATTTTGGCTGGGAATATAATTTTTCTTCCAAATCCATTAAATATTTGCCATTCTCACCGTGAAAAGAGCTATATACCACCTTTGTATTGACACGGGTATAACATATTCCCACAGGGAAAAGGAATAAAAGAGTACCTTTATATTGATACAACATTTTCCTCAAGTGTCGAAGCTAATATAGCTTTCATTATTCAGTCAAGTTAAAGCAGTATGACTTTTTCTACTTTATAGACAAGGCTTATGTTTAACAAGCACCAAAACACTTCAGAGTATTTGGAAGATCAGACTACCGAGCTCAACTTTTTGTACTGTCCTCACCAAGTCAAAGAGAACACTGAACATCTAAATACATTCAAAACTCTGATCAGACCCATGCCATGGCATCTTAAATCTTTCGCTGTTTAATGGACACACCTTTTTGGCAAGAACTAGAATGTATCTACAAAAAAAGCTCAGCATGATCCAGAACTTACTAGGCTGCCTTCAGCTGCTCTGCTAGACTGAGAAAAACTGGACTTTATGTGCCGCTGTGTGCTATGAACACCCATTTCTGCATCACTCCTCAATCACAACACTGGCCGTAGGGAAACAGGAGGCACTAGAAAACATGAAGAATCTGCTGTCTGTTGGGGAGAACAGAATAAACACGTTTTTTGTGAAGCAGAACAAGTTGCTTTCAATACAATGATCTAGAGCAAAGCTTGCTGGGTGTCAAAAACTGTCTGATTGCACTGAATTTAAGGCAAAATAGCTGAGATGTATATCTACGGCTTTTTTTTTTAAACTTCAGACATGAAGTTTTTTAAACTGCAGACATGGCAGCAGTCAGGCTTTCTTAGTTTTCAATGCGGTAGTTTTGTTAAAAGAAACCCCTACTATTACTAAGCATTATTCCCCTGCCCTTCTAACATGGAAATCCTTGAGGAGCTGGCTTCTAATTAATTATTAGAAATTTCTGGAAGGTAAGCTGCAAAGAGGTTTTCAGTTTTCACTTAAAAATGGGGGACTGGATCAGTTTGTCTGCTATGTGAAGGCCCCGAGCAGAAGCTGAGGGACTGTCAGTAGGGTTGCTTTCTCCAACCCTGGTTGCGTTTAACTGTGATTGTATCAGTCTGACCGACACAACCCGAGTGATTGTATCAAACAGGTCCCTGCTGTTTTGAAGGATACACGTGAGCTCAGGGGAAGATACACCTTCAATACTTCAGCATACAGTCTTTTCCAAACTTCCAGCAGATACTAGATGTTGCTAAAATAAGTATCAATTTTTCAACTAAAACACAATATTGTAATTTTAATTTTACTTAATGGGATTTCAATAAATAAACTAGTACTAAACACTGTTCTTCCAGTGCTGAAGCAGAAAGTTTCTCTACTTAAAATAGAAGAAATTACCAGATTCACATTAGGAATCATGGCAGTTAGCTTTCAGTTGGCCTGATTAAAAGCCCCTTTACACATCATTCTCAACTTTTGCTTTCATGTCATAAAATAATTTCAAATCTTTTTGGGATTTTTTTTTGGGGGGGGGGAGGAGAATTGCAAGTGCTGTGTGCTAATCTTTAAAGAAGGGACTAAGAGAGGAAGATTATGGAGGTGAACAAACTCCCTAGATCTTCCAAATGACAGAAAGTACAGGTCTCCTCCCACCTCAACCCCTCTGCAAAACAGGGAAGAAATAATGATTTGATGCATAATTTTAAAGAGTTATAATGCAATGAGATTAAAAGCTTAAATTTTATAAATAATTGACCTTTAGAATTCTACCCCAATAAACTATGCTGTTCCCAGTAAGGAATAAGGGCCTAATCTTACAAGGCCCTTTTGCATGAAAAGCCACACTACCTTCCTAAAGCTGCCTACTGAAAACTGCGTTCCACTCACACGCTGGCATCACACAGGGTCAGGACCTAGACACAAATGAAAACCTCTGTTAAAAATGACTGAATATTAGGTCAAACAACAATCTTGCGGTTTGTCTTTTTTTTTTTTTAACACTCTCCTTAGCCAAATTGAGCCCCCCCCACCTTTCACTTCTGTCAAGATATAAATCAGGATTAACAGCCTGTGTGAAAGTTTGTGTTTCATGTAATACATAAAAGCGCACAAAGTTGTTTTCTAAAAAACAGCATTTGTATTAAAATTCTTAAAATGGATAGACATCTCTTAAATGCATGTCTGGAATTAAAATGACAGTTGTTAGAATTTTCTTGGTACATCACAACGATAAGGTTTCCTTCTTCGCTGGCTGGAGGTACATCCCACAACAAAACCAAAGGGGAAAAACAAAACCAAAACAAAACAAAAAAGCCCACCCCCCAAAATCCCAAAAGGCTAAATTCTTGTAAATTTGAAGTAAATTAAGACCGAACTTGCAAGATGTGAAAATTACAGTTAAAAGGCTCAGATGGAAATAAGAAATAAATTCCACCAACAATAGGCCCTTTTGTCCTGGCTTGTTCGGTATGATTACTGCAAGGAAACTGTTAAGTAGTTTTTGGAGTAGTAGATAATGGGATTCTGTGGAGCTTTCACAGGTTGGCACCGGCTGGAACAGCTGAGTTTTGAAGGCACTCTATAGACACAGGGTTGCTGTTGGCCCTGCATCCCGTATAGGAAGTCTTTGCACTTTAGAGAGCTAGTCATCAAAATCAGTTATTGCCAACCGAAAAGGAAAACACCCTCGGAACAAAAAAACACCACCGCTCCCACCCGCCGAAGAAAAATTAAAATAAAAACGAAATCACACACACACGCACACCTAAAAAATTGTGCAGATTTGTAACATTTTCACAGCTGATTTAAAAAACAAAACAAAACAAAACAAAAAAACAACAAAAACACAAACAGGAAAAAACCAACACGCTACCACTCTCCTGCAAACTCCCATCCGATACAGCAGGTAAACAAAATAGAAAATTATTTCACGAATCATCAGCAGACGCTTTCTGGCACCCCACACTGCACCGGCATCAGTGTTTTGAGTTAAAAGTCCCAGTTCAGATGTGCAACTCTCCCGGCTGGGCGCCCCGGCGCAGCCGCCCAGCTTTGCATAGAGATCCGCGGGGCGGTGGGGCGGGACGCTCCGCGCCCGGCCGCGGAGAGACGGGGGCGGTGCGCGCCGCGGCCCCCCGCGCCTGTCCCGGGAGGGCTCCGCTCCTCCGGGCGCTCCTCGCCGAAGCCTTCCTCCCCCGAGCCCGCTGCCAGCGCGGGGCCGCGGCGGACACCGACAGGAAATATGCAGCGACCAAGACGGGACGAAACGGACATGCCGAAAAAAGCCACGTTTCCAACACGATGAGGATTTTCTCTTTTTTTTTTTTCTTCTTTTTTTTTTCTTTTTTTTTTTTTTTTGTGTGTGTCTCTCCTTTTGGGGGGGGCGTGTGTGTGTTTTCGGCAGCTGCCCCCCCGCCGCCCAGCCGCTCCCGCCCGCTCTCCCCGCCGTGTCCCCGCGGCCAGCCCCGGCCCGCCGCCGCCCTCAGAGGATGGCGCAGGAGGAGCAGCACTGCTCGTCCCCGTTGGGCTGCGAGGCGTAGTTCATCTGCCTGACGATCTCCGCGAAGAGCTCGTCCACCGAGGCTTTGTTTTTGGCCGAGGTCTCCATGAAGGGGCAGCTCCACTCCTCGGCCAGGGCTTTGCCCTCCCCGAAGGAGACCTCCCGCTCGCCCTCCAGGTCCACCTTGTTGCCCACCAGGATCATGGGCACCCGCTCGTACCTCTTCACCCGGATGATCTGGTCCCGCATGGGCTTGATGTCCTGGAAGCTCTGCTGGTTCACCAGGCTGTAGACCAGGATGAAGCCCTGCCCGTTCTTGATGTAGAGGTCCCGCATGGAGGCGAACTGCTCGGTGCCCGCCGTGTCCAGGATCTCCAGCACCGACGGCGAGGAGTCCACCTCGATCTCCTTGCGGTAGAAGTCCTCGATGGTGGGGTCATACTTCTCGATGAAGGAGCCCGTCACGAACTGGACGGTGAGGGCGGACTTGCCCACGCCGCCCGAGCCCAGCACCACCACCTTGTACTCCCGCATGGCTCCCCGGCGCGCCGCCTCCCTCGCCTCCCGCTCGGGGCTGCCGCGTCCCTCCCGCCCTCACGGCGGGCGGAGAGAGGGCGGGAAGGGGAGGGGAGGCGGGAGGGGCCCGCCGGGGCGGGGAGGGGGCGGCCGCCCCTCGCGGAGCCGCGCCGGGCCAGCCCCGGGGGCGGGCGCTGGGCGGCGGCGGCGGCGGCGGCGGCGGAGGAGGAGGAGGAGGGGGGGGGGGGATGAAGGCTGAGCTGCCGCCACCGGCGGGACGGCGCTACCGCGGCCCAGGGCGCCGCTCGGCCCGCCCCGCCCCGCCCCGATTGGCTGCGGCCCCGCCGCCGCCCGCCCCCATTGGCTCGCCGGCGGCGGGCGGGCAGCCGCGCGCGCAGCGCCCCGCCCCTCCTCCCGCCGGGGTGCGTGTCCCTCCGCCGCCGCCCGCCGCAGGGAGGGGGCCGCGCGCCCGCGGGTGCGTGTCGTGTCCCTCCGCCGCGGGGTGCGTGTCCCTCCGCCGCCCGCCTCAGGGAAGCGGCCGGAGGACGTGGCGGGGCTCCCTCGGGAGCGGGGCGGGCTCGCCCGGCGGGACCGGGTCCCCTCGCCCCTTTATCGGCGGAGGGCACGGCCCGGTTATCACCTCACCGCGGGCCCTCCCGCCCTATCGGCCCTCGCCAGGGCGACGCGGCGCCAGGGCCTGTGCCCCGGCAGCTGCCACCCCTCCGGGCGCTTCCCCGAACAGCCCCCGCGGCTCCCCGACCCCGCTGCCAGCCCGGCTGGCCCCGGAGCCTGGCGGTGCCCGCTCCCCGCGGGGGCACAGCTCCCGCGCCCCCCGGGGCTCCCCGCCCGTAGCAGAGGCAGCCCCGCGCTGGGGGCCGTGGCGGCTCCGGCCCAGGACGCCCCAGACTCTGCGTTCCCCGTGCGCCCGAGGCCGGGCCGGCCGGCCCTTCAGGCGGGGGGCGCGGTGGTCCCCAGGCGCCGATGCCGTTGGCGCTCCGCGGCCCGCCAGCAGCGGTGCGGCCTGGTGCGTTGAGTCACGGGGACTGGCTGTTTGCCTCGGCTGGAGAGGTCGTTCCTCGGGCTCTCTATCAGACACTCCTCTCAAGAAAATATCACTAGTTATTTTGGCACCCTCCAGTCTTTGTTTTTTATATCCTACCCAATTCTTCACTGTTCTCGGTATTTATTCAAGTAGTTGTGGCACGTAGGTCCTTTCTACCACACCTTCTTGTTTACAAACCTAATTTAAACACAGCCCTTGGGGAAACAGGCCGTGGTAGACAAAGAGAATTTGAAATAAGTTTTGTAACAAATGTTCTGTTAGTCCTTGAACAGCTATCACAGAGACTAAATTCTACTTAAATTATTCTTTCCAGAATTCACTGTGGGGATTCACTACTGCATATCGCTGAACTCCCTGCCCGTGGTCACCTGGCGAGTACTGCACTGGCACTGATCCTCGGAGTGCCACAGCCCTGGGGATCCCCCGTCTCCAGGAGCATGCGGTAAACCCCTCTGCTGCTGCTGCTTCTGTAAGTCTTTGCGAATGAAGCCTCTCCTGAGGCACACGCCAGTTGCCTCCCGGTCGCCCTGCTGTGGAGCAGGCAACAGTTTGAACAACTTTCCTCAATATATCGTGTATGTGAAACGCGGCACCGCGTGTGCGGTCTGTCGGTGTGGTCGTGCCCCGTACCTGTTACCTGGGGGGATGCTGTTCTGCCAGGTCCCAGCTGCACAGCCTGCTCACTCACCTGCAAAATTTGTCAGCTGCAGGCTGATCCCAAGCTAGCTCAAGGTGCTGTACAGATCAGTCTGGAGATTGAGCTGCTGCTTTATCTTACATTGAATCCCAAGGACTGGGCTTTGGCCATATCTCTGTTCTCGACTCTGCCTGCTAACCACATTAACCTTAACCTGTGACAAACCCATAGGCCGTCTTTTCTCCAGAGCAGTACTACAGTTTTTGAGAAACTGGGAAAGACCTCTACATGTACTTAGAACCTCCGGTTCCCTGTATGAGTTGCCACGCAATGGCTGCTCAACTCATGCATAGATGTTGGGTTTGGAAACAGAACAACAGCTCGCTCTGAGGCTTTTCAGTCCTGTCCCCACACCTCTTCCTGCTTCTCAGCTCGCTGTCACTCCGATTCCCCCTCCAGAAGTCCTCCTGAGGCAGAGCTGACATTCCACACTGACAGTGAACTCCCACCTTTGTGTAAGGCAGCCAAAACCAGCAGCAGCCAGCGAGCACTTCCAAAGTTATCTTTAAAAGCAGATATAAAAATGGGTTGAAAGGCTACAGCATCACTGCAAAAATATTTTCTTGTTCTGCTGATGCACTTTGCTTACGCTACTCTAAGGTTTTGGGTACAATGTGGATTTGCTTACTACCTTTGTCACCTCTATAGCAAACCCACATGTAAATTACTTACATTACACTTTCCCCTGACATGGCAGTAGCTGATTTTATAAAGACCAGGCAGTTGTAATGTTGGGTTAAATCCAATTTATTTAATCTCAGTTTACTGTTGAATTGTGGTGTGGGTTTTCTTTCAGTGACAGAACAAAATTAAATATTTTTTCATTCTACACTATGCTATTAATTGCTGCTATTTCTGAAGAAGGAAATGTATTGTGTTCAAAGTAACAAATCTTTACGCTGTTGAGTTTAAATATGGAATATTATTTCTCAAGTCCTCTCTACATACATTAATTTAATCTCTCTTGTTATCAGCCAGCTGTAGGTAAGTAGTTAGTCTGCAGTGCTGCTTTGAGAAATTTGGAGTCTGTGAAATAATAGCAAGGAGTCTGTGGGAAGTAACTAAAAGAAGCAAGTCTGGTTTTGTTAGAAATAAATTTTCTGTGCGTGGCTACAGACTTATAAGGGGATTTGCGAGTTGAAAAGGTTGAAAATTCCTGGCTAAGGGTTTAGACATTTAAGTTAAATAAATCACAAGAGTATTCAGCACGTAATTTTTGAATTATGAAGCGCACATTATAATGGGTAGCTGTACATGAATGGCACTGTGGTTTAGAGTCTCTCAGGAATAAATGAAAATTGTCCTGAAACAAGCTCTCTTTGGGCAACATGAAAGCATTACAGTGCAGCAGAACCTAAGCAAAATATAATTATCAGACAATTGGCCATATTAATTTGATTTTCAAAGTGATCAAAGATATTTTAAAACCAACTTCAATATGATTTGATAGTATCTTGAAAATGTCAAAAAGCTGAAAAGCATAAATTCAGTTACTAAGCATTTTACCATACAACATTTAAATATATAACTAGATTTTACTGTGTTGAGTATCCCTGCTCTTTCAGTGAAACTACTCATATGAGCCAAGATTATTTCTTTGCATAGTTGAGAAAGACCAAGTCATGAGCTGCTCCTGTTATAGTGACCTTTGCCCGTGTAAGTATCAGCATCATAGAACTATAAAGCAGTGTGGTTTGGGGTTTTTTTTCCCCAAAATGTATTTCACTTGTAGGCAAAGACTAAATGTACGTGTTGTTTAAATCAGTAACGTGTATGATATCTAAAATTTCAGTATTGTGGAAGTTTGTCAATGTGTGGTGACAAGATTTAGCACTATAAAATAGGCAAAGAGGTTCTGGTGTTACTAAAGGGACCTTCTGAGCAGCTCCTCTGGTAGTCCTTCTTTAAAGAGGCATAGCCAAACCACTTACAGCTAAGGGATTAACTCCAGCCAAGGTCAGCGTTAGCAAAGGGATGTATAGTCTCCTGAGATCTTATTAAGTACCCCTGAGCTTATTTAGGGTGAGTATTTTATAGAAAAACTGTGCTGTGTGGAGCAGAAAAATGACGTGAGGCTGAGTTGCAAGATATGTCCTGCGTAGCATTTGTATGCTGCTGAATTTTGGAAAGCCTGAACTCCCTAAATGAAACAGAGCTGGAACCTGTAGGAAATGTGCAGCTCCAGTTAAAACAGACACTTTGAAAATATGCTCAGAATTAGGTGAGGGTGCAAGTGTGCTTGTACCTGAAATCTGAAACTCTGCAGTGTTCAACTGGAAAGAGATGAGAAACTTTATTCAGATTTTCTCTGGCTTCTATTAGTGACTGCTCATTTAAATGATTGCTTTTAGTACATGGGAAGCTCTTGTGAGTGTGAAAGAGACTCTTCTGAGACCATAGTGTTCTGCCGTGGACTAGCTAGGCATGGTGATAATAGAACTTTAAGGCTACAAATAACACTAAATGTTGTGTTTTGATGTGCAAGTTTTGTGAGGTAAAAGGGCTTTTAATAATAATTTCGTAACATGTATTTGTGTAACACCTTTCATTTCAACACGAAGATGCAGCTCCATGTACTTGTTTCCCTCCTTTCCTCTGTGGCAGTGGTGGCTAACAGACTCGATACCCCTCTTTGCTCTCAGTTGTGCAGCAGCAGTTTTTAGGGCCACAGACGGGTCCCACAAGGGTCAACTGCTCCGTGATGAGAACAGGCCCTTCTGGTGTGGGTTCTGCTGCACGGCTCGTGGGCCGCCGGCGCCAAACGCAAAGAGCTGAACAGGGAATTGATCCTTGTTCTCAGCAGAACCGAAGGGTCTGAGAATGCTTTAATTTAGCACTGCTGCTGAGACAGTCCTGAGGGAACTCATGGTCTGAGCTTACTGCACGCAGTCATTTCACTTCCTATAACCCGAGATGTTCCCTGGATCTAATAGAGAGATGTTACAATTCATTTAAGCTTTAGTGACTTAACTTGTTCATAATCCAATATAAAACAGTGAAACTGAGAAGATTCAGAATCATTTGGGGAAGAGAAGCTATTCTGTCACTCCCATACTGTCAGTATGTGACATTAGTATTAGCAGTAGACCTTAAGGTAAAGTGAGAATAATTACTAAGAAGATGAAATCATTTCAAAGAGTTCAAAGTACAGAATTGCACTAAGTGTTTTCTGACATTGGACAAATCTGGAGACACTTTTCCGTGTTTATTCTATTTGAATATAGGAAATTGAGTAAGATTTCTGGGCCTAAATTAGTTTTAATTCAGTGATATACAAAGAAGTTTTTATTTTGGGTTCACCAGCAGAATGATTTAGGTCAGTTTGGGGTTCCTTTGGTGGGGGTCAAGGAAGGAGAAGACAACCTGAGCACAAAAATGGAAGTACTTACGTGTTAAACTATTTGCAAGCTTTAATAGCTACTGGATAAACAGCAGCATTTTAAAGATTTTGTGTGGGTATTTGATCAAGAAAACCTCCTCTCCCATTTAATAGTAGCTAGGAGTGGTTTTGGATAAATTTGTCACAATAGTGTCTAATAATATTGGCACCGACATTGAGCGTGTCTCTCTTGTTCTGAAACAATGACTTTAGTTTTCCTGATTTAATTTGGGTTGCTCCTATTGAATAGTGGTGGTGCAGTCAGCACTGCGCAAGAGAGAGATTCAGTCCTCAGCACAAAACATTTACTGGCAAGCTTTAACAAAAAATCTGCAAAAAAGATTTACGTGGTGGTTATGAACTTGTTTTAAGGACAACAGTGCAAGCAGCTGACTGCTTCTAAAAATCTGTCCGCACCCTGGCAATGGTGGGTTGAAGATCTCTACTCCTACTTCATCCTTCCTTTTTCCCATACTGATAATCCTAAATAGTGATCAGAGGGTAATGAATATGTTGCTATCATAAAGTATTCTGCTCTCATGCTCTGCCCAGAAAGCTGTGCAAAAAGCTGGATGTTTTTGTGTCCAGGTTCTGTGTTTGGTTATAGAAGTGCACTTGTCTTCCCATGTTCTACGTAACGGAAGATTTGTGTTTAACAGAGAAAAGACTTTTCAAAAGTCTTCATCAAGGATAATCTGGCATTCCAACAGTATTTAAATATAATAGTTAACTTGTCTGCACCTTGAGTTATTCGTGATAATTCTATATGTGAATGCATATCTGAAGCCAGACTAAAGTCTGTTTATCTTAATCCTATGGTATTAGGTATTCTTATTCTAGTATCAAAATGTCTACATATGGAGTTAAATAAGATAGTCAATTAGGGTAATTCCATGGGTAGACTAGTTTTATTGTAAGTGAAACTGTTCCATCTGCTCAACGCCCAGATAATCAGAAAGAAACTGATAAGACAAATTGCTAAGTGACTCAGGCCAAAGGTACTGCTTAATGCTGTAATTGGATATGTTTGTAGTAGCATGAGCTGGTTTCTCCCCTGACTCAGCCCGCTGAGCAGTCTCCCTCTTGCCAGCTACTTCCCGAGTAGGAACTGACTTATGCAGAGTCATCCTTTCCCTGCCTGTCCGTATTAGCAAGTCTAGCATGCATGTCTTTGGGAAATGTAGCCCCACTTTCCTCTCCAAAAAGATTCTCAAATGCAGAATAGCCAAGTTTCTTTTTTCAAGAAATAATAGCAGCTGCTGGTGGGTGTAAATAAATAAATAAATAAATAAGGTGACACATACACAGAAGAAAAAGTTCATTATTTCCATCAAAAGCCCTGCCAGAGATCTTATCACTACTGAAAAACTAGCCTGTGCTGCCAGAACTTATTACATATCATCTCACTTGCATTGGTGTAATAATGGCACTTTATTTTTCTCTGTAAAGAAATGTGTTCAAAGGCATGTTTATATCCCACTCATAGGATGTGACGTTTATAGTCAAAATATGTGTAATTGCCAAAGTTCAGGTCTATTTCTGTGCTCTTTATTAGTTATCACCCCCCTTCTATTTACCACGGAGCAGTTTACATAAAAGGTGCTGAGGGTTAGGATTTTAGGTAAGAACACGAAACAAAGAGAGAACACTTATCTGTTACTATGTGCAGCAGTCAAGTTGCGTGTAGGTGTAGTGAAACAGCTTTTGGAACCATAAATGTAATCTTGATAGCACTTGCCTGGAAACAGGGCTATTGTATGTTAATGAAAATGGTATAATCAGCGTGAAGTGAAACCGGTGACTAACTCAAAAACAAACTTCCTGTCTCTAGCAAAAGCCCTTTTGTAGAAAAATGCCTTTTCTTCACTGACCCGTGACATTGTAGCACATTGCAGTATTAACTCTGTGGCAGTAGTGTTCAGATGCAGCAAATAATTTGGAGAGTTTTCACTCTTTAATTTGTTTAATTCCTCCATCTCCTGACTAGGAGCAAAGAGTGTGACAGTTTTCTGTCAAATGGCAGTGAGGAATGAATACTTTCAACTGTGATCTTATCATATTTCGTAAGTGAGGTGGGAGATTTCCAGAAGTCCTAAAGAAGCAGAGCACGGTGTTTGCAGGTCACCGGGTTATGGTCTTTTCTTCCCTGTGAGGAATCACTGTAACCAGCTGCCTTTCCTCTCAGATTGGTGGGTAAAATTGTGGTTGTGAGTATTGGTGGTTATTAAGGTCTGGGGATTTTGCCTTAACTAACAATGAGAGAAACACATCCTCATTTAAAAAATGAGAGGACATCTATGGAAAGAGGCCTCCTAGATAAAACTGGAGCTGCATTCACTTGGTTTTTCATTGCCTGCAGTTCCCATGAACGTTACAGAGCGATAGGTGGATCCAGCAGGCCGGAGAGTCTGTAGCTCTTCCGTGGGTAGTGTGGAACTGGCGTGAGGAAGGGGCCTCCAGAGGGGAGACAAGTGAACCTGTTTTCCCTGTGTACCAGAAAAGGAGAAATAAAAATACTTATTCCATTCATAAAGAAGAAAAAGTGATTTAAACATAGTGAAAACCTTTGACAGGTTTTAATTTTTAGGTGTGTCTGTAGTTTTCAGTGGACAGCATGGAATTTCTTCTTAGAATGTCATGTAGTCAAAATATCTGTTGAACAGTGTTTTGTGGGGTATTTTGACTAACCCTAATAGCAAGTAAGAAATTAATTGCTGCCAGTACTTGCGTTCTTCTAGTTCAAATTACTGTGACACATCTGTTAAGGTAAACTCTTTCCATTTCCTGACATTCTTTCTCTTGCTCCATTTTAAAACCAGTGTGAGCAATATATCTGCTTCTGGATTCAGATGGAGCACCTGATGACTTTGTCACCCCCAGCTGGAAATGTCTACAGCCACAGTCTGCCCTGCGTCCCGAGCTGTGTGATGGCTCCCTGGGCTTCTTCTGTGCCAAGGGAGCCAGGGTAGCCCAACGCCCTTTGCTGGTCAGAGCTGAGCACTAGCCTTGCACTGAGCCACGAGGAGGTTGTCCACAGCTGGTTTTCTTTTTTTGCTAGCTTTCTTGTAGCCTCTAGCATAGACTCAGTTGTGAGAGGAATGGAGGAAGCTGAGCCTTATATCACAGTAGGTGTTTGCAAAGTGAATGTATTTAAACCCAAAGTCTCCTTTTTTGCCACTTGATTCTATGTGCCGTGAACATTTACATTGTCTGCAAAGGGGAGATGATAAGAACATTGACTGCAACAAACCAAGCAGAGTTATGGAAAAACTCCACTTATTCAACCTCCAGGGACATCTGTATAAATTCACATTTTTACCTGACAGATCAGTGAGGATTAGCTGACTGACTTACTGTTCTCTGTCCTGTGTTGCCATATTTCATCCTTCAGGCTCCTGAGCCAAATTGGTTGATACTGAAGGAGACTCAAACCAGCATTTCTCTGATGGCAGTGACTGTAAAAGAGAAGCTGCAATTTGTGTCTCCAGGTTTAAAAAGGATCATGCAGCCCTCAGTCAACAGTCAAAGTTTTAAAACCTTTGTACTGAGTACAGAGTAACCATCCAGGCCTTTCGCCTCCTTTTGGTTTTGGATTCATGTGCAAGAGAAAGTTGCCACACAACCATGCCTTGCTCTCTGTGTGAATCTATCCCCGCATGTTTTTTTCAGGAGAGATTATATTACTAGACTTACAGAAATTCACAAAAAATGCACCCTTTTCTAGGCACTTGGTCCAAACTCATGAAACGTTTACAGTATGGCTCTCCAGGAAGCTGAGCATCTCTAGGTCGCACGTAGGCAGGCAAGCCACAGATCCCTCAGCCTCACCCTGATTGAGTCCTTAAGACTGCAAGAGAAAAGAAATTAAACTAGACAAGGGGAACGGCCTGCTCAATTGAGCTCTATTTTGTAATACACAGGCAGACTGCAAGGTCAGCAAATCTCTGTGAGCTATGTGGCCATATGGGCAACGGCAGTTTATGAAACAACCGCGCCAGATTTGGCAGCCTTGATGATGACCACATGGCAGGTCAGTGAAAACCATTTCAGTGCCAGTTGTATAATTTCACTCGTCAGTCATCTGAGAAGAGCATGTAAGACAAGATTTTTTGTGAGGATGGCATCATTTCAGCTCTGAAACTTGCGCTGTTCTTTATATAGTATATATGCTGCTGATGCAACCAGCAGAGTTCTTTTGCTACATCTTGGGTAATTGAAAACATTCAACTTTAACTATTGATTGTTATTCGTTATATGTGTGTAGACTTGTATTTGAGTACTTTGAAGTAATTTTGAGGTAAACATATCAACAAAGGAGATGATGATTTAACTAAGACCCATGTTAGGCTCAGACTGATGAGTTATTTGCAGCCTCAATAGCCTTCAAATCTCTTCAGGTCCTCTCCTTCAACAAAATGCCATGTTTTCTGATTGTTTTAAAAGGGCTTCTGCTTATAACTTAGTTGTTTCTGCCTGGTCAAGGTTGGAGGGATCATTGTGGCTGACCAATGATTGTATCACCAGCCTAAATACTGTTTCATCTTCCAGGCCTTCAGCTGCTGGGCCAGATTAAGGTGAATGTGGGAGCAAACTGAGTCTTGCAACACCTGGCCTCTGCAGATAACCCCACCCAGCTTGACTTCAGGCCAAGTCACGGCACAAACAACCTCTGTTGTATTGACAGATGACCTCATGAGAATGAACAGATAAAGTGATGTTGATACGACTTGATCTGTGAGCCATGTCCGATGTTGTCAGCCAGGGCAGTCAGGAATGCTGATGTGACCACAAGCCCCTGGAGAATTTGTCTGAAGGCTGGCTATCATCACGCCCCGTCAAGGCACTGCCTGCTCCCTCGGGGCTTCATCCCCCCGCCAGCTCTTGCCAGGCAGACTCCTTGCCCTGGTGGGGAAACCCACTGCTCTGAGTTTTCTGCAGGCCTTTCTGCATACCGCAGTCTGTAACTGCAACGATAAATGTAAAATATTATCACTCACTGAATGTAGGTGTATTTCTGTTTCTCTGTACTTCATTTTATCATAAGTAGTTGCAGTAAGAAGACACCACAGGAGTACCAGTGGCAGTTTATCGGTGTAACCGCCTCCACTGGTGCATTGTCCTTCTCAAAGTGCCCCAGTAAAGCACATCCCAAACTAGTCCCATCATGTGAGAAAAATGTACTGGAAAGACCTGACAAAAATGACTTCAAACGTGAATTGATTCTGTTTGTAACCCATCACTGAACAAGGGTGAGGGATCTGCAGTAGGCTCGTAGAGACAGATCCCATGGTTCTTTGTCAAGTGAATTGTGACTTACCTGGCAATCATGTCTGGATGAAAGTAGAGTAACGTGGTATCAGGAGCTGATCCATAGTAAATGGGGAAAAACCCCACAAGTTACTTTACAAGAAGCCTGTTCCCCAGGATAGACTTGAATTCTACTTGTTTGTCCCACTTGGAAACAACAAACGAGATACCTGATGGTAGGATCTATTCCAACTGATCCTACTAATGCTTCCGTTCATGTTGGCCAGTTCTTGGTTGCTAGAGAAGAGGTGAACTTTGAGGATCTCTCAGTATCAGTGAAACAGATGTGCCGTTTTAGCACTAAGCAAAACAAAATGTCAGGATGGTCAGAAGGTTTCAGTTTTCATCTGTACTTCAGGGTTTTTTGCTTGGTTTCACCCTACTAATGAAGCCTGCAGGCTACTTTGCCCTGTGAGCAGATTCTTTCTGTGTAATGGTAAAGTAAGAATTAAAACTAGATACATCATTAAAGATGGCATACAAGGCACAAATGTTTGTCACTTATCCAGTTTATCAAAAATCACTTATAATTCTGATTCTGTTCTCCAGAGTGCTGACAACCAACTTGATAGCATCCACAAATTCTGCATTTGGTCTTCTGGTGCTCAAGGCATTAATACAAATACAGACTGCACTATAAGTCTTTTGATATGTCTTCCCATTTTATGGCAGACTGTTGATAACTACTCTGAATACAATACGATAATATATCAATGTTGTTTTCTTACTGGAAACAGGGTATGTGGGAAAAGCTTTTCTACAGTCAAAAATACATCAGATCCCCTGGCTCCCACTTTTAATGTATGGCCACTTCTTTGGGCAAACATTGAAAGTGTGTGCACTGTGGTGTGGTTTGGCCACATTTATGTCTGGATCCGCATAAGAAGTTTCTTAACAGGTTATTATCTTCTAGATGCTTTCACAGACTGTTTAATGAAGCGTTGTAGCATTCAGCCAGGTATGCTGACACTGGGGTGACTGACTAATGCAAATATATATGTAAGAGCTGGTTTTGGTTTCATCGTTAACTAGTGCCTTGGTATCTGTCTTTGTACAGTAAACAACATATTTCATAGTTTACATCAGATCGAATCCTTCTGCAAATATAAACAAGTACATTCATGAGAACAGGAAAGTAAACTGTGGGACATCCATGGCTGCAGTGACGAATTGGTTAAAAATAGTCTCTCGTTGTTGATTCTTTTTAAACTAAAGCATCCAGCACTGTAGTGTGTGACACCTAGATTAAGAGGAGTTTGGGGTCTGCACAGCCTGGAGGAGCATTTGGAGGAGGTGCTGGGATCTGGAAGGAATGTGCCAGTTCTCTGCATCGTGAGCTCACTCTGCACTGGCATTGCTTAAAGTCACGATTTTAAAGCTCCTTTTAGCCTCCCTGGTTAAAGGTTCCCTATGAAAAGACTTCCCTCGCCCAGGAAGGACTGCTGTGGCACACTGTCAGAGAAGGGATAAAACCCGTCCCCTTTAGTTTCCCTCTTGGTTAACTGGAAGCAGAAGCGCCCGCGATCCTCATGCTGCGCGTGGCGGGGCCGGGGAGCGGCGGGGCCGTGCCAGAGGGGCTGATGGCAGCTCCTGGCATGGCTCAGGGCGCGGGGCCGCAGCTGTCAGGGAGGGCTCGCCCCTGTTTAGCAGGTGTCACCGTGTTTGCTCTCTGCCTGCAAGGTTCGTTCCTGGTGCGAGCGCAGCAGCCTCGGTGCCTGGGTGCTGCAGTTAGGAGCCCGTAAATGCCACCCCGAAAACAGGAGTCGTGCCCCCCGTGTAAGACTGAAACCGGGAACTGCAGGGAGCGGAGGGAAGGGGAGAGCACGTAATCCCCGGGACGTTTTATAAGGTGTAGTGCTGACTCAGGCTAGTTACAGCCAAATCTTACAATTTTCCTGACCAATAAACAAAATTAACCTGTAACAACAAAACCCCACGACTTAAAGAGCATGAAGCGGCCGTCTGCCATGCGTGTAAGACTCCTGAGCACCAAACCTAGTGTCCTGTCCGAGGAGGAGGGCGCAGCTCGGAGCTGTAGGGTTGGGAACCACCACAGCAATGCCGTTAACTGCGTCTGCGGTAGCGAGCGTGGGGAGAGTCTCTCAGCACACTGACAAACACGTGCCCCGTGGCTTTGGATGGCCTCACATTTATATGGAGAGCTGCCTTGGTTCTCCGCATGTAGTTATCAAGCTCAGTCATGAAGAGATTGACATCTATTAATAAAATGATTGCATTTAAACTAAGTCTGCTTACCACTAGCAGTGATAAAAGAGATTACTAGACGCTATTACAAAATCAAATCATCCTCCAAGAGGCACCGTGCCGAGGGACGGAGGTGCAGCCGGCTGTGCTGCACGGGGTGAGGCGAGGATGTGGCACTTCCCCCCACGCTTGGCCACGCTCCGTGGTTAATACCACAGCTGCTGTTGCCTCCACACAGTCTGCTGCTCTCTCCGTGCAAAGACCTGGCTTGGCTCTTAGCTGAGTTTATGGAGAATGGCCAAAGTTGGGGCAGATTCCTTGCATCTTCTTTGCCACTCAGAATCACAGAATTACAGAATTGTCTAGGTTGGAAAAGACCTGGAAGCTCCTCCCGTCCAACCATTAACCCAACACTGACCGTTCCCAACTACATCAGATCCGTCAGAGCTGTGTTGACCCAACTCTTCAACCCCTCCAGGGATGGGGACTCCACCACCTCCCTGGGCAGCCCATTCCAATGCCTAACAACCCGTTCTGTGAAGAAATGCTTTCTAATATCTAGTCTAAACCTTCCCTGGCACAACTTGAGGCCATTCCTTCTTGTTCTGGTACTTGCACATCTGTAGAGAGGAGGCACCACTAGGGAAGACCAAAGTGGGTTTGCCGTTTTAGTGACAAACATCACTGATCTGAATGATTAAAAAAATGCTATCCAAGTGACAAATTCATTAAAAGCTACTTCTCTTCTTTTATATGTAACACAGCCATTTATTCCTATCATCAGTAGAAACCTTATAGAAGCTCTAATTATATGTAATTAACTTTTCTCTCTCTTTTTTTTTTTTTTTTTTTAAACCAAATACCTAAAAATCTGTGATCTCAGAAAAACAAGCTGTGTTAGAAGGGGAGAGCTGAATGTGGGATCAAAGTCATCATCTATTCTTGCTAATGAATGTGCTCCAAAGAAATTCGCTCTCGGTTTTGCTTCACTTGAAAAAGAGCAGAGGCTCCAAGAAGAAATATCCAGGGTACTATGTACTTTCCTGTTATATAGTGAATATAACTGAATGGATTATTTCATAGTTGTAGTTATAATGCATGAGGCACTTGAAGAGTCAGATGGTGAGATTTATTGGTGCTGCATCCCTGGTGAGCCTGTGCTTTCCTGTGCTGTGTGAGAGAAAGGCCAAGGCTCCAGTGCAAGGGCACTCGTCTGAAGGCAGTGTTGACTCACGTAAGACATTTTAAAAGAGAAGTAGGATTATGGGTGTAAAAATCAGGTAACACTCTCAAATTCCTTATCTTCTGATCACTACAGGGGCAAAGGTCATTTAATATTTTAATGGTATGGACTGTGCTTAGACTATATGAGTAAGGGAATATTTTACAGGAATTGATCATAGCTCCTGGAGAGAGAAGAGCTGCATGCTCTGAGGTTGCCTTCAGAAGGATCCAAGTGCTTTTTCCACTGATGTGACAATAAAATCTGTACAAGGAAACAGATGAAAATAAATGCTGCATTTTCAATGCACTTTTTTTTTTTTAAAGCAAAATTAAATGTCACAGATGAAGAATGAATGTTTGCAATACTGGTGATCCCTAGCTTCATGGGCGAAAACAAGTTTCTGTCTGAGCTTTTGGGTTGTGAGATGGGCTCAGATTTCAGTTGCAGAGATCAAAGGAATGCTTATTGTAGTGGTGTTCCTAGGCCATGGGATAGGTCATATGGCTACAGCCCTGCTGTCATTTACACAGCACATTTACAACATTATAGAAACCTCGTCTTGTCTTAACTGCAGCAACCCTCAGTTAATAGTATACCGAACCTTCACTTGCAGAGGAGTTTCACCTGATTTAGCTTACCCTTGCGAGCCTCGGAGCCCACAGGCAGCCCACACTTGGCTGATTTGCCTGTTAGTCAGGATGTAGCAGTGGCACAAACATTACCTGGGGATGGCGGGTAGTGGTTAGGGGATGAAGAGGGTTTCTCGAAGCTTCTCCTTTGCACGTCCTCAAATATGAAAGAACAGATTGTGAAAATGGAGTAAAAGTCATCTGGAACATTAAAAAAACCCCAACAAACTGTAGTGTTATCTCCTTATTGTAGATGTACCATGAGTCTACAAATAGACAGGCTGTGTTCTTACTACAGTTCCTTCATTTTTAAAATAACATATTGGTAGCAGAAGTAAAATTTCAAAGTAAAGTTTAATGTAGATAAAGACCAAACCACCGTTCCTACTCCTACCTACCGTATGTAAAAAGCCACTGAATGTTACAGCTATGCCAATAACTGAACTCATAGTACAATGACGTTCTGTAAATAGTATTTAAGCATTGACAGTATTTAAACATTTAACACACTGAGCCTGGTGTAAGTGCACTTTTTCAGCACTAGGAAATCTATTCCTTAATTAATGTTTTATGGCAGTTTGCATATGTGAAGCACAATATAAATGCTGAATATGGTTCAGTTGTCAGTATCTGAACATAAATTATGTTTCACACGGGGTTTGGGATAAGAAATTCCATAACATTTGGCAAAATGGCTTATGCATTCCCAGTAATTTTACATAAAATCTATTCACAGTGTCCATTGACTGGAAACAATATATGTGATTCTTTTAGCTGAACTACTTAATTCAGCAGATAACCACTGCTGCTTCATAGTTCATGGATGAGAATTTAAGAGAACAGCTGAGGCATACATTTGAATTTGATAAATGACAAAGAAACCGTTTCGGAGGACAGAGAACACACTGTCCACTTAGCTCGCAGTACAAAACAAAAAGTCGAGGCGACCACTTTCAGTTGAATAGCAAAATGAGAGCTGGTCCTGCCCCGAGCGCAGCCAGTCTCGCGCAGGATGGAGGCACGAGGAGGTGTGATAGATACATCAGTGCTTCAACTGTCCTACAGATTTATTTTTCCTGACATTCAGCCAAAGTGAGACACTGCTTACAGCTTCTGCTTTTGTTTTTCTTTCCTCCTTTTGATGATATCAGAGTTGCTAGGGCCTACTACTGCGCCCTTTGCAGACGCAAAATCAAAGCAGATAAATGGCTGAGACTAGCAAGAAGCAAGTCTGCACGGGGCTGCGGGGGACCTGAATGGGCTCTAAGCAGGCTTGAGTGCGGAGGGAACGTTGTCCCGGCCCGTAAGGGCCCTGTGCAGCACAGGCCGAGCCGGGCGGCTGTGGCGCTCCCGGCACTCGCGGGCGCGGGGCTGGGACGTGCTGGGCGGTCTCTGAGCCTGGTGCTGTCCTGTGCCACTCACGGGGCCGGGGGCAACGCACAAACCTGCTGTCGGCACCAAAACAGCCTGACAGCCTGGAGCTGCAGCCGCGGGACAGAGACCTCCAAGATCCCTGTGAAGGGACAAGGCAGGAAAACTGCTGTGGAGGGACGATATGGAGCAATTACCAGTGAAAAACAGGCGATTGTGATAAAATAATGGCCTAATAGTGTCTAAAAGTGATTTGTCCAGAAACTTCTAACAGCAGAAAATTTCTTTCTGCTGTTATTTTATGAAATAGTGTTAGTATTCACTCAAATAACAAAATAATTCTTTAAATTGCCTTTTTTTCCCAGTACTGAGTATCTCAAGAGATGCAGCTGCAATGCTGTGGGATGTTTGCTCATCAGAAGATGACAGTTTGAGCTCAAGGAGGAAATTATTGCGATACACAGACCAATAGAATGGGCTCTCCTCGTCCATTGCTTTGGACAAAATCCATGAGATTTCACTGAGAGCTGTAAAACTAGACCCAAAAACTCCTGGTACTAGCTATTTCCTGAAGAATGTATTTTCTCTTTTGCTGTCCTGTTCTATGCTGCTTCGGGGCAGACCCCTGGTAGATGTCTCAAAGCTGCGAGGAGGCCTGGTCAGAAACCACTACTTGAGTGAAACCCTGACTCTCAGCACCAATTTGCCAGGAGAGAATTCAAAGCTAGAACCCAGTTTAGTGGAGGACCAACATCTTAAGCTGCTTATGCTTTTCTTACATCTTCAGTTTGAGCAAGAGAGGTCTGAGACTTGTAAGACTTCTTTCCTCTATCAGTACATCTGCAGAGATAATGAGAGTGTATTACAAACACACCATGTCTTTCCTGTAAGTTTTTATTAAATACAAAATACTTTTAAGTGCTCCTGGTGGAGCTGAATGACTCACAGGATTGGTAATGGGATTAGATCATTGGTTCAAGACTAGTTCAGGACCAATATCCTGTAATCTGATATAGGTGGCTAAACCCTGTTTGTGTCAGTGGGGTTCGGTGGAGAGATCCTGGCTTTCTCCTGCAGGTCTCAACGCAGGGGGTAGAGGAACGCAGGCTAATAAGTGCTGGCATTTAACCATTGGGTTTGCTCATGTTCTTGTTTCTGTTCCCAGTTCATGTTCTCATTGCTGGGTCACATCATTAAAGAAATAGAACCTTTTAAGTAACTGCGCAGAGCAGGCAGAGCTTTTTTGCTCCTGCAGTGCCTCTAGCCCCGAAGGAGCCCCACAGGGACTCCTGCTGTGGCCAGCAGTGTCTGGGGCTACCAGCACCTGCTCTTTGGACGTGGCAGAGGGGACACATCTCTGCTGAACGGTGAGTTGTCAGATCACGCAGGAGGGTCCTGCATCTGCCCTGCCTAACAAATAGTCTGAATCGTGCTGATTTGTGATTAAAGACTTTCAAATTGTATCCATCCACAGTCTAGATGTGAGACCTGTGTCATGCTTGAACTGTGGTTTTGGAGAGGTTGTCCACACCACACTATTCTTTAGTTCTAACCTAGGAATATCTTCAACATACTAAGAGATTTTCATGTGTCCTGACTCTGAACAGTAGGTATGGTCGTTCTCTCTCATTTTCTAATAGGATTTTTATTACTTTCGATACAGAAGGATAGCATCTTTTTCTTCTCATTTAGTGCAAGAAAGCCTCGCTATAGCCAAGAGGGAAAGCTTTCAAATTGCCCGAAGCTCAGAAATTTCAAAAGATAAAAGATCACATCCACATTGGCCAGGATAAAGATATTCTAATCTATTTTGTAGGAGCATCGGTGCTGTCACCATTTTCTCCTTTTGCAGAGCTTATGGAAGGAGAATGTAAAACGTGGGCCTTCACAGATTGTCACCACTTTCATGTCATCTTTGGAAACAACAGGAGTCCTCACTTTATTTTCCTGGCCAGCATGTAACCGCCAATATGTCCATATTCTTTCTGCTCTGACACTATTTTTTCCCCATCATGCATATTTTAAGACACCCTAAGGATTTTTAAAATATTCTCACTTATTTTAATGTGAGTGTCTAGGACCCACAGTAGTCCCAGAATGCCATTTCCCCATGTGGGCGAGCGACAGCGCCCACTGCAGAGCTCCTGGACACCGACCGCCTTGTGTGGGGGCAAAATTCCTCACCCACAAACCGCCTTCTCTCCCAGGGCAGCTACGGGAGGCCTTCGGGGTTTCAGAGGCTATGGGAGGAAGTGAACACTGGAGAATTAAACTGTGGTTATTTCAGTTAGTTTTTTAATGAGATTTCTGAAAACTCCTAAACCTGCCTGCAAGAGGTCTTTGGGGTGGAAAGGGAGGAGGCAAAGAGGCGTGAAGCATCGTTATTTCTGCTGTCACAGGAACAATCCTAGGAACTATTGAGTTTAAGGGAGTTATGTGCATATATATGTATATAAAAATATATACCAGGGTGTGATATATTTACATATACATATATTAAATATGTAAATATAGTATAGATTATATATTTCTATATGTAATACAGATAATATATAATTTTTATTTAACAACATATATAATCCATATTCAAAATACATAAAAAATTCTGTATTCTCTATGTCTTTTGCGCTATTTCGCTTCTGGGTATTACAGGCATCATTCTCATCCCCCACATTTGTCAGGACTGCTGAGTCCTGAACACTTCACCACCATTTCTGCCCACAGCCAGGTCTGTCCATCTCCTCCCACAAGTCTCCTTTTTCTTTCTTTCTTAGGTTTTCTGTTCCTGATAAAATTGTTATTCTGGTTTCCAGCTCTTCCTAAATGACTTGCAGAAGGCAGTGACAGGTTGCAATTTTAAATCCACTTAGCTATTTTTTTCCTGAATAATCCTGTTTGACAAGCTTTTCTCCCCTCCCTCTTTGTCATTAAGCACGGCTGCAGTTCAGGCTGAATGAAGAGCAGGCTAATTGTTTTGGTTCAGGACACGAATGAGAGGGAGCTGCTGTAGCCGAAGCAAAAACAACAGAACTAGTCCAAAATCTAGCTGAAAAGTAGTTTGACTTGTTACATACCACGACATCTATTAATTAATGTTTGGACTGACATTTGAGTATTGATTCACTATGGTAAAACAGAATACGGACGCCTTTAAACTGTTTATGATCCAGGCCCAGCAATTAGAACAAATGTAGATAAAATGACTTCCTCTGTGCAAAGTTATAATTTTATTCATACAGTTCTTAACAATGATCTGTTACAGATTATGAATATATTTTTTGTTAATGCTTATGCTAATGCTTTCTGATAGCATAAATTACGCAGTCTAATCAGCTTAAATTTTATTCCTCCCTAAAGTGAATAAAAGGCTGACCTAAGACGCGTGGTTAGAAACCGAGCGTGGATCTCCATCTAGGCTCCCGCACCGTGACCTGTGCTGCGCAAGGCAAGGGGCTGGCTCAGGGCTGCCCCCTCCACCGGGCTTGCCCAACACTTAGCTCAAGCACACAACCGGCCTGTCTGTGCAAGTGTCCCCACTGAGCTCACTAAAATGCTTCTGCGCCTCGGTTAACAGGGCACATCGGAGGCCAGCCAGGAGAGAGGGAGGGACGCGTGGCAGAGGCAGGAGGCAGGCGGCGTGCTCAGCCCCCCGCCTTGCTGTGCTGCTGCTGTCTTGTGACCTGGTGCCAAAATTGATGGCATGGGACTCGGGACAGGGAAGCCTTCCCTGCCACGTAACGTGTACCAGGGTATTACTGGGCTGATGCAAGCATGGGCTCACCGGGTATTTCTGTGGGCTGTGGATCTGATACAGATGTTGTAGGTGGCTGTAGTATATAGTATATAAGTAGTAGATATAAACCACATACACTGAATGGGAAGACAAGGTGCCTAGATAAACCTAGGCTGTATGTGTGGAGGATTACTGCATCTGTGCTTAGATGTCTGAGCTTGAGGGCTGCAGCGTGGGGGTGTCTGTGGATCCTGGCCAAAGCAGGTTCCCATCGTGCTGTTACTGGGCAAACACAGGGCTGTCGGGCTGATTTCTCCAAAGCCCACACGCAGTCAGGCCTTGTGTGCCCATCCGTTGAGACGCATTTATTCTGCCTGGCCACGCTCCAGTTTCAGTTATCTAGTACCACTTGGTGGCTCCCAGCCTCCAGCACATTTGCCCTGGGCATTTCTTGCCTCCTGTCTCAGGCTGTGGCCGTGGGGAAGGGATGCCCTGGGGGATGCCCCCGAGGTCGGGACCTGCCCATGCCTCTGAGAGAGATGTCAGGGATGGCCCCTGGTGTGGGAGAGCCCTACCAACCCAAAACCGCCTAAGGCGAGGTAACACTGATGCAGCAGAGAACTGTTACCTGAGCTGGGACCTTTTTTTTGAAGTTTATTCCCTTCACAAGGCACTGCCAAGTGCGTGTTATTTTTATTGCAGACAACCTCCATTGTGCCAATGTCCTTTACAAGCCAAACGGTATTAGTCTTCTCCACTTAGTGTTTCTGACAGGAATTTTGAATAGGCTGGAATTAATACGATGAACACTGTGGATGAACAACTGAACTTTAGCCGAGCTAAATCATCAATTGTATGTATTTGCGCTGTTGCATCCCTTCATGTTGAAGCAGTGTGGGAAAATTAATTTATTTTACTTCTTATTGATTAGTTTAAAAGGTTTTTGCTTACACTGTGCTCTAGAAGAGATATAAACCCAATCATTTTGAAAAGCTAATGGCATTTTTCAAATTGTAATGGACACATCTACTGCCATCGTGTTTAAAGTGTACTTGCCTCACATTGAATTGTCCAAGTAATCAACACATACAGCACATGCACTCTGAGATGTTTATTATTCTAGAGGAGAGAGGGAAATAAAAAATAACCTCCTGTTGCCTTTTAATTGCTCATTTCCTGCTTAAGACAGCAAATGCCTTTTTGCTGCTATAGGATAGAGACATGGGTGGGACTTCTTTGCACTCCATTAAGAAGGCAGTGCTTTGATTAATTATTACAGAAGCGAAAAAATAATCATTAGGAAAGTAAACTAGAGGTAGTATTATTTTCTTATGCCAGTAATAAATGCAGATGATTTCCTCCAAATGCGTAGCGGTTCTGAAGTCACATAAAGTGGCACTAATTGATTCGATTCTTCCGTGCTCCTGCTGAGCAGATGGGTTTATACTTGTGCTTCAAACCAGAGGCTTGGTAACTAAGTGGATAAAAGCTCTGGCCTTTCACCTCAGGTGCAGCTTTGGTTTAACAGCTGTGCAGGACTTGTCTTTTCTCAACAGTTCTGAATCTTTATGTATGGAAGCTCATTCCTGACTTGGAATTTGCATTTCATGTATACTTGTTTCCCTTTAACAATTTTGTTTCTTTTCACTTCTCATGGGCTTGTTAAATGCCTGAGGTGTGATTAGGGACAAAACATCTAGACTCTTTGTGAGATTTCAGCTCCAGGATGGTGCAGATATCACATAGAAAGACTAGTGACATGGCACAGCTGGGAGTGTGGGGCAGAGGCCGGGGGCAGTGGAAGCAGACAAACCACGAAGCCCTGCGGTACCTGGGCACTGCTGTTGAAGATGCTGTCGTGGTGCTGGGGGAACCAGGAGTGCCCGGCACTGTAATTCATCTGCTGGGCAGGGATCTGCGCATTTAACAGCCAGGTGAGGCGGGGAGGGAGTGTCTGCGGTGTGTGGCCCCCAAGTGATGGAGCCCCAGGCCTGGACGAGGGCAGGGGAGCCCCACTGCTGCCCGGGGGGGCAGGGATGCGGCCCCACTTTCCTGCCCGGGAGAGGAGCAGACATCAGTGTCTGTATCAGTGAGAAGAAACCTATCTGCAGATTTCCCTATCAAAGGTAAAACTCACCTTTGAACAACAAAGCCACCCCTTGAGGGGAGGGGAAAGCCACGAAACCCAGTTTTCACTGACCTGCTAGGTGTAGGTATCTATGCGAAGCCGCAGCTGTAGAGCTGCTGTAGTGCAAACAGTTCTCACAGGATGAAGGGTTTTGGCTCAGTTCAGCTCCTTTGCGCGGAGGCGGGCGGCTGTGAGGAGATTAGCGAGTGCTAGCAGAGCCGTACAACCAGCTTTTCTTACAACTCTAGCCATGTTTCACCTGGAGAGGAATGAACAGTTTTAGCTCTCCACTTGCTGTTTGCGGATTAAGTCACACACACACACACACAAAAAAAGCAAAGCTCTTAAAACTAATTAACAGCTACCATTTGTAAAAGTCCTTTGGGTATTCATAAAAACTGCTGCTCCACTGATCTCAGTGTGCAGCATTTTCACGTTATCAAGGCAGAGAATGAAGCGAGTGGGAGTCAGGCACAGGGAGCTTAATCAGTCACTGCAGGCTGAACGTGGTCCTCAGCGCAGCGCTGGATCTCACGCTTAATAAATAATTGTGACAGATGTTGAGAACGCTGAAAGCTTGTACTTTAATGTGGTGTTAAATTCACATAGACATGTCTACAGAATAAAAAATGGGAGTGCACCGACTGAGCCAGTCTAAATGTACTGAAGTTTCATCATTAAGTGTCTATTTAAGCTCCTTTAAGTTAATGCTTTGGGGATAAGAAGTCAGAGATGTGTGTGGTTGTGCTTGCGCAGGCCCTGGGAGACGGGGCGGTTCCGCGGGGAGCTGATGGGGTGATAGGGCAAGAGGCCACCGGTACCGAACTGCTCCGAGTCCCGGGGGGAAAGGCAGTGTTTGAAACACCTTCAGCCTAACTCAGCTGCCTTTTGGCTTTTTTCTCTGCCGTTATAGTATCTGTGTGCCAAGCTTTGCGTTTAAGCAAAGCTTATAGCCGATGATATATAGGCAAAGCTGGACCCGTCAGCTGTTTACATGATGGTTTTTCTGTGATTGCTCATCCCAGCACAAAGCTCAGACTGAAATGTCCCCTGGCCCTGCAGGTAACAGGTCTCTTCTGGTTGGATTTGCAGGAGGGAAGGGCAGGTTATTTCTGTCACCTTCCCCAGGCAGCCAGTGTGGTTAAAGCGGGGCACTGTCCCTAGCCAGCATCCCTCATCTCCCATGGAGAAGATAATTAGAAAAGCAATTATTTAAATTGTTTGGAGACCTTCCAGCTCACATACCTACCGCCAGAGAAGAGCGAAGGTGAAGGAATGTTTCCAGAAAACAAACTTAGATGCTTTGCATATCCAAGGGACGAAGAAGGGGTTTGCCTGTTGACTGATGCTTGTGGAGCCTGATTCATGTAAGCTGCATGAGCTGGAGTCAGCAGGGTTACTTTAACCTTGGGCTGGGTGGCCATATATTTCAGACTTTGATTTGGCTATGGGAATAAGCCAGAAATATAGATACAGCCACAGACTGTGTTCCATTTCATATTTCTAGCGTTAGCACTGCAATCAGCAGGTTAGCAATCTACCCTTGAGAAGTGTTTGGCTTTGCACTGTCTTGTCTTTGCATTACTGGGATTGCTCAATCATGTGAAGCAAAATTTTATTTTACTGGAAAAAGACTCTCATTAACTTCAGTGAATGGCTTACAAATCCAGCCCAGCTTTACTTCAGTTTTCTTGCACTGGGGCAAATTCTGTGCTGATCAGCCTGTGTTCAGTCACAAATGCTTAAGGGGTTGCACAGCAAGTCCATATACAACTCAATCCTGTGATCTGAGCCAAAATCGAGTCAGTCTCTAGAGAGGGCAGCTGAGAGCCTGTGCAGAGGACAATTTAAAATCCCTTACACCATCTTAATAAGAAAATATCAAAGTTCCTTGAAATCTTAAATAATCCTTTACCACCATCACAGTCATGGGAATTTATGGTGGTTTCCCCGGTGGTTTCAGCCTTTTTCCTCTGGACCCAGGCTAGCACAGAACTGGAAAGGAGAAAGGTTTCTGAGGTGGATTGAGGAGCTGTGGCCTCTTGCCGTGCAGTGGCTGAGCCAGCCCTGTCCATCCTCCTGAGGGCCTTTTGCCTTGTTTCTTCACAACACCCTGGAAAGGAGGATCATTCATGCAGTGTATTATGGTGTGAGAATACGTAAAATCTTATGATCGTTTTATTTGAAGGCACGGGTCATTTTAGTGGTTTGTTAGTGTCAAGCTAAGCTCCATATGTGTTTGAAGGTCTATTGCAAAGCCTCTGTGTTAACACTAATCCCTCAGGATCCCCCCTCAGCAGGCGGGACTGCTGACTGCTCAGAGCAAAGGTAAGCAAATCGCCCCAAGCAGGGTTATCTAGAGCGGGGAGCAGGAAGGCCAAATGCAGGCTGAGGTTTTACATCTGTAAACAAAAGGTTCCCCCAGCCTGGAGGTTTTGAAGCTGGGAAGGTCCCGTCTGACGCATGCAGCTGTAATTCCAGATCCTGGCGGGCTGGAACAATGGGAACACTGTGGTTCAACAACCCATCGGGAGGTTTCAAGCACCATTTGCTACCCTTGTTTACAGTCTTGTTTATTTTAAAATCAGTTCTCTTAGCCAAACAAGGTGACTAAAAGAGTCAGATTAACAAACAGGATTAGTCTTCTGGAAGGTGGGTGGTTTTCTGTTTGTTTTTGTCAAACAAAAGATGATGAACATTCAAACTGGGGAAGATCCTGAGAGGTGAGCCCACATCTGTTTACCTCCCAAGTGCTGCATTTACAGGTATGTGCTTGAAACTTTCCAACCGCTAAGGCAAGATCACGGCTGAGAGTAGCCAGAGGTGCAGGACGGACACAGTTGCAGAGCTGACGAGGGGATTTATGAGAGGTTCCCCTTTCCCATCATGCAAGTGAATGCTCACATAAGGATGTGACACCCACACGCAACTCTGTCTCAGGACAGGGTCTGAGCAGGCTCAGGGCAGTCTCGGGTAGGCTCCGAACTGGAATGCCTTGTTGCCAGCCTCTCCCTGGCTTCCCTGGCTCGCTGTGGAGCTAGCGGCATCGCTGCGGCTGGGCTCTGCTTTCTCTGAATGCCTGAGAAGAGGAAATTGTGCTGGTGCTTCGTGGCTGCTGCTGCGCTGCCATTTCCCAACTCCCGGCCTGTGTGTGGCTACACGCAGAGCCAGCTCTGAGCACAGCACCTGCTGAGCCTCTGCTCCCACGGCGGTTCACACTCCAGAGCACCTTCTCCTCCGGATCCCAGAATGGCTCAGTCTGAAGTGACATGCTTATGTTCCCCTTGACAAGCAGTAATCAGAACGGCATGCTTCATCTCAAATTGTTTCTGCTTCCTACCCAGAGAACTGCTAGAGAGAGGTGTTGGGCTAAAAACCACACGCGAGGTGACCTGTACATTGTTCTCTCACATCCTTCCTGCATCACCCTTGCTCCTCTCTCCAGCCACCGGCTCCTGTGAAGCGGGTCAGGACGGATGGATGCCGGGACAGGCAGCGTGGCACTGGTTGGGATGGATGGATGGATGGATGGATGGATGGATGGATGGATGCCGGGACAGGCAGCGTGGCACTGGGTGGGATGGATGGATGGATGGATGGATGGATGGATGGATGGATGGATGCCGGGACAGGCAGCGTGGCACTGGGTGGGATGGATGGATGGATGGATGGATGGATGGATGGATGCCGGGACAGGCAGCGTGGCACTGGGTGGGATGGATGGATGGATGGATGGATGGATGGATGGATGGATGCCGGGACAGGCAGCGTGGCACTGGGTGGGATGGATGGATGGATGGATGGATGGATGGATGGATGGATGCCGGGACAGGCAGCGTGGCACTGGGTGGGATGGATGGATGGATGGATGGATGGATGGATGGATGCCGGGACAGGCAGCGTGGCACTGGGTGGGATGGATGGATGGATGGATGGATGGATGGATGGATGCCGGGACAGGCAGCGTGGCACTGGGAAGGACAGACAGATGCCGGGACAGAACCCGGCTGCTGTGCTGCCTGGGATGGGCATCTTCCAGGGTCCAAAATGCTGCAAGTGGCAACACATGAAGAAAACTACACTGCTTTTAGCCACCAACCTGGGCACAAAGGACACTGTGTACCTACTGCTGTATGTGAAATATCTCCAAGGCGAGAGTGTGCGGCAGAAGAGGCTGCGTTGTGTTCAGCGGTAGCGGTTGAGCGGACTCATGGTGATGTGGGTGACCAGCAGAGTGCTCTCTGGAGGGTCAGCACTAAGCCTGGGTGTAGCCTGCTGAATATCTTCAGCACTGCAATGCTATGAGTGCATTTGTGTTTGTTTTGTAGATCTTTCCCTTTCTGAAATGTAGGTTGGGTGTGGAATTGTTTTTAGATTCAGTTAAATTTAAAAATGAAAACGACAAGATCCCAAAAACCAGCTGCTGCTCTTCTGAGCTGTAAGTTGGTGAATCAAAAATTAAGGTCCGGTTTCAAACAGTATTGAACTGAAGAGCTTAATCTGTTTGGTTTAACAGAAAAATAATTACAGTAATTTGATTATGGCTTATGAGCACCTGTGAGGAGAACAGACGTCGGTTTCAGGTCTCTCTAGCCCCGCAGACAGGCGGGTTTTAAGCTCTGTAGTGGCAGAGCAGGGCAAGTGTGAAGGGCCAGGGTAACCACAGCGGGGAACAGTTTCCTGAAAACTAGACAGAGCCTCCTACCCCGAGGGGTGTTTTAAAGCAAGATAGTTTTTTCCTACGCGAGGTGCTGCAAGCAGGCAGGAACGCAGCTTGGGGAGTGCCGCCGTTTGGAGAGGGTCATATTGGACAATTACAGTGATTTCTTCTGGGCTTGGATTCTTTGAAGTCTACAGCAAGTAGAGCCTGTGAAACGCAAACTAGAATACCTGAGCTATCACAGGAAAAAGAAATCAAGTTCTGAGTGAAAGTTACAGAACGCTGTCGTGTGCTGTTTATGGTGGGGATGAGCCGTCCAACAGGCAGGGCCTTGGAGCAGCGTCGCTCCGTCCTCTGTGCCACACCACGGATCGCGCCCGTGGTCGGGAAGGTGTTTTACTGTCACCGCAGGGAAAACGCATGTTGGAATCAGCGGCAGATGATTCGAGGTGCCGAGCAAGAGGCCAAAAAGCCGCCTCACAGCCCCCCTCAGCCCCCGGTACCTGCTGAGCCCGGGGGAATTTCGGGGGGCGGCAGGGGAGCTGGTGGGGCGGGCGGCTCTCTGCAGCCGCCCTTCGCTTCCCAGTGACTCCGGCCGTTCTATCGCCTGTCGCGCCGCAGGGGGGGCCCACGCGTGATCACCCCCTTCAGCCCCCTCGCTTCTGTCTTTCCCCGCCGTTTCTCTCCGTTTATTTCTGGCTCAGAGAGGAAAAAACAGACGCCGCTGGCGCCATCTGGTGCCACCTGCAGCCTGTCGCACCCCCTTGCCGCGGGCTGGGAGGGACACTGGGACTGGAAGGGGGGATACTGGGGTTGGGGGGGACACTGGGGCTGGGAAGGGGGACACCGGGGTTGGGGGGGGGACGCGCTGCTCCCCGCATGTGGCCGGGGAGGAGCCGTGGGACCTCCGTGGGGACGCGTGGATGTGTTTTGTGGTTTTTCTTCTTTTTTGGGGGGTGAGAGGTAAGAGCAAGGGCTGAGTGTGGCATCTCTGGGAGCAGGTGGCCGTTCAGGGGGGACCGGGTGGCAGGCAGGGGCTGCGGGGGGGTGGGGGAGCCTGGGCCTGCACCCACAGCAGCTGAAGGCAAAGCCTCAGTGCTGGGAGCCACCGGGTGCTGGCCACCCTCAGTGGCACCAGCTTGCCCAGACTACCTGCTGAGGGCAGCGAGGGACTTCAAAAGTTTGTGAGTTTTTTTCTCATCAAGCCATTTCACTCTTCCATGCTGAAAATGTCATGATAAACGTCAGACAGCTAGCGAAGGGAAGAGCATTTTTTGTGTCTGTGTGTTGGGTTTGTGCATGACAAACCCAACCCAGTCTTGTACTCCGATGCTACGATGCCCCAGATTACCACAAGACCTGCTGACCTCAGTGGGCTGTGGGTGAAGGAACAAGTGAAACTTTGCACTGGTGATGGATCTGAGGCTGGGGGCATGGCAGCCTGTGTCCTTACTCAGAGACAACCCCCACGGGGTTTTTCTGCCAGGGTTTCCTGGCTGCACGGAGAGGAAAATGAAAACCAGCCCTCTCAGAAGGGCAGAGCTCCTCGTGTCCATTTATTCCCAGTCCTGTGCTGCAACTGCCACCACAGTCTCAAGGAACGCTAATTGTCATGGCAGGTCCTGCCTCATGCCCTCTCCTGGCTGGCAGGGGACATCTGTGGCGCTGCGGTCACCAGCCAGCCCTGGGATGTCACCTCCGGGGCTGGGAGGGAGCTGAGCAAGGAAGGCGATGGAGGCGGTGGCGCGGGGCGGCAGCTCAGCAGGGCTGTGGTCACTGTCACTCGCAGGTACAAACGCTGTCTGGTGGCAGGGCACAGGGCAGCCTGTCACTTCCCACGGGCCACCCATCATCAGCTGGTGACAGTTTTAGGATTGGCATGGTGACCTTGTCACAACCCAGGCCTCTGCTTGCAGTTTTATTAATCAGGAATTGCCAGGAGGGAGTTTAGGATAAAGACACAGAAAATAAAGTGTCTTTCATGTAAAAGGAAAACCAAACCCCAAGCACAGCCCCTTTGCTTCCAGTCTGGTTTCTAATTAATTGCAGTGGTATAATATGTCAGCTCATTTCTGTTCAGTTGTTTCCAAGGGGGACTTTAGCTTGGCCTTCATGTATTTTCTAAAATCTTTTAGAAAATGTGTTCTTTAGGGATTCTTAAATAAACCTGCCTGCACAGGGACTGTAACGCAAGGTGCCCCTGATGTTTGCTGGAGAAACTTAATGCCGGGGGGATGACATTTCAGCCTCAGAACAGAGCAGATCACTCAGCTCCTCGCAGTGCAGCCTGGGCTTTCCAAAATATAAAGGGGCCTGGAGGTATAATTCTGAAAAATAAAGTTGCCCACATGCGGGCCCTGGTCCCTGCCCAGCTCCTGGCCCCCGTGTGGGGCCACCGGCCGCCCTCCGGAGAGGGTGCTGGGAAGCAGGTTTCGGCTTCAGCGGTGGGAGATGGAGGGCTCTGCACAGCGAGTGTGGAGGGAGCATGTTAGCTGTCTGGCAAACACTGTGTAAAGGTGGATTAATGTGTGTGAGCAGCACGGTGCAGCTGAGGCTCCCGTGGGGGATCCGGCGGGGCCCAGCACGGTGCCCTGCAGCCGCCTGGGCAGCCTCTCAGGGGGGAGCGGGGCCGGGGCGAGGGACAGTGAGGCGGGCAGGGTGTGGGCAGGGTGCAGGCAGGACGGCTCGGCCCCGGCGGGGTGTGCAGGGCCACGGGGCCACAGCAGCCGGTGGGGTCAGCGCCACGCAGCTGGCAGCACAGCGCCGAACCCCCAGACCTGGGGCCAGCACCCGCGACCCCCTTGCAAACACAAAGGGTCTTGGGGACCCTCTTGCACCAGCATCTCCCGGCACAGTGTGGGAGACAGGCACCCCTGCAGCCCTGCTCCTGCCCAGCACGCAGAGCCATTCTCCCCCACCGCCGCTGCGCCGCGTTGCCGGCTTACCCATGAGCACTGCCCTTTCTGTCACATGTCTTTCCAGGATATGACAAGCAACAATTTGGGTGTTTGGTGTTTTTTATCTCATCTTCTTCCACCCCACTGCACCACGTTTGCAGCTTTCTCAAAACCCGGCCACATGCTGCTTTGCCGTGGCTCTTCGCCAAACGTTACTCACCACACGGTACAAGACTTATATATTTAGCCAGTGCAGAGACAATTATCACCAACTTAAAAATAGGCATAAATGATCCTGCAGCTATTGCTAACAGCACCCGAGTGTGGCAGAGGGGCTGTGGCTGCGGGTTGCCGTGGGTCGGGGCAGTGTTGGGTGCGTTCCCCATCGCCGTGCACCCGTGCAATGCCAGTGCCAAAGCCCCCTCTGCCCTCGCACGTCTCGGCTCGTGCTGTCTTCCCAGGCGTGAGACTGCGCCTCTGCCCAGTGCTGGCCCCGAAAGGGCTCTGCCAGCAGCCCATCACCAAACGTAACCCCGACCCTTGTGCCGTGTCCCCCCACCCGCTGCCGCCCGGCACCCTGAGCCCAGCCGAGCTGCCGGTGCTGCCTGAGCACCCGGTGCCGAGCAGTAACCATGGAGATGCCTGCGCCTTCCCGGGTCTGTCCTCCGGTGGATCTGCGGAGGAAGGGAAAGGCTGCTTTACAGAAAAGCAAATTATTATTTGTAATTGTCCCTTTCTTGCTTTTCACACATATTGCTGAACATCCGTGCCGGTGCTTAGCTCACCCTGGGGCTGCAGGGGCTGCGCTCGACGGTGTCAGGGAACCAAGCCGCGGGGCTGGCGCTCACCTGCAGGATGGGGACTGTTAGCGGGCCTGTGCTGGTGGCAAACTCACTGCTGCCGTGTCCTGTCCTTCAGACCCTTGTCACCCCCCCAGGGCTCTGCCCGGCCCCTGTCCCTCGCAGCGGTTCCACAAGCAGAGTGAACATTGGCAGTGGCAGGGAAACAGCCCAGTCCAGCGAGAACTTGTTCACGGGCACTGTGTGCGTTTGTGGTTTCCATAATGGGGGTGAATCTCTTAAAACAGGTTTCCCAGCAATCACCTCTTTTTGGAAAGGATTTTGTTAGGAGCTGGCAACTTCCCAGCCTGCACTGCCCCCAGTCCCCAGCACTTCAGTGAGGTACCTCGTCTCAAGGATTGTGTCCAGTTCTCTAGTACCATGGTACCTAAACACATGATATCGAACCACAGCGGAGCTAGAGGAGAACAAAAAAGTATATGCTTTGCTAAAATCTGGGTCAGGCTGAAACCAGCTCCACAGAACAGTCAAAGATACTGTTGTTCCCTGTCCATCCTTTGGTGAAGAGATAACACATCCTTAAACTGCCCAGTGCAGCACCTGACCTGCTCCTGATATCTCTGTGAAGTACACGAGTACAAATGGCAGCTGCAAAATACATGTTGTTCTCACAAATCACACATTGCAGAGACAGATCAGCAAGCTTCGCAAGACACGGGCCCGTTACAAACAACAAACCCAACTGGTGCCAAGTAGCTTGTGTGTGGTGGGCAGGCACCCAGACACTTGCCGTACCTAAGAAGCTGGGATCCAGCTAATGCATCACCGTACCTAAAGGGAATAAAAAACCTTCAGGGCTAAACGATGCTTTCTAGTGTCTTTCTAAATTGACCTGTGATACATTATTTAGGAGCTCAGATTATATAGATCATCATTCTTTTAGTGGGGTTAGGACACTGTTAAGCTCAAGAGGAGGGATACATCATCTTTCCAAAAATAAAACACTTCGTGATCTTAATGCGACTTCTTGTTAGTGACACGTTTGAGCAGACCATAATGCCAGAGCCCTCCTCCTTTAAACTGCTGGGGTTATTAGCAGACCGTTTCATTTACCCTGCTTCCATCCTAACATATTTGCTGTCACATCCAGATCGCCGTTTGCCGAACACGCTGCTAGAGCTCTAATTTACATTTTACCAAAACATCACGACTCCTTTCTTAGCCTCTTTACACCCACCTTGTTTTGCTCCAGTCCCGAATCGCGGTGTTCAGCACCTCTTGTGTGATGGCAGGGTTGTGCTCTCACTATGTGAGGAATATGTAAGTGCTTTGAATTTTGGCGCTCCCCTGTCTCTCGGACACACCTTTCCTGTCCCTTCCCGTTCTGGTCAGATGGTGTTATCCCACACACAGCCCAAGTTTTCTCCCCTCTGCTGCTGTGGAGGCCGGTGCCCCAGGCCCTGCTGGGTCCTGCTGCTCTCAGCCCTTTTCCCGGCGTTCCCCGTGCCGGGCTCTGCCGACGCGTCGTGCCAGGAGAGCACCCTTCAGAAAGGCCTTGTGCAGCGATGCGGTGATTAAAATGGGCATGTGGCAGTAATTGTCTTCTCAAATGAGGGAGAATATCTCACTCTGCTGCTGTAAGGCTGGTGGAACATTCCCTGTTTGGGAACATCAAAGAAAGGCCTTGTCCCCGCTTCCCAAAACTGGGAACATTCACCATGTGACACTCAGCCCCTGGGGAATGTGACCTGGCCCCGGGGTGGCGAGGGGGCCTCTAAGCTCCAGGACTGCACTAGCAGGGACATTCAGTCTGGAACTCCCCTTTTTGGACGTGTCTGAAGGCCTGGGAATCCTGCTCTCGAAGGAGGGAGGCTTTCACCGCTACCTCTCTATCCGCACCTTCAGGCTGCAGTCCCAGCTCAGCATGTCTGACTTTCCCCATGTGCAGTTTTCCTCTGGCTCTATAGAAAATAAAAGTATCCCTTGGAAAACTGCTGGTTTCCCATATCCCAGGCTCTGCTCCATCCAGCTTCCCACACAGCTCAGCACCCGATAGCAATCTCTCTCTGGGTCCAACAAGCTGAAGATGGGTTGGCATGGCCAGAGGATTGGCACCCTCCTTGCCTGAGGCTGGGGCGGACAAGCTGGCAGGCACCATTCCCCTGGCCATATCTCAGATGTTGGTAGCCACCATCCAAGCTTCTGAGGGTCAGAGGTGGCAGGAGGAGGCTCGGTCCCTGGTATGGGAGCACTGCCCTGTCGGATGTGGGGATGCACCTGGGCCTCAAGCACGCCTCCAAGTCCCAGTATGCTGAAATAAATGGCAGGCTTGTGACAAAAGTGTAATTGGCAGAAAACAGCCACTTTCTGGCACTAAGCACAAAACAACTTTCTAAATCAACAGCAGTTTTTTCCCTCATTGACTCTGGAAAGCCTGCTGACTTCAGAATTGCTGCAGCCTGCTGTAAATGATGTCTGAAATGAAAAAGCATCCTCTGCCCCAGCATGGCCGGACTCCCACCGCACACTGCAGCCTGACACAAACTGCGTCAGGCCCCGCCAGGGTGGTCGGGGAGGTTTTGCTCCTTTTGTTGGTCACAGTGTGCACAGCTTGATTTTTTTTTTTTTTTTTTTAATTACAAGAAAGCTGCTTTCTGCCCACCAAGGCCAGCCTCTGTGCAGGGCCCCCTCCAGCCAGGCTGGGGTCTGATCCTGCCCGGTGGTGCGGGGAGGTCGGCAGCAGCCTGTGCCCCCATGCTCACTCCCAGCACCCGGGGGGGCTGCGGGGAGCCGAGCTTAAATGGGATCAGCCCCAAACAGCCTAACCGATGGAGCATAAAAGTAGTTTAAAGTTTTGCTTTTCCCTCATGTGCTCCCTCTTTGGGTGCTGGGAGGGGAGGATGGAGCCTGGGCTGCAGGCAGGGCAGGCAGGAGGGGTCACCATGCCCCCGTGCTGAGCCTGCCCAGGCAGTAGCCAGTTGGCACGTCCAGCCCGCGCCGTCGGCGAGGCTCGGCCCGGCGGAGCGTGGCTCCGGCACAGGAGCCCAAACCCGGCTGGCAGCAGCCTGGCAGGAGGGGGCTGAGGCTGCCGCAGCGCGGGGGCTGAACGGGAGCCAGAAATGCGGTGTTATTGCAAGAAAAGCAGCCGTGGGAGTGTGGTATCCCTCGGATAACATTTCCCCCCCTCTACCGTGCAGTAATAAATGTTAGCTGAAGTGCAGCCGGAGCCTGAGGCGCGGCCGTGGGCGCTGCGCCCAGGGAGATGCAAACCCACTGCTGAGAGTCCGGGGGGCGAAGTGAGAGCGGTGGGGAGTGTGCAGAAGCTGGGAGGAGCGCTGGGAGAAGCGGGGAAGGGAGGGCTGAAGCGAGGGGGGATAAGAGGCTGCTTTGGAGGGAGCGGAAGGAGCAGGGAGTAGCTCGAAGGCCCGACACAGGGCTGGTTCCACAGGGCCTCGGCCAGGCTGACCCTGGCTGGGGCCAGTGGCCCCTGGGGCCGCCTGCACCGACATGGGCCACTGGCCCAGCAGAGTCTGGGGGGTGCGGTGTGAGACTGAGGCAGTGCTGCCGCTCCCACCGTTCCAGCCCTCCCAGTGCTCCCAGTCCTCCCAGCCACGCTCGGTGCTCCACCACTGGCAGAATAATCAGTCTCTAAGCGTTCGTTTCTTTCCTTATTCCCAGCTTCTGTAGCCCTTAGCTGGAAGCACAGCTTGTGCAAGAGCAACCGTTGGCAGGAGGGTGCCCGCGGCAGGTCACGGTGCGGCACTCCGGGCACAGCTCACGGGGGTGCTGCCGGGCCGTGTGCCGGTGAGCGGCGTGTGATGGCCCATCGAGAGCTCGCCAGGAGCTGATTCACACGCCGTGGGTTATAATCAAATGCTCACCTCTAGGAAGTACTGTAAGCCTCTAATAATTTACCTGATTCTGTTGCAGCAGAGCTCTGAAATGGGAGCTGCCAGCACCCGCTCGGTCCCGGTGAGTGCAGGGGGCTGCTCACGGCAGGTGAAGTCTGGCACCTGGAGAGGTTTAATTCCAGCACATGAAGCTTCCTGACAGAGATGCTGCATCTCACAGGGTCTGACTGGAGGTTGGCAAAAGTCAGGAGGTTTTCTAAGCAGGAGAGATTCAAAAATCTTTAGTTACGCTAAGTGGGACTTGCCTAAACCAACAGTGGATTTGTGTCTGGCGGAGGTGACACGGAACTTGTTTGACGTTTCCTTGCTTCAGCCCATTACAGCTATGATATATTTTTCCAGAGTATTTAATAACTAAACAGCTACATGAAACCCAGGACACATAGATGGCTGTAAGGAGCTGAGCAGAGGACAGGCTCCTACAGCAAATCTCTCCTAATAGTTTCAATTCCTCTGAAAAGAGGTATTTTTCTCCTGAATGTATTTGGTAAAGAAGCTTTGCTAAAATACAGAATTAAGCTACTTTTTTCTTTTTAAATGGTATTAATCAGCTTAGCACAATGAAAGGCGCAGTGGAGAAGTTGCTTTGTAATTTTAGAAAACCTTGCAATCCTGACCTCACTGTTGAATTAGCCAGGGCTGTCCTGTCTCCAAATCCGCTTTCCATGCACCTGCAGGGTGGGAGGGGAGGTAGGAGATGTGGAGGGACACACCTTCTGCCCTGATCTCTGCTGGATGTTCTCGGGAGGAGGGACAATACACCAGGACGGACATGGGGAACCCAAAGCAGCACTCGACGCCTCGAGGTCCCACCCCTTCCCAGCACCTGGGGATTTAATCAGAGCTGAGCTTGATGCTCAAGGCTGAGAGAAATGTTTCGCTGCTGGAATTTGGGGTTTTTTCCATAACAGACTTTATGGTAAAGGGATGGCAGTGCCAAAGGGGAAGTTTCCTGGGCCTGCTTCTGTTTGATTCTGGTATAACCAGATAATCTGTTACATTTAAGAGAAGTTTTCCTGTGATTATTCCATCCTGGCGGCTGGCTGTGAGCTTTTATACGCTTCTTACGCTTCGAACTTAACTGCACTTGAGCACAGCATGAATCCCTGTCTCTTCAGCTGTAGCATCGCCCTTTTAAAAGTCTGAGCACTGATTTGCATTTAACACCCGTTATATAGGGCATTCAGCTTCTCGGTGGCCAGCGGGGTAAAAAAAAAAATAAATCTGATATTTAAAAAAAACTCTGTATATAAATATGTATGCCTGCAATGGAGCAGAACAGCCCGCGGGAGCCATCCCACCTCCCGCTCGGCGTGCTGCTGCAGCCCATCCATATGCATCCCCGGCTCCCGGCGTATTTATAACCCCTCGCTCCGGGCGTCTGTAGAAGCGCGAGGTCGGGCGCTGGGCCTGGCGGGGCTGCGGCAGCAGCAGGTGCGGTGGGGTCCGGGCCCGGCGCTCAGCACCGGGGGCCATCCCACCCCCGGCCCCCGGCCCGGGCGAGGAGAGAGGCGTCTGCCCGGGTCGGTACGCACCGCTCTGGAAAAAACCCCGCGTGACACCCGCAGCCCACGTGGGAGCAGCTCGCTCCCAAAAGTGTAAAATTACATTTCCAGAAAAAACGAACGTGCTGCAAGTGGCTGGGAAACACAAGTGGCAGGAGGTGGCACTGAGCAGCTATTTTAGTGGTTTATTTTAAAAACACAGGCAGTGAGTGCCCCTGGCAGAGCCAGAGATGCCAGCATTTCAGAGAAACGTGTTGAAGAAAAGAGAGAAAAAAAAAAAACAGAAAGATTTCTGCTTCCTTAGGAGGTTTGCAAATGTGGTCTTTGGAGGACCGAGGATGCTGATTAACTTGAACAAGCAGACAAAGACCCTGACATCAATTAAATACTGCTGATGAGGTGAGGTCAGTAGTAATTATAACCTGCTCATATCTTCACGCATTATAGACATGTTTAATCTTTTTATTGAAAAACCTTTTACTGAAATGGTGTGGTATGATAATTTCCTACAGTGTCCTGTTTCTAATTAAGTAGTTGGAAATGCAGTGGATTGCACTTAATCTTCTCTGCTTCAGTTAAGTCCTTGCTAAAGAAATACTTTCAGATTTTTGGTTGGTTGGTTGTTTTTGGTTTTTTTTTAAACTGTAGCCTTTTAAGTGGCTTTGAAAACAGAGATCACACTTAAATCAGTATTTATATACCCTTCCCAAATATGAGCCTTAGAGTCAGCGACCATGAGCATGGGACAGCCGTACCTTTGTGTTTTATCTGTTTTCTGTGGGTTTCTGGCCCTGCCTGATGCTCCCCGGGTACCCGGTCGGTGCTGAACACTAGGAGCGCCAAGGACATTTGCTCGGCGATGAATCCTTGCCCGTGTGCGGGCGCCGGCGCGGTGACCTCGTGGCTGTGCCCTGGGCTCCCCGGGGCCTGGTTCAGGGGTGCCTGGTCGGGCTGGAGTGCCAGGGTGGCGGTGGACAGGAGGAGTGTCACGGCTTAGAGCTGCAGAGGGAGCTCTGGCTTCCACCTCCACAAGCTTCCTCTACCTCACACAAAGCGGCTTTGGTTCAGGGACTGTCTGGGTCCGTTTTCAGCCCTGTAGATCTCATCCACCCAGTACTAAGCCCACCAAGAAACATCACAATTTGTCATTTTTGCCCCATCTGTCCTGGAAGGTGCCACCCACCGCAGAGTGAGCCTGAGGAGCCTCAGCCCCCAACCCACCAGCAGTCCGGGGGGGTGAAAGTCTGGGGGATATTCAAGGACAGAGGAGGGGATGTGTGTGCCTGTCCCCACTGGTGGCATTTTGAACAAATGGCCACACAAAAGGTGTTAAGCACATTTTTTAAGGCTAGTTGTGAAATCTGAGTGTTTTCACCCAGACAATTAAAAAAGAGCATGACTGTCAGTGGTTAAATATAGCTCTGGAGCAGCAGTGGGGTTTGGGAAGATGTTCTGAAGGGAGGCTGGGAAACTGGGGAGAGCTGGCGAGGGGGGGCGGCCGCCGGTTCACGCTTCGCTGCCTGAGCTGAAAGTGCAGCCAGGAACGATAACACGGCTCCTCCGCTGCGCTGTCAGCTGGGAATACACTTCAGCACATATTATCACCGACTTCAAACCTCTACGGAGGGTTTATAGCTAAAGCAACCGTGCTGGGAGCAGCAGTGGCGGGCAGGGGAAGGGGCCGGGCGGCGGTGCTGGATGCCAGTTGGGCACGGGGCCGGCTCTCCTAGAGCACTCTGGCAGCTCTTGCTCCTCATCCTCAGCTCCTCTCCCTGCTGATTTCCCAGAAGTTGTGAAGGGATTTGTCCAAAGCATCAGCTACCTTATGCAGCAGCAGCAGTTGTCTGCTGACATTGCCCTGAGCATCACTGCTTGTGCTGAGGGTGCTGGGGGATCGGGGGCGGCCTAATGGCTTCAGGACCACTGCTGATGCTGCTGGGCCAAATCAGGCCTTGTGTCACCATCTTGAAGCTGCTGGCTGTGAGACTGAATCCCTGCTCCCACATGATGAACCTGGGGTGTCTACCACCTGCTCGCGTACTTGAGCTGGCGAGGTTGCACCAGGCTGGAGCTTGCACCCCTCCTCTCCATCTGCCCTCGACACCCCCGGGACTTGCTGGTTAGGATGTGCTGAGGTGAGTTTGGACTGTGTTCACTTAATGGTCACTCAGCACCGAGACAAATGTATGAGATTTGCTGGAGAAAGTTTATATCCCGGTTAAGTGGCTTTTATAGTTCCAGCCTGGCTGAGCGCTGATGTGGTGGTTAGTGCTTTTGACTCGGTGCTTTGCTGCTCCACAGACTTTCCATGTGGTTTGGGGTATCCCCACCACTCCTTGTTCCCTTCTCTCCCAGTGGCACCGTTCCCTTAGCCCAGGGGGGGGCTCTGGGGAGAAGGAGTGCTAAAGGCACCGAGGCTCAGATACAGTGGTGACCACAGAGATTGAAACACTCGTGGTGGCTTCGGCAATCGCTTAGGAGAGGCAGGGAGTGACCAGCCAGGCTCGGGGTGTCCTGAGAGGAAAACACTGGTGCCTCAGCACCTCTCAGGAGGTGTCACTGCCAGCTGGCCGCCTGCTTGCACCCCTTCCCCAATAACCAGCTCCTGACATGCCAGATGCACAGGGGACGGGTAACGAAGCACCACACATTGTTACATGAGCAAAGACAAGCACTGAGAAGTTCTTCTGAAGTTACTTAAATCAAACAATGTCAGCAGCCTCCAGTGCTCCCTTCCCTTTCATCATCAGTCAAAACAAAGTTGAAATAATAGCTCAAATCTCTCTCTGCAAGCCACGAGACACCAAGTCACCAGGAAAAGGCTGAGAGCAGCTCGTCAGAGCGCGTGCCACTTGTCTCCCAGCATCCCGCTTTCCTGGTGATTGGGTAATTGCAGCACTGGCTTGCACTGGGCTGGAGCAGAAGTGCTTTTATTTTAAAATAGCCCTGAAGTCTGAGGGGAAATAGAAGATGTGGTCTTTGCCTTTTCCTCACCAGCTACAGCAAAGCCCCTTTGCAGTGTCCATGCCATCCCTAGAGCCTCTCCTGCGCAGCTTCTCCTTGTTTCAAGGGCAGGTGGTTCTGCTCTGTGGGGGCAGTGGGGGGGCACGTCCTGACCCCACAGCTGCTGGCCGTGCTGGGGGGGTGGTGGCACTGTCACACTCGGGCCCCTGCGGTGCTGTGTGTGTCGCTGCCTCTGGCCTGGCCAAGGGGCTGAGCTGCTGCCCCCTTCCCTTCCCTTCCCTTCCCTTCCCTTCCCTTCCCTTCCCTTCCCTTCCCTTCCCTTCCCTTCCCTTCCCTTCCCTTCCCTTCCCTTCCCTTCCCTTCCCTTCCCTTCCCCACCCTTCCCTTCCCCATGGCACACATCTCCCCACCCGTCTCTCCAGAGCCCCCCCCACGTTTCTCTCACCCCCAGCTCCCGGCTGCCCGAGCTCCTCTGCCAGTGGGAGCCCAAAAGGGGACAGCGTCCCGTCGCAGCACGGCAGGGCCCGGCCGAGCGGGTGAGCGGGGCGCCAGGCCGAGCCTGGGCTGAGCTGAGCTGCCAGAGGGGCTGCGCAGTGCGAAGGCAGCGAGAGGTGCAGGGGTCGGGCTTCGGGGCTGGGAGCCCAGAGCTGGGCCCTCCTGCAGCACCCGTGTGCTTCACGGCGATGGGAGCTGGGGTGGTGGCTCTGGGGAGAGCATGTGGGTGCCCAACCGCTCCCGGGCAGGGGCAGATGTGGCTGTTGGACTCGGCTGCTCACCAGAAGCCCCCCGTCCCTTCTCAAAGCGGCCCCAGGACCTGCTCTCCTCCTTGCTAGAGGGTGAAGTCGCTCTCCGCTGCCCGTGCGTGAGGGTGCGCGGCGCTGGGGGATCTGCGTCGGCACCCCAGGCTCAGCGGGTCAGAGCGACCCTCCCCGCTCAAGTACACGTCTCAGAGCGTGCCTACACATTTTCACATCAAAGTCTGTGAGTGACAAATTGCAGCCTGTGAGGAGAGCAGGAGCCTTCAGGATCAGCCGATAGTTTGCAAGCGAGAGCCCAAGCAGATCCACGGAGGGAAGCGGTGCCAGCCCTGACACATGCTTCCTGCAGAAAGCTGAAGAGTGCTGCAGGGACCTCGGTCTTCTCTTGGTGCTGTTGACTTTTCTACAAATCACAGCAGCAGTGCTAGCCCAGGGCATTAACATCTGGGAAATGATCTCCTTCGTGCACAGAGGGTGGTTCAAAAGGTTTCATGACAACTGCAGCTGCATTACACCTCATTTTACTGGATTAAATGTGTTAACAACTTTACAGATTTGGAGTCGATGAAAACAAGCATCACACTCAAATCATTTTCAAAGCAGAGATCTTGAAAACCACTGGCAGCCTGACACACTTCTCCATATGTTATATAAAGTAACTGTTTACAATATGAGCTGGCAAATATCATATAATATAACTAATAATTAGATGACACTGAAATATGACTCATTTTGAGTGATCTCATATGCATATTTATACCCCTAAAAGTATTACTAGAAGAGAAAAAGCTTCTCATGGAGCACCGGCCCGACGGGCATGCTGCTGCGGCTCCCAGATGGGGATGTCTGGGGGTGCACAGCCCGGATCAGCCCCAGCATCCCAGGGATTTCTGGGGGTGCACGGCCCGGATCAGCCCCAGCATCCCAGGGATTTCTGGGGGTGCACGGCCCGGATCAGCCCCAGCACCCCAGGCCCCTCAGTGCCTGGTGCTGAGCAGGTGCCCTTGCTGCTGCAGGTGAGGGGCAGCACATCCAGCTCGAGAGGCACCATCATGCGCAACCTGAGGAGCTGCTGCTCTGCCAGTGCTGAGCAGGATGAGGGTGTCTCAGAAGACAGAAAAAACCTGTAGAAAATTAATAATTCACTGCTCTTTGCCAGGGTAGAACGAACTGCTGTCCTCATGGCAGCTAAAGCTGTCTGACTTCTACTTCCCAGAATCATTTTCCCTGCCAGCCTGATGCTGGGTCTCTTCCCTCCACTACCCCGATGCAGAGCACCCCAGGGCAGCTGGCTGGGGGGTGCAGCCTGCCCGAGCCCCCCCAGCTCAGCCCATCCACCCCAGCTCTGAAATCCAACTGGGAAACACCGTGCCCTGGCAAGGCTCCTTGGGGCGGCCCTGTTCCAGCCGTGTCACCTGCGCAGCTTCAAATATTCAATCTGGCAGTTAATTACAGGTAGTGATGACAGCGAGGTTAGTCATAATGCAGTAATTAAGCCCAAGGTTTGTATTCATTAGCTGCCGTGAGGTGTAACGCGGCGGTGGGGGAAGGCGAGGCAGCAGCGTGGCCAGCGCCTCTCCTCCTGGCAGCAGGGTCGCACCGGGGAGATGCCGGAGTATTTCACAATGTGCAAATTATCTCTGGGGTTTGCTGGGGTAGACCTGTCACAATTTAATTTAAGTTTATCTTAGCCTAAGAGGCAAATTCTTTTGTTTGATATTTTAAACAATTCAGTCTAAGAGGCAAAGCAGAGCCCAGACCGCAGCCCCTCATCTTCTCGGCGTCTGATGCTGATGAAAAGGATGACGGGGCTGAGTGGCTCCAGTTCCTCCAACCCCTCCTGGAGATTTCCCACCAGTGTGAACTTACTGGTGCTTCTAGATCTGCTCCCATCTCTTATGGGCACAGGAGTCTTCGTGGCATGCTGGGCAAATTACAAAAACACCATTTGTTCATCAAGTTTTCTGCCTCCCCACCCTTCACAGCAAAGTATCAGGAATTTTGAACTCTGAAATCCTAAAACACTTATGGAAACTGCTGCAAGGGCTGGTCACAGGGACGCGTGGGGAAGGGGGCTATGCTGTGCCCGGGGCTGGGGTCACCGCCACGTGCCCTCGGCCACTGTGAATTCCTGAGGCAGTGCAGGGGGCTGCGGGGGAGCGGGCTGGGAGTCCCTGTTTCTTCAGCCCCTGTCAAATGAGGTGGGTAGAAACCATCTCAGACAGAAGCTGTAGAACTTCTCTCCCCACAAGGCTGGATATTGCAGTAAGCAATTTCAAATGTGTCATTTAAAGTGGAAAAAAATAGTATAAATTACAATTGGATCTTAGCTTTTTAGGTACACATGCACACGCACGTAGTTACACCCCCCCTCCCCTTAGATACGTCTGTAGCTGTCGGTGTATTTTTAGATGAAATGTAAATTGATCCTATTCATAAGCTCTCTGCTTAGTATAAATTGATTAAGAAAAGCAGCAACCAAAAGCTTTTGTTTCTATAAAAATATAAAGTATCCATGCAGTTCTGGGAAGGAAAGGGAATGAATTTCTGAAGGTTTGCTTTGCAAGCCCCTCCCGGACGGCTGGTGATTTTCCCGAAGGAGGTGCAAGGCCCGTGCTGGCTGCGGCCGCTGCCCCGCATCGCGCCTTCCGCTCCCGCTGCCTTCGGAGCCGTTAGCGGGGCGACACGCAGCCCGTGAGCCGGGCGAGCTGCAGGCAGGGCTTGGCTCTATTTTGGGTACAGATAACTATACTTAGGGCTGAGTCATCCCTTCCCGTATCAGTTGCAGGAGAGCTTAAACGAGCAGAGCCGGTGACCAAACGCTGGTCAGCAGCCGTGGCTCGGGCCCACGGGTGACAGTGTGGGTACCCGTGCCGGCCCCCTCTCGCTGCCTGAGCCCGGCACGGGGCGAGGGGGTCGGTGTGGGCTGGGAGCAAGGAGGTGGGTGCTGTGGCCCCCGCTCTGGGCAGGGCTCCCGCCGCCCCACGCAGGGGTAAAGGCACCGTCCCTCCATGGAGCCGTCCCTCGCAGGGCACCAGGCCCCGGGGGGGGGATGCCGCAGAGGGCTGCTAGCCACAAGTCCAGGTCTGCTTTCTTACGTCCATCCTTAAGGGCAACTGCCTATAGAGCCATTTCCTGGGGAATGGTAGTCACTGGTGTTTAACCTCTCCTAAACAGAGAGGTTTTAGTAGCCTGTTGGCGACCCCAGAGCCAGCTGAAGAAGCTTCTCAGCGTACTTGTTAAGAAACACCTATGGAGCTGGCCGTAGCAATGCTAGATATTGCTGGTATGGTACCAGTCCTGCCAGCAAACAGCAAAGAGAAATGTTTTTCTTTGCAGATTTATTCCCCATGCAGAAAAGGAAGGCTAGAGAACATTTTCATTGAATCACATCCAAACAGTCAAGTCAGCCTTCTCCATCTGCTTGAAGTGAGGCTTTAGCTGTTAATTTGCCTCCATGGGTCTCTCTGTACCTATTTTCTGGGGTGGTACATTGGACACCCGTAGGCCATTTTTCTTCTGATTTTTGCTGTGTTCAGTTATCACTGTCAAGTGACATTTTGCCCAGAGTTTGGAGGACAGGAAACAGCTCAGAAATAAAAGATCATTTTGGTGGAAAGCTATTCTGATGGTAGCAAGAGCCGACTTACAAAACCAGAGCTTTTGTAAGGGACTCAATACTCTGAATTGAGTCCCTTAAGTAATATCTGAATATTGGAATAATTTTTTTTAAAGGTGTTCAACATTGGAAACTTTATTTTTAGCGTGTAAATGTCAAGGCAAATGACAGCCTTTCAGTCTTCCTCCTGCTTCTCCTGCTTGGTGCCTGAAGCACCTGCTCCCCTCCAGAACCCCTCCAGGGGGCCGGGAGACCCCCCAATAAGGGAAGAGAGTGCTGCTGCACCCACCTGGGCCGGGGGTGATGGGCTGGGCTGGGGGTGATGGGCTGGGGGTGCTGGGGCTGCCGCGGGACTGGGGCAGGCAGGGAGAGGAAGCAGTCCTTCTCCCAGCTCGCTCCCTTCCCCGAAGGACTTTGTTTTAAAACAAGTAGTCTTTTAAAAATCTAGGGCAAGTCACTCTCTTGCCAAAATTAGTCTTTGTGCAAGAGCATGAGAAGGAATTTTAATGGGTAGCTGGTATGTGGGGATGGAGGGAAATGACTGCTTTTACTATCTAAATGCTGTTTTAAATAAGGCTGTAATACCAAGCAGCTTTGCCACGCTCGCAGATATGTTTTACAGGAAGCATCACTGCCACCGCTCAGTAATATACAAGAATGTTAAACAACAACTTACTTTTTCATTTGTGCCAAACGTGTCCTGACACATTGCTGAGGCAGATGAAAGCTGCAGCTCAAAAGAAAGCACAGGCAGGGCCTGGGCACGCTGCTTTTATCTGGCCTGGTTGTTGTCGCCGTGCTGGAGCCCTGTGGAGCCCGAGGTCGGGATGGGCAGGGGATGGGGATGGGCTGCCATGGAGGTATGTGGTAGAGGACATTGCCGGTTATGGAATGAATATAATAGAAAACAGGGAAATGGGAGTTGCCGGAGAAAAATAAGTAATTACATGATTGCACGCCCAGCTCCGTGCTGGCTCCTGCCCCTTGTCAGCACAACCTGGGCCCTTGGCAGCGGCACCGACCTGCCCACGGGCTCTGCCGGCTCCTCCAGCTGCTGCCGGCTGAGCAGCACCTACAGAATTATCCAAAGGGGCTGATCACTTGTGATTTCTTTTTGCAAAAATTATGTTTGACTTTTTGTAAACTAAGACTCGTAAGTACAGTCCCCTCCCTGCAACAAAGCAGTTTATTCTTTTTAACTAAGACTTCACAATCTCTGCCCGTGCTGGTCCCAAGTTTCCTGCCGAAGTCCCCCCTGGGATGTGCTGTGTGACAGCACCACTGATTCACAACTCCCCTGGCGCAGGAACAAAATACTCATGACGTACTGCTCTTACTGGTTACCTGGGATGCACCAGTCTGTGCACTGAGACAGAACCTGTGTGACTTTAGTTTGCATTAATCTGTGTTTCTAAAGGCACCTGCTGGTCCGGGGGGGGTCACCGGGGCCAGCGCTGACACTGCTCTGCCCGCTGCTGGGAGGGTGTCGTGGTGTAACCCCGGCCCCAGCCCAACGCCAGGTGAGCCATTGGAGGGGTAAAGGGAGACTCATAGGTTGAGGAAAAAAGAGTTTAATAATTGAAGTAAAATAAACTCAAAATAATAATGTTAATAATAATGTTAATAATAGATTATACAAATGAGTGATGCACAGTGGGATTGCTCACCACCCGCTGGCCGATGCCCAGCCCATTCCTGGCTAGTGATCCCAGAGCAGAGAAAATCCCCAAACCACAATCCTGGAAGAGAAGCCAGATTCCCAGCCAGCCCTCATCTGCACCCAGAGCACAGCGCTGTATGATCTGGAATATTCCCCTGGTCACTTTGGTCCGGTGCTCTGGCCGTGCTCCCTCCCAGCTTCTTGTGCACTTGCACACGGGCAGGACACAGGGAGTTGAAGAGTCCTGGATTTCTCAGCAACAACTGAGTTTATTATCAACATTCTTATACCAAATCCCATGCTGAATCCAAAACACAGCACTATTGTGGCTACTAAGAAGAAAAAATGAGCTCTATCCCAGCCGAAACCAGGACAGGGGTCAGTGGGAGGCTTTAAGGAAATAGCAGCAGCCTCTCGTAAGGGCAGTGTGGTTTGTCAGATCTACTGCAAAAAAGGCCCAGTAGTATCACACAAATAAATAATTTCTCCTCTACAATATGAAGTTTATTTATTTTCAACAAATACAAGGCAGAAATTCTCCCCTGTGAGGGGGGTGAGGCCCTGGCACAGGCTGCCCAGAGCAGCTGTGGCTGCCCCCTCCCTGGAAGGGTTCAAGGCCAGGTTGGACGGGGCTTTGGGCAACCTGGGCTGGTGGAAGGTGGCCCTGCCCGGGGCAGGGGGTGGCACTGGGTGGGCTTTGAGGTCCCTTCCAGCCCAAACCATCATTTGATTCTGTGATTTTTTCCATGTATGATGAATTTAGGCATTTATACTGAAGATATTCAAATTCTACTAAGCAAGTAGTCTGCAAAGAATTAAACTTAAATGTTTTTTTTAAAAAAAAAAAGTACTCTGTCATTCTGAAATTAATAATAGCATAATATTTGATATGAAAACTGAGCCTCGTGCTGGGTCGGCCGAGGTGCTGCCCCAGCCCCCGCACCTTGCCCAGAGCCCTCTGAGTTGGTGGTTAACTCCATAGCTGGGTCATTTCTCAGGCACCGTCTTGGGGAAAAATGCATTTCCTACAAAAGGCCGTTATTCGCAGTGGAAGGAAATGCATTTTTCACCAACCAAGCCACTTTCACAGAGAAATCTCTGTTAGAGATCACGTGCTGCCAGCGGGGCAGTGGGTGCCTGCACGGGCCCGGGTGTCTGCCCATGACAATGACCACGGTGCCACCCTCGGTCCTGGGTGTCCGGCCTGGAGGCGGGGGGTGCCCCAGCCCCGCGTTGCGATGCGCTCACAACGGGCGTGTTTTTTCACACAGTGTGAGTGTGGAAATGGTCCCGTCAAAGGCCAGGAACTGATCTGCCTGATGGATTTCAGCCTGTCCCTGGGTCGGTGCCACAGACTCTGGGAGGAGCGTGCAGGGCTCTGCTGCCTGAAACAGCCAGAAACTGAACAGAGACGACTTTAATGAATTATTCACATAAGTAGCTCCGCTGTTCCTCGGCTATATGGGAATGCCAGGAAGGGTACGTGGTGTTTCGTGCACTTTAAACGAGTGGCTCTGCCGGGGGTCACTGGGGGCTGCCCCCCAGGCAGGCAGCAGCAACAGGTTTTCCCGTGGGCAAGCTGGGAGAAGGATGGTCACCTCAGCACTCCGCTCTCTCCCAGGGAGTGCGGTGGGTCACTGCCATCCCTCAGAGGGGTGACACCATTCCCCAAGGAGCACTGTGCTACCCTGTGCGCCCTAGGGGCTATAAATACACCTGGCACTTCACTGTCCTCTTGGTACCTCACGTAGAGGCACCGCTCACATGTGTGACACCCACACTCAGCTGCCATGTAACTCGTGAAGTCTCTGGGTATTTATATTTCTGCCAGCAGGCATGGTTAGTTCAGGCTCAGTGGCACTAAACAGCTCACATGCCTAACCCTTGGTCAGGTTTAACCCTACGGGGACACGGGCATGGCTGCACGGGACCCCGCTGAGTCGGGTGGGGCTGTGCACCAGCACCATGCCTGGCCGTGATTTGGGGTGAACCCCGCAGGGATGTGTCACATCTCCCAGTGGCCTCCAAGCACCGAGCTGCTCCCAGCCCAGCCCGCCTGAATTCAGCCCGAGCCCTGCAGCGGTGTTCCCAGCATCTCCCTCCCGCTCCCATCCGAGCAGGAGCCTGATGCTGGCAGCAGAAACCTGAGCTGCACGGTTTGAAAACCCTTGTTTATTTAATTATTTATCTATTCAGCCCATTGCCTATTGCCACAGGCCTGTCTCCTGTTTTCTAATGCTGTAAGATAATTTGAAAAAAGTTTATAAAACAAATATTTCCCGTGTTCATGTGCTGCCTCACATCTGCCAGGATAACAGCAAACTGCAGTTGCACACTTAGGCCAAGGTTAAAGGAAGGCAGAAATAAATGCACAACCAGTTCAATTATTAAAATATGGTGTTTACATACTGTATGTTGCTGTTTATGTTCAATATAACCATCAAGAGTGGAGATTTACAAGCCCTGGTGCTTCTAGACCTGACTTACTTGCAAGTATTTAAAGGTTTCTGTGCTGAGGGTGGAAGAGGTTGTTGGGTCTTAGTGGGTGTTGGATGGGAAAGGGAACTTCAGAAAGGCATGAAACAGCACTATGTGTTGAAGATGGAATCAATTTACTGATAAAAAAATTATCATTACTGTTAAAGCAAAGCTAAAACATCTTCATGAAACCATTTTCATAAACTAAAAGGGAGAAAAAATACTAAAATGAGAGGTAAATAAATCTTAAAACAGAGGTAAACAAATCTTAAAACAAAGCTGGTGAAATCAATGAAATAGTGATCTATTCCATCCTGTGTACCTGCAGTTTGCCCCCAGCATCGCTGCCAGCGCCCCACGCCCACACCTTCCGTTTGCAGGATCAGAAATGCTTCAACAACAGAAACTCGGTGTGTGTGAAGTTAGGGCAGCTGCAGGCAGCAAAACAGGCCAGTGGCATGGAAATAGAGGTCGACCTAAAATCTGAAATACCTGTAGTGTCAGGTGAGGTGTGGATAAAAAAGGAGGTTAAAGATTTTGATTGGATTTTAAATATTAAGCTGTTTGGGGAGGAACAGTCACTCTGCATCCTGTAATAAAATCAGCGTCCAGCACCGAAGTGGAAAAAAAGAGTGTGTGTAAAGGCAGATTTAGCTTTTGGTGGGTACAGAGGCGATGTGCTCCGGGCTGTCAACTTATGGTTGCTGGCTCTGGACAATAACCGCAGGAATAAATACCCGGGGCCGAGTGGGAGCTGCCAAGGAGGAGGGAGAGAGGGACTGGGAGCCAGCTCTTCCCCGGCCGAACGCTGGGAACGGGAGAGGTGCTGGGAGCGGGGTGCTGGGAGCGGGGTGCTGGGCCAGGCCTCTGCCCACACCCGTGGACACGTGGCCCCCAAACCCTGGGAGCCAAGCACTGTTCCTTCACTCCTCATCTTGATTCTCAATCAATCCACCTGGTTCTTCTCAAGGCTTTAAATTTGATATCTTTGGCAAACCTTTTATCATCCTTTTTAAGCATGAAGAGTCACCTGGAAACATGAATTAACTGCAATAATACAAAAGGCAGAAAAAGTGTTTCATAATTTTATTGGAGCGGTTTCAAAGTGAGGTTGCTAGGTACAGTGCCAGTAACTCGGTGGCTGCAGTTCTGCCGCCACTAAAAATAGTTACAACTTCAAAAGCCATGCCTAACAGTGAATGTACATGCAAACAACCTCGTGCTTTATTAAAAAACAAAGTCTTTTTAGTCATTAAAATTATAGACAAATAAGGGGATTTTTTTTTTACTACTATTTAATTAAAGCAGTTACATAACCTGAGCTTAAATACCAAGGAGCACTGTCTCTGCAGATATCGCAGTCAAATTTCACTAGTATTTACACAAGAATTGAACTTACTGAACAATATTAAAATCACAGTACAATAGAAAAATAAACATTTTCACACCTATCCTGGAAACACACTGTCATCCACAGCCACAAAAGAAGTAGTGGTTCTAACACACAAGTCGTATGTCTTCAAAGGATTTGAAATCATGGTGCCAGGCTCCAGAAACACTGTTCTGCAGCCGATTCCGAGTCAGTGCAAAGCACCTGAAGTTAGAAAGAATACAGCAACCGTACGCGGGGCGACACAGTCCTGTCCAAGCAGCTGCAGCTGTTGGGGAGGGTTTAAAGTTAGTGTCTGTCTAAAGTGACTTCACCCGGGTCAGCGTTTCCCCCCACGGCTCAGCTGGTCCCGCCCCAGTCGGACACGGCCGCTCAGGCGCTTGGAATACATTTCTCATACTCAGATTCAACCTCAGGCCTACAGCTTCCTTCCAAACTCGGACCAGAGGTGAAGACTAACCACTGCAGGTGACAAATACAGACGTATAGACTTGAAAAGGAATGAGCTTATCACAGAAATAAGTAATACCTGCGTTAAGACGCATCACTCTTTATTAATGCTTTTGTTCTGGACCAATCTGAAGACAAAAAACTAGCAACAAGGAAAAAAATATGAACCCCCCCGAAAGGCAGTTTCTGTCTCCCGGCCCCCCAGGGCCAGCGTGTTGAGCTGCTGCAGGCTTCCTGGGTGGGGTGACAGCGGAGGAGCAGCCCTGTCCAGGGGGTGTCCTGCCCGGCTCCCGGCGCCCCGGCACCAGCCCAGCAGCGTGTCACGCTCCGCCAGCTCCCGAGGGGCCCGCTCCTGCCCACAGCCTCGGGCCCTTCCTCGTGGGGAAGAGGAGGATGCCGGCCTGGGGGAGACTCGGTGTCAGCTCTTGGGCTTGTACACGACGCCACGAGTTTAGTCTATGGGAAACAAAGCTTCAGGTTCCGTCCCTGGCGGCGGGATGCTCCGCGGCGCTCGCGGGCCATCAGCCCCGGCAAGGGCCCTGCAGCCCCCAGAGCGGGGTGGCGGGGGGAGGCAGCTCCCCGGGGCAGCCTCCTGCTGAGAGCGGGGTCAAGCGAGAGGGTTTCACCCCGGGCTGAGCGTCGCTTCATCAGTGTGGTGTCACCCGAACCCGATTCAAACAAAAACTCTGTGGTGCTGCGTTATGAAAATGTACAAACTGACAGCAGATCCTGCGTAGGCTTCACGCTGATTTCATTTTGTGTTAGTGATTACCATATGTAAGAGTTAATGGGCATAAATGAGGAAAAAAATTAACCCTGTGAGCTGGAGGAAGGAAAATAGAGCTGATGAATAATAATTTGCTTCGGCGTGGATCATTGTACAACGCTTTGGCAAAGCTCTAAATATTCACTTCAAACCTTTTGGTGTCTTCAGCAAATGATTTATAGTCATTTGAAGATTCCCAGATATACCCAGAGGAAAAATAGGTTAAAAGCGTCACCACAAAATCCTAAAATGTTTGATCTCATTGGCTAGTTGTGCTAACACAGCGCAACAGGGGAAGGTGGAACTTCCAGGTGCTCTTCCTGCAGGGAGACGATGAGTCTCGCTCCCAGTAAACGCAACCCACTGTCACCGCTGACCAGTAACCGCC